>NC_036246.1:9630316-9676781 GCF_002742605.1 Olea europaea var. sylvestris
TTTTAAATAATAAATAGTAGTAAGCACGTGTTTTGCACGTCTTATATGCGAAATGAATGATATACGCAATATGTTAAAAGAAAAAATTAAATTGTTCAAAAATATACGTATAGATAAAAGTTTTATGAAAATTAATATATAACATGAAAATGTTGAATAAATTGAATTATAATGATTTGTTTATGTTAGACTTTGGTTGGAACACTTATTTTCAACTATTACGACGATATCAACCAATTTTGTAGTACAGACAGACACAAAGAAAAATTAAATTAAAAGATATATATTTAATTAAGTTTAAAATATTTATGTATAAGTAAACTAAAGGTACGTAAATAATTTTCAAATTAAAAAATTACTCATTTTGTCTATACTATAAACTTTTTTACCTAAAAAATAAAAACCAAGAATTATCTTATCTAAACATATTTATAAATAAAAAATTACATATTAATCATGCTCGTCATATTAATCGATAGCATTTGTTTTAAATTAGAAACAAAAGTTACATTCAAAATAGATATCGAAGTGAAAAATTTTAAACAAAAGTTTTCCTTTTCTTTTGAATGGGATTAATATAAATGGAGGAATAAACATTCTCCATTTAAATGTACTGAAATAAAAATCTTTTTCTTTTCTTTATATATTTTTATCTAATAAGTAACAGGATTATCATCATTTTTATGCTTATACAAAAATGAATATGCAATAATAAATGCCCAATACTATATTAATTATTTTCTAGAATACATAGTATTAATTTTTATTAATATTAAAAAAATTGAATTTGGTGAAAATGTGTAATTGAGATGCAAAGCTTGTATTTAGTGTGTGGATACAAATATAAGAAGTGTAAGTAACTCCATTATTAGGAGTGATTAATAAGGTTTTTAAGATTAATGGATAATTTCTCCTATCATCGATTCCTTCCCTCCTAATTGTTGATCACATTTAAGTAATTTTTTTCTTTTCAATTTATTGTTCTTTGTATTTAAATAGTTATACTATCAACTATTAATTAAATAAACATGAATTTATAAGTTTTGAATGAAAATATTGACAATGTTATATAAGGACGAAATGGTAAATTGAACATTTATCATCTATCTCCACATTTTATTATTATATATATTGCAATTATAATATAGTTATAGAAGTAGATGAATGTTGATTTTAAGTGAAGCCCACATATATAAATAATAAATAATATAATATACACACACACATGTAAGTATAAAATAACATTATAATATATTAAAGGTGGCATTAATGATAGATTAATTAAAATTTAATTTCATGTAGTCTCCTTTTAATTATAGAGTTCGTTTTTCATATTGGAGTACTATTAATTTTAAATTAATTAAATTAAGTTTAATCACTTAAAATCAAAACTTGTCTACATATATAATCATATTAAAAATATAATAAATATTATTTTATATGATAATTAATATACCATTATATTAATGCAAACTTTAATATATTTATTAAATAATTATAATAAAATTACATCTATATGTGAGCTTAGATTTTAAGTGGTAAATTCAATTTAAATAATTAAACTTAATTTGATTAATGTAAAATTTTAAGTACTCCAATATAAAACAATTAGTACTACACTTAAATGAATATTAAATGAAGTTAAATTATATTAAATGGTACTATATTAAATATGTAAGGGTAGAGTTGACATATAACTAAAAATATAAGGTTTTTTTTTTATTAAGAGCATTAATTCAATTTATTCAACTTGCTATTGAAAAATGGCTGTTGTTTAAAGAACTCAAATGATGGCCCTAAATTCTCATTTTGATATTAAAAAAATTATTTTAATTTGATTAATAGCATTAATTCAAAATGAAATTGAAAAACTGATATTTAAGGAGCTCAAATGATGGCCTTAAATTACCATTTATAGAAATTAATTTTTTTTAATTTAATTAATTGCATTACACTTAAATGAATATTAAATGAAGTTAAATAATATTTAATGGTACTATAATAAATACGTAATTGTAGAATTGATATATAACTAAATATGTAAGGTAAAATTGATATTCAAAAGTTTCTTCCCAATCCACACTTTTAATATATTGTAAATGATGATGATGATGATAATGATCATGATGGATCTAGAATAACTGCCACCTATGGAAAGAGGGTAATTATTCGATTACTTTAAATTAATTTATTCCGAAATGGAATTTTTCTCCAAATAAGTCCGGTAATTGAAGAACTATTTAATTATATAGTTAAGATAATTCTTGCTTTATAGGATGTTGCAATAATTGTTGTAGTAATTATGGAGAGTTATTGCATATTCAATGATTTATTGATAAGTAAATAGTAGTTGTTGTCGTAATTAAGAGAATCGTTGTGACATTAATTATGTAACAATAATTAAAGGATTTATTGGCATTGAAATACCAACTATTCGAAATTTCAAAACTGTCCATGCTCCTCCAACTCATTGATGTCGAAGACTAAGATGATCTAACATTTTATTTTGACCCATGACCATTTTAACAAATTTATATAGTACCTATAAAGAAAGCTTTTTAAATGCAAAAGCGTAAACATAACTATTTTTTCAGTTCGCAGTTGTAGTCTTTAACTTCCGTGAAAAAGTGTATATGAGTTTTTAACATTAAAATTTTGGCACAATCGTCAACATGTTGTAACGGTAGCGGTTGAGGTTATTATGTATGGAAACTAACTAATCAAGTGATTGTGGAATTGGCATATGCAAGGCAAGTACTCTACTTCTGTAATGGTATAATTGACTAATTGTTTATCTAGTATCACTCCTCGTTTTATATTTCATCATGCATGAATCAAGAGAGAAATCAAGAGCTGCGATTCTCCAATTCTCTCAAAAGCCCCATTTATTTTAACATTGCTCTAAAATTAATGACGAATATCTTCTATTGAACTAGATTTTTTTTGAGAAAATCGTGACAATGGAAAAATGAGGTGCAAATACTATTTTAAATAATTTGATTTTCTAAGAAAAGCGTAACAATGTAAAGACGAGATGGAGATACTATTTTAAATAATTTAATTTACTGTGCACTCTAAAATTATGGACATTTAGACGGACTATTCAACTCAATTGCAGTCACTCAGCTCAATTATTTATTTTCTAGCACACAAGAAATTCCATTATAAAGTAAAGCAAAAGAATACTTCTAAGCATCATCAGTCGGCATAAAAATGGAGGTGCGGGGAATCGAACCCCGTGCCTCTCGCATGCGAAGCGAGCGCTCTACCATATGAGCTACACCCCCGATTGTGTTGTGGCATCAAGAATATATTTATAATATAATATTAGTGTCCACCAAGACAGGAGAAGATTTTTGTAGCAATGGCTGGTACCGTAAAGGAGCATTTCTAAGTCCTTGTTTGTTTGGTGGTCTTTAAGTTAATTTACTTTATTTTTTTTATACTTATTTTTTACTACACATTCACACAATATATACATTTTACACGTAATTTTTAAATTTTTTCTACTTTTTAATTATACTTTCTCCAAAAAAAAAACTCACCTCCGATTTATATAAGCTGATTTTCTTTATTTTATTGTCCCAATTATATAATCTTGTTTTTTAATTCAGAATGTTTTATTTTGTTCATTTACTAATATACCGTTATTTAATTTGCCTAAATATAATCAATTTTTTAACTTAATCTTAAAATTGTAAAAATATAAATAAGGGTACACTAGGAAAGTTTTTGACAAAAAAAAATGCTTTTTCAATAACATAAACAAAATTTTTTAATCCATATAAAAAAATAAAACCAGCCTGTATAAGTGGAAGAAAAGAGTACTATCATAACGTAAAATTTTCAAATTAAAGACCAGGAAATAGGTGCTAAGGATAATTAAAGGGTAATTAGCACAAAACATCCCTACCTTTTGATGTTTTTGTGGAAAACGTCCATACCTTTCATTTTTTGGCGGATTACACCCTTACCTTTACCTTTTTTTGCGCAAAACGTCCTTTTGTCAACCCTCCGTTAAAATGTTCCGTTAAATCAAAAAGGTTTATAATAAATACGTAATTGTAGAATTGATATATACCTAAATATGTAAGGGTAAAATTGATATTCAAAAGTTTCTTCCCAATCCACACTTTTAATATATTGTAGATGATGATGATGATGATGATGATGATAATCACGGTGGATCTAGAATAACTGTCACCTACGGAAAGAGGGTAATTATTCGATTACTTTAAATTAATTTATTCAGAAATGGAATTTTTCTCCAAATAAGTCCGGTAATTGAAGAACTATTTAATTATATAGTTAAGATAATTCTTGCTTTATAGGATGTTGCAATAATTGTTGTAGTAATTATGGAGAGTTATATTGCATATTCAATGATTTATTGATAAGTAAATAGTAGTTGTTTTCGTAATTAAGAGAATCGTTGTGACATTGATTATGTAACAATAATTAAAGGATTTATTGATATTGAAATACCAACTATTCGAAATTTCAAAACTGTCCATGCTCCTCCAACTCATTGATGTCGAAGACTAAGATAATCTAACATTTTATTTTGACCCATGACCATTTTAACAAATTTAAGCAGTAGCTATAAAGAAGGCTTTTTAATTGCAAAAGCGTAAACATAACTATTTTTTAGTTCGCAGTTGTGGTCTTTAACTTTCGCTGAAAAGTGTACATGAGATTTTAACATTAAAATTTTGGCACAATCGTCAACATGTTGTAATGGTAGCGGTTGAGGTTATTATGTATGGAAACTAACTAATCAAGTGATTGTGGGATTGGCATATGCAAGGTGAGTGCTCTACTTCTGTAATGGTATTGTTGACCTCGAAAATTGGTCCTTCCACGTGGTCAATCGAGAGCTACTCCACGTATTCTTTCCTGCACACAATCAGCGAATGGTCAGACGCACACGGCCGGGACCAACGAGGATGGTGGCGGCCGTATACACTTCGACGGTCAAGTCAGGTTTAAGTGGTCGAAACAGTACTCAGGAGCTGTGCAAATCAATGATAAAGGGGGAAAAGAAAATATATAAGCTTGCTATGGAGTACTATGTAGTAAGAGTTTTATTACCTTTGCCTCTTGCCAAACCTTAGATATTTATAGGTGGTATGAGCCGTTGGATGTGGGATGCGTGTATACATCTGACGATATGAGGCGTTCGCTCATAGGCGTCAATCAGCCGTGTCTGTAGAGTGGGCGGACTGCTTGTCTCTTCTGAATTGAATTGACATAAAGTTGATAAGCCACATCAACTAGCCTCATGGAAACGTCAAATCAATTTAAACCTTAGGTGCAGGAAAGATCTTGGCACAAATCTCTTTCTGAAATTGGCGGCGGATCTTCTAATTGGGGTCCACTTGGCCTCTTCCTCGGCCTCTGGGCGAGGTACTTTTGGTTAGGTCAGTACTACTAGGTTGTAGGCATTGCTGACATCACTTCGGAAGTACTTCAGATGGGTCTTTACCAGGTCGGAATATATGGTAGTGTGCGTTCCGAGGCATATCAGATCAGAACGTAACAGGTATAATTGACAAATTGTTTCTCTAGTATCACTCCTCGTTTTATATTTCATCATGCATGAATCAAGAGAGAAATCTAGAGGTGCGATTCTCCAATTCTCTCAAAAACCCCATCTATTTTAACATTGCTCTAAAATTAATGACGAATATCTTCTATTGAACTAGATTTTTTTTGAGAAAATCGTGACAATGGAAAAATGATGTGGAAATACTATTTTAAATAATTTGATTTTCTAAGAAAAGCGTAACAATGTAAAGACGAGATGGAGATACTATTTTAAATAATTTAATTTACTTTGCACTCTAAAATTATGGACATTTAGACGGACTATTCAACTCAATTGCAGTCACTCAGCTCAATTATGTATTTTCGTATTTTCTAGCACACCAGAAATTCCATTATAAAGTCAAGCAAAAGAATACTTCTAAGAATCATCAGTCGGCATAAAAAATGGAGGTGCGGGGAATCGAACCCCGTGCCTCTCGCATGCGAAGCGAGCGCTCTACCATATGAGCTACACCCCCATCTGTGTGTGTCGTCAAGAATATTCTTTATAATATAATATTAGTAGTTACAAGGATACAAAGTCCAACAAGACAGGAGAAGATTTTTGTAGTATAGGCTGGTACCGTAAAGGAGCATTTCTAAGTCCTTGTTTGTTTGGTGGTCTTTAATTTATTTTTTATACTTATTTTTTAGTACATTCACACAATATATATTCTACACGTAAATTTAAAATTTTTTTACTTTTTAATTATACATTCTCCAAAAAAATACTCACGTCCGATTTATATATGCTGATTTTCTTTATTTTATTGTCCCAATTATATAATCTTGTTTTTTAATTCAGAATATTTTATTTTGTTCATTTACTAATACACCGTTATTTAATTTGTCTAAATATAATCTATTTTTTCACTTAATCTTAAAATTGTAAAAATATAAATAAAGGTACGCTAGGAAAGTTTTTGACAAAAAAAATGCTTTTTCAATAACATAAATAAAATTTTTTAATCCATATAAAAAAATAAAACCAGCTTGTATAAGTGGAAGAAAAGAGTAAAATTTTCAAATTGAAGACCAGGAAATAGGTGCTAAGGATAATTAAATCATGACACGTCATACATATTCCAAATCAAGTGAGGCCTTGAGGTTCTGGAATTTATTTCGTCCTATCATATTCAGCTCAATAACAATAAAACAGAAATATCACCGCCATTTTTCTTGACTACCGCGTGACCTGTCATCTCTCGACTAAAAATTATTCGTCTTCTAATGTTTACTAAGGACTCATTTGAGTCCCATTAAAGAAAATACATAGATACGGAGCAATATATGAAGAAGAATTTAAAAACGTAAGAATTAAGGTTTATTGTGAATTTAGTATGTGAAGATTCTTGATTTGTATTTGGATCATTTTATACGTTTTATTATATTTTAGAATTTAGAGTAATGTTATTTGCAGTCGCTCGCTGTTGTAACCATTCTATATGGCATACATGTGATGATTAATAATTTGATACATTAATATCATAGTTTTTCATTACCTTATATAACAAATCACTAACCGTCACATGTATGTCACATAAGATGATTATGACCATAAATGACTGCAAATAATATTATTTTATATTTTAATGCACACAAAAAAGTTTTAAACCTTGAGGAGGAGACTTGAAAGTCTGCTTTCCCTTTCTCTTAAACTTAGTTATTATCAAGATAAACACTTTTAACCTTGTAGCATAGAGTAATTGTATCCTAATTCAAAATTAAAATTACCAACCAAAACACAAACAACCAAAATAATTATTAGCTTAAAAGCAAAAGATAAAATAAAAATAATTAACATATGATTCTAGGAGGGTTTTGTTTGATTGTGTGAGCGGTGTACTCTAGAGAAAATTCGATAAATTTCAGAATAAAAATTTGCAAATCTTTGCAATTAAATATTAAAACACCAACATAGCAATATAGAAAAAGTAAAAGTAAAAAATCAGATTAAATGTTGATAGTGATTTTAAAATTTTTGAAATTATATTAGCGATGTATTTAAGAAGGACAACATTAAAATTTGACGTGGATAAAAATAGTAATTTTTAAGAATTTTAATAGGAATGGATACAGAATGGGATATAATTATTTATTGTTAAACTTATGCTGTGAAGCCAACGACAAGAATTTCTTAATCTATTGTAAACTACATCGAAAGATATTAAAACTAATAATTCAGTTCATATAGTATAGTTATTATCTACACAGGATGGGATTTTTAGTTTTTAGTACGTTTCCATGAAGTATATCCTAGGATATCCGTATGCTTAACAATGTATGGCTGCGGTCTTTCTTGCAACTGCAAACTGAACGTGTTTGGTTAAGAATCAAGTACATGTAGATAGAAGAAAAACACCAAGAAACTGCCAAACTTCAAATCAAACCAAGAAAATCGTAGATTTTTTTAAGTCACGAAGAGGACCCCATATCTCAATTTAAATGGAATTAGGAATTAAAGACATTGCCGTCTTGCAAAGCATAATTAAACAAACGGAATTCAAACATACCTTTTTGCTAATCTCCTTTTGAATCACTCAAATTCTTTATAAATCCACATAATACCACCTTTCGACCACTGTGCCCATCGGACTCCACCACCGTAAATGTGGTTGTTTCGGATAGATTGGTGACCAATACTATGGAGGAGGATATTGGGGAGAGTGAGGCGACACTGGTGCTGGTGGAGTCCGATAGGTGTTGTGGTCGAAAAGTGGTGCTATATGGATCTATAGGTGGTGGCTTGGTGGGATTGTGAAAGTGGCGGTAGTGGAGAATTTAGGATTTATCTGTAATGTTTTGAAAAATTTAGAACTATGATTGCAATTAATTAATTATTTTTTTCTTTTCTTTTTGTTTTATTTCAATCGGAGGGTAAAATCGTCATTTTATTGAAAAAATGGATGAAAAGCACCTTTTGCGCAATGAAAGGTGAAATGTAGGGGTAAAAATGTTAAAAATAAAAGGTAGGGACCTTTTCTGCTAATTATGCTAAAAAATAAAAGGTATGGACGTTTTGCACAATAACTTTGAAAGGTATGGACCTTTTGTGCTAATTACCTTTTTGATTTAACGGAGCATTTTAACGGAGAGTTGACAGAAGGACGTTTTGCACAAAAAAGGGAAAGGTAAGGGTGTAATCCGTCAAAAAATGAAAGGTAAGGACGTTTTCCACAAAAACATTGAAAGGTAGGGATGTTTTGTGCTAATTACCCATAATTAAATCATGACACGTCATACATATTCCAAAGTCAATTGAGGCCTTGAGGGACTGGAATCTATTCCTTCCTTTCATATTCAGCTCAATAACAATAAAACAAAAACATCACTGCCATTTTTCTTGATTACTGCGTGACCTGTCACCTCTCAACCAACCATTATTCGTCTTCTAATGTTTACTAAGGACTCGTTTGAGTCCCATTAAAAAAAAATACATAGAGATAGAGCAATATATGAAGAAGAATTTGAAAACGTAAGACTTACTGTTTATTGTGAATTAGTATGTGAATGATTTGGATCATTTTATATGTTTTATGATATTTTAAAATTTAGAGTAATATTATTTGCTGTCGCTCACTGCTATAACCGTTCTATATATACATGTGACGATTAGTAATTTGATACATTAATGTCATAGTTTTTCATTATCTTATACAAAAAATCACTAACCGTCACATGTATGCCGCATAAGATGATTGTGATAATAAACGACTGCAAATAATATTATTTTATATTTTAATGCTCACAAAAAAGTTCAAAACATTGAAGAGGAGACTTGAAAGTCTGCTTTCCCTTTCTCTTAAACTTAGTTAGTATCAAGATAAACACTTTTAACTTTGTAGCATAGAGTAACTGTATCCTAATTCAAAATTAAAATTACCAACCAAAACACAAACAACCAAAATAATTATTAGCTTAAAAGCAAAAAATAAAATAAAAATAATTAACATATGATTCTAGGAGGGTTTTGTTTGATTTCGTGAGCGGTGTACTCTAGAAAGAATTCAATAAATTTAAGAAAAGAGATTCGCAAACCTTTGCAACTAAATATTAAAACATGACATAGCAATATAGAAAAAGGAAAAGTAATAATCAAATTAAATGTTGATGGTGATTTGATGAATATAGTGATTTAAAAATTTTTGAAATTATATTAGCGATGTATTTAATAAGAACAATATTAAAATTTGACGTGGATAAAAATAGTAATTTTTAAGAATTTTAATAGAAATGGATACAAAATGGGATATAATTATTTATTGTTAAACTTATGCTGTGAAGCCAACGACAAGAATTTCTTAATCTATTGTAAACTACATCGAAAGATATTAAAACTAATAATTCAGTTCATATAGGCCTCGTTTGGTAGTGATTTTTTGCTCCAAAAAATTGATTTTTTGACCGTTATTTTACTATTCAAGCCGTAATTTTTGACTTCTTCTCTCACATGTGGACCCCACTTTTTTTCTAATGATCAAAAAATCAATTCTCAAAATCCCTACCAAACAGGCCCATAGTATAGTTATTATCTACACCGGATGGGATTTTTAGTTTTTAGTACGTATCCATGAAGTATATCCTAGGATATCCTTATGCTTAACAATGTATGGCTGCAGTCTTTCTTGCAACTGCAAACTAAACGTGTTTGGTTAAGAATCAAGTACATGTAGATAGAAGAAAAACACCAAGAAACTGCCAAACTTCAAATCAAACCAAGAAAATCGTAGATTTTTTTAAGTCACGAAGAGGACCCCATATCTCAATTTAAATGAAATTAGGAATTAAAGTCATTGCCGTCTTGCAAAGCATAATTAAACAAACGGAATTCAAACATACCTTTTTGCTAATCTCCTTTTGAATCACTCAAATTCAAAGCCTGCGACAATTTTCACATTCCTCCCTCCAAATTAACAAGACTCGTGATTTTCTTGTGCCTACTTTATTGTGCTGAATGTTTTTTGAAAGGGTCCCAAAGCCAAAATCACGAGAGAGTAGATAGAACGAGAAAGAATCAATTTAAATAATCTTTTTGCGAAATCATTATGCACAAGTGACTTTCTCGAGCAATGCAAAGAAAATAAAGGAAGGGAATTATGGAAATTCAGCCAGAGAAAGTTTATGTAGCCATTGGAAGAGACCTTTACGATGGGCTTTCAACCTTACAATGGGCTTTAAGAAAATGGTCTAATCATTCAATCAGCATAGTGATTATCCACGCAGCAAATAACATACGCAGAGATTATGTTTACACACCACGTAAGTCATTAATTTGCTGTTAATTTCTTTATTTTCTTGATTATATATTTTTGCAATTATTCGTCTTTTTTTGGTAATTGCAGTTGGGAAACTTCCTGCAAGTTCTGTGAGTGAGAAGAAGCTGAAAGATCTTGACAAGAGCGAGGAAGAAATTGATGACCAAATGATATCCCAGTTCATAGCCTCCTGTGGAAGGGTTGGATTAATTAAAATTATGTTCTTGGAATAGTTTATTTCAAAGATTTAGAGTAATTAATTTCTGGGGTTTTACTTAATTTTCCTTGCAGATTAAAGCTCAAGTTTTTAAGTTGGAGAAAACTGAGCAGCCTATTTACAAGCAATTGGTAGAAATAATTCCGATTCAACGGATAACCAAATTAGTTATGTCATTAACATTTATAAAGTCCTCGGCATGGTAGGCACAATGTTGAATTTTCGATTTAATGTGATAAAATTTGGTGAATTTTGAGGAATTTTTGTCCTTGCTTGCTAAGTTATTGTTATTCTTGTGTTTGATTATATTCCTAATAGGAAATCAACAACTGCAATTAGTGGGTCATTCTATATTCTTCGTCACAAACCCGATTTTTGTGAGCTTTTTGTTATATGTGGAGGGAGATTGCTTTCGTTGAGAGAAGAAAATAACGAAGGATTTATAGAGGACGATAGGGGAAACACAATTGCCAAGTTTAAAGAGAGGAATGGTTTTAGAAGTTTGCTAGGAAGAATTTTCCCGGATAGCCCTACAAATGGACATTCCACGGATTCACCTACTTCTTCAAGAAGCAATAGTTCACCCGATGAGTGGGAGAAATACAGTGAAGAGATTGAACAATATGTTAATCAACTGTTGGCTTTTAATGAAGAGGAAGAAGAGGCAAATTATAAAGCCTTGGAGGAAAATCCTGCAGATTCAGATATGCAGGAAAATATGGTAACTTCTTGAATTCTTTATACAATTCCATGTTCCCAAAATTGAGTTTTTTTGTTTCTTGTTCAGCTTTATTGTGTTTTGAAGGAAATTCCTTCTCTTTTTGTATGCTGCATGATACTTAAGTAGACTGATTCTTTTGGCACAATATTAGAGTGGAGCAGAAAGAATTGAAGCTCTTAAACTCAAAATACAAAGAGCTGTAGAAGCAATCCAATTGAACAAACAAGAAGCAAATTTGAATAAGGAAAGGGGTGCAAAAGCAGAATGGGCTATTAGTTTGTGTAATACCCGGGTAAATTAACATTTCCGATTACAAAGTGTAGCATAATTTGTGATTCCTACCGTTCAGTATTTTAGTATTTACTTATTAATTTTCAATAGATTATGCAACTTGAAGTTTGCTTAAGTGAAGAGGTCCAGAAAAATGCTGATCTAAAGAAAGAGCTAGACTCCAGAAAAGACGAACTCTTTGAACTTCAGGGTGAAGTCGAGGAAAAAAGAAGTAAGCTGAACTCAATTCTAGAACTCCAACGAGAACTCTCGAACAAACTTCAGTTATCCTCTTCTGCTAAATCACGAGCCGAGGTTCAACTAGAGAAGGCAGTGCAAACAAGAACTGATATGGTTCGAGAAATTGAGGAATTGAGAGGGCAAAGAGATGTCATCCAACTTAGAATCGAGTTCTGTAGAGAAAAAGATGCAATAGGTAGTGCTGACAGAATGAACGCCTCAAGTTTTGATTACAGAGAATTCACTGCTGCCGAAATTAGTGCTGCAACTGAAGATTTCTCGGAGGATTTAAGATTGAAGTCACGAGGTCAATTCACAAATGTTTACAAAGGTCATATAAATCATATAACAGTTGCAATTAAAATGTACAATTCAGCAAATGCTCCATCCCAGGAGTCCTTCATAGCTAAGGTATTGCTTTAGTGAAATTATAATTTGTACTGTTTCATTCAACTTTATCTTCGCATCTTAAAGGATTACTTGAATTATCTCATTTCCTACATTTATTAAATCGATCAAAATATGCGTGCGCTATATGCTATGAGATGGATGAAGATCAGTGTAAGCATCCTATGTGCTTTACGAATGTTGATGTTACAATACTCTCCAAAGGAAAACAAAAATTAGCTTCATCAATTCAGTGGAAGTTTGATAATAACCTTACTATCACAGGTACAAATACTTAGCCAAATCAGGCATCCAAATATAGTTGCCATGATTGGATTCTGCTCCGAGCTCAACTGCATTATTTTCGAGTACATGCACAATGGCTGCCTGCATGATGCATTATTCCTAACTGAAAGAAGCTCTAGAGTAAGGAACAAGGCTCTGAGTTGGCACATGAGAATACGAATTGCAGCTGAAGTGTGCTCAGCTTTGGGCTTCCTTCATAATGCCCTGCCTAAGCCCTTAATTCTCGGCAACTTGAGTCCCTCAAAAATCATCCTGGACCGTAACAATGTTGCAAAAGTTTATGGCTTGAAGCCTCCTTGGTCGTATGATAATTCTGATAGAAATTCAGACATCCGGGCTTTTGGAAACTTAATGCTGCAACTTCTGAGTGGGAGGAACTGGGCAGCACCAATGGATGCTTCTGCTATCATTGGGGACTTGGATCATTCGGCTGGAGAATGGCCTTTGGATTTGGCAACGGAACTTTGTAGCATAGCTATAAGGTGTTTGTCAACTGACCAAGATATAGACAAGGAGTTGGATATAGGGTGGCTGATGAGTGAGATCAATAGGGTGAAGAAAAAGGCTGACCAGCTAGTTGCAAATGGAGAATACGCATCTGCAGTTGAAGATTTTATAGATACAGAGGACTCAAGCAATGTGCCTAGTGCTTTCCTCTGTCCCATTTATCAGGTTATTACATTCTTTCTTACTTCCTCTGATGAATAATGCTGCCTACTTCTATTGATCAATATAAATGATATCTGTGGTTAAAATTAATTATTGACCTTGACATAAATTTTAATCCATTTTTTTAGCTGAACCAAACAAGGCTTTATTTATTTTATTTTGTTTTGCAATCACATTGTTACTAATCTTCATTGTGCAGGATGTGATGCAAAACCCACATTTAGCTGCAGACGGGTTTTCCTACGAACTAGACGCCATTGAAGGGTGGCTAAGAACAGGTCATGATACATCACCAATGACTAACTTGAGGCTGAATCATACGCTTCTTACCCCTAATCACACTCTGCGTACGCTGATCCAGGATTGGCAAACTAGAAGATCAGCTCCCCCGAGTTAAAGATCATTGCACCATGTTTTGATGCATGGAAGTGAAACAGCAGAACTGAAAACGTAAGATTATTTCATTCAAAATTGAGTTTATTGTACACTAACTCCAATTCCTAGCCTTTAATTTTGATCTTGGCAAAGGTAGCTTGAATAGGAATAGGTTGTTGTAAATTGAAGTGAAAAATAAAAAATTATGTTGATGCAAATTATAGAACCTGTGAGTATATTCCAAAATGCTGACTTTCATGTTTGAAGTTGGCAAGTGTCGTTGGCTCGTCCTTCAGAATTTGCCATTACATGGTTTTGTTTGGACTTGAGATGTGTCGTCCAATTTGTTGTCCACCTATTTGCAAATTAACGCATCATGAAAACCTACAGCATGAAAACTTGATGCTCATCAGGTTTTCATAATGTGTCAATTTGCAATTGGGTGGACAGCAAATTAGACAGCAGATTTCAACTCACAAATTAGTTATGTCATTAACATTTATAAAGTCCTCGGCATGGTAGGCACAATGTTGAATTTTCGATTTAATGTGATAAAATTTAGTGAATTTTGAGGAATTTTTGTCTTTGCTTGCTAAGTTATTGTTATTCTTGTGTTTGATTATATTCCTAATAGGAAATCAAGAACTGCAATTAGTGGGTCATTCTATATTCTTCGTCACAAACCCGATTTTTGTGAGCTTTTTGTTATATATGGAGGGAGATTGCTTTCGTTGAGAGAAGAAAATAACGAGGGATTTATAGAGGACGATAGGGGAAACACAATTGCCAAGTTTACAGAGAGGAATGGTTTTAGAAGTTTGCTAGGAAGAATTTTCCCGGATAGCCCTACAAATGGACATTCCACGGATTCACCTTCTTCTTCAAGAAGCAATAGTTCACCCGATGAGTGGGAGAAATACAGTGAAGAGATTGAACAATATGTTAATCAACTGTTGTCTTTAAATGAAGAGGAAGAAGAGGCAAATTATAAAGCCTTGGAGGAAAATCCTGCAGATTCAGATATGCAAGAAAATATGGTAACTTTTTGAATTCTTTATGCATATCCATGTTCCCAAAATTGAGTTTGTTTTGTTTTTTGTTCAGTTTTATTGTGTTTTGAAGAAAATTCCTTCACTTCTCTTTTTGTATGCTGCATGATACTTAAGTAGTCTGATTCTTTTGGCACAACATTAGAGTGGAGCAGAAAGAATTGAAGCTCTTAAACTCAAAATACAAAGAGCTGAAGAAGCAATCCAATTGAACAAAAAAGAAGCAAATTTCAATAAGGAAAGGGGTGCGAAAGCAGAATGGGCTATTAGTTTGTGTAATACCCGGGTAAATTTACATTTCCAATTACAAAGTGTAGCATAATTTGTGAATTCCTATCGTTCAGTATTTTAGTATTTATTTATTTATTTTCATTTATTTATTTATTTTCAATAGATTATGCAACTTGAAGTTTGCTTAAGTGAAGAGGTTCAGAAAAATGCTGATCTAAAGAAAGAGCTAGACTCCAGAAAAGACGAACTCTTTGAACTTCAGGGTGAAGTCGAGGAAAAAAGAAGTAAGCTGAACTCAATTCTAGAACTCCAACGAGAACTCTCGAACAAACTTCAGTTATCCTCTTCTGCTAAATCACGAGCCGAGGTTCAACTAGAGAAGGCAGTGCAAACAAGAACTGATATGGTTCGAGAAATTGAGGAATTGAGAGGGCAAAGAGATGTCATCCAACTTAGAATCGAGTTCTGTAGAGAAAAAGATGCAATAGGTAGTGCTGACAGAATGAACGCCTCAAGTTTTGATTACAGAGAATTCACTGCTGCCGAAATTAGTGCTGCAACTGAAGATTTCTCGGAGGGTTTAAGATTGAAGTCACGAGGTCAATTCACAAATGTTTACAAAGGTCATATAAATCATATGACAGTTGCAATTAAAATGTACAATTCAGCAAATGCTCCATCCCGGGAGTCCTTCATAGCTAAGGTATTGCTTTAGTGAAATTATAATTTGTACTGTTTCATTCAACTTTATCTTCGCATCTTAAAGGATTACTTGAATTATCTCATTTCCTACATTTATTAAATCGATCAAAATATGCGTGCGCTATATGCTATGAGATGGATGAAGATCAGTGTAAGCATCCTATGTGCTCTACGAATGTTGATGTTACAATACTCTCCAAAGGAAAACAAAAATTAGCTTCATCAATTCAGTTGAAGTTTGATAATAACCTTACTATCACAGGTACAAATACTTAGCCAAATCAGGCATCCAAATATAGTTGCCATGATTGGATTCTGCTCCGAGCTCAACTGCATTATTTTCGAGTACATGCACAATGGCTGCCTGCATGATGCATTATTCCTAACTGAAAGAAGCTCTAGAGTAAGGAACAAGGCTCTGAGTTGGCAAGATAAAAATTAAATTTTTAGTAAATTTTGATAAAAATCGATGAAATATATGATTGAAAAATCAATAAAAGTTTGTGAATCTTATAAAATGTATAATTGGAAATGAATTTAATGAAAAATGAGTCTTAGAAAATAAGGATCAAACGGAGCTTAAGACCTCATTTCACCCCCATTAAATCTCATCAAATTAAATTAAATTTTTTTTACTCCTATTTTCAACCTTTTCAATAAAATAATATTACATGTAAATAAATTTTTTTTATTCTTTCACAACTATTCATTTTTCAAAAAAAAATACTATTCCTTCATCTATGAGCATGTTTGGGAGTGATTTTTTTCCCCAAAAAATTGATTTTTTGACCGTTATTTTACTATTCCAATCGTTATATTTGACTTCTTTCTCTCATAGGTGGATCCCACTTTTTTTTCTAACGGTTAAAAAATCAATTTTCAAAATCATTCCCAAACAGGCTCGTAATCAAAATTAATAGGGGCCAAACGGGGGGAGAAATGTGCCTAGTGCTTTCCTCTGTCCCATTTATCAGGTTATTACATTCTTTCTTACTTCCTCTAATGAATAATGCTGCCTACTTCTATCGATCAATATAAATGACATCTGTGGTTAAAATTAATTATTGACCTTGACATAAATTTTAATCCATTTTTTTAGCTGAACCAAACAAGGCTTTATTTATTTTTTACCTCTTATACAAAACTCTCACCAGCGTTATTGTGGAGGCTGTATAAATATTTTCACACACTATTCAGTATTGTTTTTCCATAATAATTCCAAGAATACACGATAAAGCCCGTGATATTAATTTAATCTTAATAGTATTCAATTAGCTTAAAATTATTTTAAATTTTAAATTGGAAGAGAGAGCCGCTATTTATATCCTGGAAGTGAAACAGCAGAACTGAAAACGTAAGATTATTTCATTCAAAATTGAGTTTATTGTACACTAACTCCAATTCGTAGCCTTTAATTTTGATCTTGGCAAAGGTAGCTTGAATAGGAATAGGTTGTTGTAAATTGAAGTGAAAAATAAAAAATTATGTTGATGCAAATTATAGAACCTGTGAGTATATTCCAAAATGCTGACTTTCATGTTTGAAGTTGGCAAGTGTCGTTGGCTCGTCCTTCAGAATTCGCCATTACATGGTTTTGTTTGGACTTGAGATGTGTCGTCCAATTTGTTGTCCACCTATTTGCAAATTAACGCATCATGAAAACCTACAGCATGAAAACTTGATGCTCATCAGGTTTTCATAATGTGTCAATTTGCAATTGGGTGGACAGCAAATTAGACAGCAGATTTCAACTCATTTTGTTTGTGTTTTGTATTGAATCTCCTAACATGGGTTTTGAATGTGCAGCAATGTAATTTTTGAAAATAATTTTGTAACTTACGAAAAAATGATGGCAGGTTAACGATGACTATAAACGGCACATAATATAAGTATGCTTCACCTTCTAATAGTTTTTGTTGTCCTCAATGCAAGTGTATTGATCTAAATTCACACTTTCAATTTAGCCCATGATAGGTTTGGATAAAAATTAAATTTTTAGTAAATTTTGATAAAAATCGATGAAATATATGATTGAAAAATCAATAAAAGTTTGTGAATCTTATAAAATGTATAATTGGAAATGAATTTAATGAAAAATGAATCTTAGAAAATAAGGATCAAACGGAGCTTAAGACCTCATTTCACCCCCATTAAATCTCATCAAATTAGATTAAATTTTTTTTACTCCTATTTTCAACCTTTTCAATAAAATAATATTACATGTAAATAAAATTTTTTTATTCTTTCACAACTATTCATTTTTCAAAAAAAAAATACTATTCCTTCATCTATAAGCATGTTTGGGAGTGATTTTTTTCACCAAAAAATTGATTTTTTGACCGTTATTTTACTATTCCAATCGTTATATTTGACTTCTTTCTCTCATAGGTGGATCCCACTTTTTTTTCTAACGGTTAAAAAATCAATTTTCAAAATCATTCCCAAACAGGCTCGTAATCAAAATTAATAGGGGCCAAACGGGGGTCAAGTATCAAATGGAACCAAAAAAAATTACCTCTTATACAAAACTCTCACCAGCGTTATCGTGGAGGCTGTATAAATATTTTCACACACTATTCAGTATTGTTTTTCCATAATAATTCCAAGAATACACGATAAAGCCCGTGATATTAATTTAATCTTAATAGTATTCAATTAGCTTAAAATTATTTTAAATTTTAAATTGGAAGAGAGAGCCGCTATTTATATCCACAATTGTTATATATCCATTAAGCTATATATCTATCCCTATTAAAATTTTAAACAATTACTATTTTCATCCACATGAAATTTCAATATTATCTTTATTAAATTCATTCATTTTTACACTATTCCTCCACACTATTTTTATATATCCCTTCATAATTACTTCAATCCTTTCATATATCTATCCACACCATTTTCACATATCTATACATTAACACCATTTTTATATATGGGATAATTGCAGTAAAAGTTTTAAATTTTTTAAACACTAGCAAACTTTTCCTTAACTTTTCATTTGTTGTAATCGTCATTCAAACCTTTCAAAACGTTGCATCTGAGGTTCTTTTGGATGGAATCCGTCCAATTTATAATTAGTTGACCAAGAAAATAAAATCTTACTTTTTTTGACCAATTAAATGGGATAAAATGGTAACTGTATAATAATTTCATATAAAATAACAATTAAAATAATTTAAAAACCAAAGAAAAGAACAAAGGAATATAAATTACCTTTCTTCCAAACCAAACATTCAGGAATTTAGTTTTTCTTTTCTTTGTGATTAAACTAGATTGTGAAAAGTGTAAACTAATGGTTATGAATTTGACGGTCACTTTGTAATGTTGTGGGGTTTGTTTCAAGAAAGAAAAGAGGAGAGGGAAAGCAACAACCATCAGCGCCATCAATAATGGCGATGCTGAACACCGAGTTTTGGATAGCTCATGGATTCATCACAACTCACGAACCCATAATATGTCTTGCTTTTCTTCATCGTACATTAATTAATGCAGTGATTGAAGGCTAAATTTGTTCAATTGATTGTACACCCAATGTCGTATTATAGTTTTGAGCATTCGATTTTTCGCATTTGGATGGAAAAACAATGTGGGACCAATCAATTGGAGGAGGCGAGATTGCCCGTGCGATTTTGCGAATTGGGTACGTTTTCCTAGAAATTGCAATAATATTTTTGGGCCTATTTTGGTGATGTTGTTCCATGAGAATGTATGCGTAGATTAGGCGAGATGAATGGTGGTGGTCAACGGTAACGAGTGTCGTCGGAGGTGGTGGTCAACGATAATGGGTGTCGTCGGAGGTGGTATTCTCAATTTGTGAAGTGGTCAAAAATCAAGACTGTTTTTGACATATTTCTTCATCCAAAATAGATGTTTGTTGGAGTGTATTAAAGGTGTAATATCCCCAATATAGGGTGTTTTTTGGTGGCTTTGGTTATTAGTCGATGGGGGGTCTGAGTTTTCTGGTTTGGGCCTTTTCATTTCTTTTTATTATTTTATTATAGTGAAAATTATACCCCACCCTACTTTTAAAGACTAATCTTCTAAAATTACAGTGAAGATTTCATTAGGGTTGCACAAAAAAATCGCGAAATAGCAAACCGAACTGAAATCGTTGAGTTGAAATCGTTAGTTTGGATTCACGTGGACCCGTGGTTTTTTTCCCTTCAAACCAAATCAAACCGTTTTAAAATGGTTTGGCTTAGGTTTTGATTTTCAAAAACCGCATAAAATCGAACCATTTTAAAAAAAAATTAATTAAAATATTAATTTTATTGACTTAAAATTTTTTCAAATTTCACTTTTCAAGAAAAAAAATACAAATTAAGTAATACAAATTACAACAAGACTATTGAAATAATTATAGAAAGTAAATTAGTTTCATCATCATTGGCATATAATTTAATAAGTTCACAACACATATCCTCACTTGATATCTAAACTAGACAAAAATTATTCCAAAATAATATGAAATGAAAAAAAATATATATATTTTCAACAATCCAAATCATAATTCAACAAAATTACGTTAGCAAATCACATTTTAAATTTCAGAAACCCTAACATAAACTCTCATTTCCCTAACATTTGATGCTTATTTGACACTATTGAATGAATCGCTAGTCTCCTTTGCCTGTTAGTCTGCTAATGTCTACCTGAATTGCCTCTTTTTCTCTTTTTTTCGGTAAGTCTCAAATTCTCATTCAAGCCATTTTTCCGTTGTTCTTTTTTTAATTTGTTGTTTTTGAACTTATTATACACTTATGAATTGTGGTTTGGATAGAAAAATAACTGTTTGTGTGCCTCGATGATTAATAAATTTATTTGTGTGAAAATATTAAAGTTTCCTATCTAGTACTACTACCTTCTACTTTCATAAAGTAGTTAGAGAATGAAATTCATCAATTTCCAATAAGCCAAAACCTTATCAACATTTGTACATATGAATATATCCCATTCAATCCTTATTTAACATTTCACTAGCAAGACGAAATGAGTTTTAACCAAACTATAATAGCAGAATGTAAATTTACATTTATCAACTGTTATATGACAATATGAATGTCAAACAAAAAAATGTAAATAAAAATAAAGAAATATGCATTTGTTCTATTAACATCTTTTAGCAACCAACTTTCAAAATAATTTATTCATGAATTTCATGGTAAATATGAATGTAATTTAACATTTAACATTATTAGTTCTCGTTTAATCTTATATGTTATATTAAAAATATAATATATAAAAAAGTTGAGTATATACAGTCCTCGTTTGGTAATAATTTTTTACCCCCAAAAAAATCAAATTTTGATCGTCATTTTACTATTCAGCCTCAAATCCCACCTCACGTGAGGCTATTATAAAACGCCTTTAAAGCCACACCTTAAATGTCATTTGTTTGCCTCCATTTATAGAGGTTGCATTCTTCAAACGTTTAATTATTGGTCTCAGCCTTCTGAGTTATTACTTATAACTTAAGATGTTTTATGGGCTTCTTTTATTTTATTTTTTCTAGTATACGGAAGGAAAATATACCATTGCAATTGGAGGATGATGAATATGAATGAAAACATTATGATGATTCCCTCAAAAATCATAAATTTAGCAATGATATAAGAAAATTTTGAGTTGTCTTCACACTCAGGAATAAATTATAATTTTGTAACATGAGTAGTAGTTTAAAAACTTATAATTTCTATTTACTTGATCCATTTTATGCTTGTTTGCAAGCTATGGTGATGGAAGATCTCAAAGCCTTGACGTTGTGCGCGACTTTGCTTGAGGGGGTGTTGCAAATCGACAGTGTACTTTCTTCCATTTTTCTTCGTGGTTGGTTGCAAATTGGAGGTGGCATGGTGACTGACTGTCTGCTTACTTGTGTGTTCTATTGCTTCATGGTGTACCGTCTTTAGGTTTTACTAATTAATCTTGAAATATAGGGAAGTCAGCAAAACTCTGAACAGCAGAAAGCCCAGGAGGAAGCTAAGAGGTTAATCTCCTTCTTAATCTAACTTTATTATTATCTCGTTGAAATTCTAGTTTGTTTTGCATATGTTAGCATTTTTTGGTGCGGTTTTCTTGATCTAAACCTTGAAAATTATTGAATTAGTGAAGCAGAGGAACAACGACAAATGATGCTTAGTCAGATTCTCACATCTGAAGCACGAGCAAGAGGTAAGTTGAGCTGTGCACTGAACACATAATAGTGGCGTGATGAGGGAATTCAATCTATTTATGATGCTGACATGTTTGTTTTATGTAAACAATGTGGCTGGAGAAAGATGAGGGTCTAGCTGTTTTGCTTTCAAGCTGTTTGGCTGATGCACATAGAGAGACTGAAGGTGTCAAAGTAAGGCAATGTTAAAGGCAGGGTATGAATAGTGTGAATTGGGCGTGAGTGATTGAGGATTGAGGCTGTTAACACAATGGCTTTGGCTGGGGATGGGGGATAGCATCGAAATAATGGTTAGGTTGGAATTTTTTATGTTTGTTGTCATTTTAAAAAATGAGGATTACTAGTTCACTAGTAAACAACTAAACTTTCCACAGCCCCATGCAGATGTTAATATATCATCTCTTTCTATAGATAGACTGTTAAAATCTTTGGGAAATTGAGAAAATAGTGGAAAATCACCTCTCTTATTCAGGTGGGATGTGTGCCTAGGGTTGTCTGAGAGGTTATAATTGCAATATATGTTGTCTAACCTACTGATCCACAGCTTAGTTGCTCTAAACCACCACATAGATAACACTGATTAGTTAGTGCAAATGAGTTCCTAATGCCATATGCCTGCACTTGTAAGTTAAATATATCATGTCACTATTATGGACCTCATAACCTCCCTCATTTATTGCCTGGTGACTTGGGATTTAATTGGTTCTCATCTGGGTTCAAGAGACAGTCCTATGTGCTCAGATCTTTTAGTGTTTTATCCCCATATAGCATTTAGTTCCAACAAGTTGGGTTGAAACCTATTCTGATTTTGTTATATCTCAGCCCTTGATCTAAGAAGAAGTCCATTTGTAACATGTGCACTTTTGCTCTCAGGACGCCAATTAGTTAAGTTATTACCCAAAAAGAATCAACTGAAACAAGTCTTGAGGTACTTATAAAGCTAAACAACTGCAGTGTCTTACCAAGAAATTATTGAAGCTAGTGCATTTAGTATGTCAAATTTTTTCCAGTCTCCGGAAGATAATTCCCAATCTAGTTCCGATGAGGTATCCAAGGAAGCAAACTCCCTTGTTATTGGTTATAGCCTTCAACCAAGAACAAGGAAACCGTTAAACAAAAGAAGCCTGCCTAGAAGAAACATTGATTGCTCTCCCAAGCTATTCTTGTTTCTTTTAGTTGTTTGAAATGGCTCATTCTCTTTTAATCCGACTTTGATGGTTGTAATGGTCCAACTTGATTGGGCTGTCTCGCTGATTCCATGGCTATGGTTGGCTCAGTTTTTGGGTCCACTTTTGTGTCCATGGGAGGTCAGGTTTAGTCCCACTCCTTGAGGCCTTTTGTCCATGGTAGGTCACCGGATGCGTTATTAATAAAACCTCCACCTTATGTGTTTTGATTTTAAAAAAATAAATAAATAAAAAATAAATAAAAATCATATTTTAACAATGTGGGATCTCAAACTTGAGGTATGCGAGCACCACCATGCGAGATTGAGACCTATCCATTGTATTCCAAACCTGCACTTCTTTGAATATCCCTCAAAGGGCTGTTTGCTTATTTTATAAGTACCTTAAGTTCTTGTGCAATTAGAGATGTCAAACGGGTCGAGCGGCTCGTTGGCTCGGCTCGTCAAATTACGAGCCCGCTCGTCAAAAAAATTTAATTTTTTTTTTAAAATGTCCTAAACGTGCAATTTACCAAAAAATAAAAAATAAAAAAAATTACGAGCTCACGAGCCGCTCGTGAGCTTGGCTCGGCCCATGGTATATTGTGCATATTTTTGTATTTCTATATTCTTTTGAATTCTTTTAATTGTTCTATCTTGATGCTTACTCTTTTCCTTGCCTCACAAGGATAAATGCCTTAGTATCCATTAAACCTTTTTAAACACATCTTTTCGATCTGCTTATAAATAGTTATGCGACCAAATTCTTGACAAGATGATACAGGAGCATCATTGCTTGTTTTGCGTTGTTGTGGTAGTGGTTTTGTGTAATAGCGATGATGGTTTTTTGTTGCATTGTGTGTGGTGGCGTTGTGGTTGCTATGATGATGGTTTTACGAGGTTAGGTGAGGTGGGTGGGATGGTAACTATGATGGTGGTGGTCGTGGTCATGACGGTTGTCATAGTCACGACAGTGATTGTGGGTCAATTATTAGTTGATCTCAATCGATAAATTTGTGACCATGTGACCTAAAAATGTGATTATGATTCACAAATGATTAAATTATGATCTGGAAATAATTTGTGTTCAATTAATTTGATAATTTATGACCGATAAATGAATTGTAATTTATAAAATTTGTGATTTATAATCAATAAATAAATTGTAACCTATAAAATTTTTGATTTATGATTGAGAAATAATTTGTATCTTATAAAATTTGTAATTTGTGATCGATAAAAAAATTATAACCTGTAAAATTTTTGATTTGAGACCAAGAAATAATTTATGATCCATTAATTCGATATTTGTGACCCCAATATATTTAATTAATAAAAATATATTTTATAAATTATTTCATAAATAAATTTAATTAATATCTAATTTTTTAAGTTTTAAACCTTATTTCCTAGTTTTGAAATAGGTCATACATAATCTCTTATATATGAAATTTTTCTTTTTTTAAATAATTATGTGGAAATATATAAAGTTTACCATTTTCTCCTTACATAAATAATCAAAACATGGTCAAAATCACTTTTTTAGATCAATTAATCATAAATTGGACGCACTGCATCCAAAAGGGCCTCCGATACAATGTTTTGAAATGTTTCAAGTGAAGGTTGCAACAAGTAAAATGATAGGGGAAAGTTTGCGAATGTTTAAAAGGTTCGAGGCTTCTTTTGCAATTATCCATTTATCCATTTAATATATCATGGTTCCTTTCTAATTCTTTCATATTTTCAATCATTGACATCAATATGCACAGTCAAACTTTTTATTTATTTTGATAATGCTAGCGGATTAGCCACCATTTTTTTGTATTTAAGAACATCAAGAACAGAATTGAAAATCCACATAAAAAACTCAATTTCTAGTTTTGATAATTCTAATAGAAAAAATAGCCATCAATATTTTTCAAGTCAAGAAAATAAAAAAAAAAGAAAAAAAGAAAAAAAGAAAACATTGTCCCAATTGAAAACTTAAATAATTCGAAATGAAATTTCTTATTTATACTATTGGAATTTAAGAGGCACATTATCAAATAACTTATATACAAATTAAGAATCCTTCCCATACTGAATTCATCAAACCTATAATAAAACGTAATCTTTACCTTTTCAATCTCCTCTTCACATATTTTTATCTGTGTATATATTTTCTCTAGTGTTAACATTGTTGTTTTGATTTTAATTATTTGTTTCCCATTAATGTAAAAATGAGAATGAAAAATATATTCGTTACGAGCACCACGCAAGAAAAAGAAATTCAAATACGATGATTTGATATGATGGATAACATTCATATTTTTTTATTTTAATGATCAAATAATAGAAAACAAACAGGAGCTAAAGATGATATTTAATGAATATTATTGGTTTTATAAAAAGGTCAAAAAGGAATTTAATTAAAGTAAATATTAGTGAATGAAATTAGAATGATATATTTTTATTTAATTTTATATGTATATATACATAAGATTAAAATATAATATATATATTTTAAAAAAAGATTAAAAATATAATATATAAAAAAGTTGAGTATATACAGTCCTCGTTTGGTAATAATTTTTTACCCCCAAAAAAATCAAATTTTGATCGTCATTTTACTATTCAGCCTCAAATCCCACCTCACGTGAGGCTATTATAAAACGCCTTTAAAGCCACACCTTAAATGTCATTTGTTTGCCTCCATTTATAGAGGTTGCATTCTTCAAACGTTTAATTATTGGTCTCAGCCTTCTGAGTTATTACTTATAACTTAAGATGTTTTATGGGCTTCTTTTATTTTATTTTTTCTAGTATACGGAAGGAAAATATACCATTGCAGTTGGAGGATGATGAATATGAATGAAAACATTATGATGATTCCCTCAAAAATCATAAATTTAAGCAATGATATAAGAAAATTTTGAGTTGTCTTCACACTCAGGAATAAATTATAATTTTGTAACATGAGTAGTAGTTTAAAAACTTATAATTTCTATTTACTTGATCCATTTTATGCTTGTTTGCAAGCTATACTTTTAGTCTTGTTAATTAGTTACAGTACGGATTTGGTTTATGGTATATTGTGCATATTTTTGTATTTCTATATTCTTTTGAATTCTTTTAATTGTTCTATCTTGATGCTTACTCTTTTCCTTGCCTCACAAGGATAAATGCCTTAGTATCCATTAAACCTTTTTAAACACATCTTTTCGATCTGCTTATAAATAGTTATGCGACCAAATTCTTGACAAGATGATACAGGAGCATCAGCGTGTTATTTATATTTTGGAGTTGGAATTTAAGCTTAACAGAGTGTGACATTTTAATTATTAATTTTGTTCTTCCTAATTTTCCTGTGTTCTAGGCCGACCCAGAATTGGAAGCGATTAGGCAAAGAAGAATGCAGGAGCTAATGGCTCAATGTGGCATGGTGACTGACTGTCTGCTTACTTGTGTGTTCTATTGCTTCATGGTGTACCGTCTTTAGGTTTTACTAATTAATCTTGAAATATAGGGAAGTCAGCAAAACTCTGAACAGCAGAAAGCCCAGGAGGAAGCTAAGAGGTTAATCTCCTTCTTAATCTAACTTTATTATTATCTCGTTGAAATTCTAGTTTGTTTTGCATATGTTAGCATTTTTTGGTGTGGTTTTCTTGATCTAAACCTTGAAAATTATTGAATTAGTGAAGCAGAGGAACAACGACAAATGATGCTTAGTCAGATTCTCACATCTGAAGCACGAGCAAGAGGTAAGTTGAGCTGTGCACTGAACACATAATAGTGGCGTGATGAGGGAATTCAATCTATTTATGATGCTGACATGTTTGTTTTATGTAAACAATGTGGCTGGAGAAAGATGAGGGTCTAGCTGTTTTGCTTTCAAGCTGTTTGGCTGATGCACATAGAGAGACTGAAGGTGTCAAAGTAAGGCAATGTTAAAGGCAGGGTATGAATAGTGTGAATTGGGCGTGAGTGATTGAGGATTGAGGCTGTTAACACAATGGCTTTGGCTGGGGATGGGGGATAGCATCGAAATAATGGTTAGGTTGGAATTTTTTATGTTTGTTGTCATTTTAAAAAATGAGGATTACTAGTTCACTAGTAAACAACTAAACTTTCCACAGCCCCATGCAGATGTTAATATATCATCTCTTTCTATAGATAGACTGTTAAAATCTTTGGGAAATTGAGAAAATAGTGGAAAATCACCTCTCTTATTCAGGTGGGATGTGTGCCTAGGGTTGTCTGAGAGGTTATAATTGCAATATATGTTGTCTAACCTACTGATCCACAGCTTAGTTGCTCTAAACCACCACATAGATAACACTGATTAGTTAGTGCAAATGAGTTCCTAATGCCATATGCCTGCACTTGTAAGTTAAATATATCATGTCACTATTATGGACCTCATAACCTCCCTCATTTATTGCCTGGTGACTTGGGATTTAATTGGTTCTCATCTGGGTTCAAGAGACAGTCCTATGTGCTCAGATCTTTTAGTGTTTTATCCCCATATAGCATCTAGTTCCAACAAGTTGGGTTGAAACCTATTCTGATTTTGTTATATCTCAGCCCTTGATCTAAGAAGAAGTCCATTTGTAACATGTGCACTTTTGCTCTCAGGACGCCAATTAGTTAAGTTATTACCCAAAAAGAATCAACTGAAACAAGTCTTGAGGTACTTATAAAGCTAAACAACTGCAGTGTCTTACCAAGAAATTATTGAAGCTAGTGCATTTAGTATGTCAAATTTTTTCCAGTCTCCGGAAGATAATTCCCAATCTAGTTCCGATGAGGTATCCAAGGAAGCAAACTCCCTTGTTATTGGTTATAGCCTTCAACCAAGAACAAGGAAACCGTTAAACAAAAGAAGCCTGCCTAGAAGAAACATTGATTGCTCTCCCAAGCTATTCTTGTTTCTTTTAGTTGTTTGAAATGGCTCATTCTCTTTTAATCCGACTTTGATGGTTGTAATGGTCCAACTTGATTGGGCTGTCTCGCTGATTCCATGGCTATGGTTGGCTCAGTTTTTGGGTCCACTTTTGTGTCATTTTTTGGTGTGGTTTTCTTGATCTAAACCTTGAAAATTATTGAATTAGTGAAGCAGAGGAACAACGACAAATGATGCTTAGTCAGATTCTCACATCTGAAGCACGAGCAAGAGGTAAGTTGATCTGTGCACTGAACACATAATAGTGGCATGATGAGGGAATTCAATCTATTTATGATGCTGACATGTTTGTTTTATGTAAACAATGTGGCTGGAGAAAGATGAGGGTCTAGCTGTTTTGCTTTCAAGCTGTTTGGCTGATGCACATAGAGAGACTGAAGGTGTCAAAGTAAGGCAATGTTAAAGGCAGGGTATGAATAGTGTGAATTGGGCGTGAGTGATTGAGGATCGAGGCTGTTAACACAATGGCTTTGGCTGGGGATGGGGGATAGCATCGAAATAATGGTTAGGTTGGAATTTTTTATGTTTGTTGTCATTTTAAAAAATGAGGATTACTAGTTCACTAGTAAACAACTAAACTTTCCACAGCCCCATGCAGATGTTAATATATCATCTCTTTCTATAGATAGACTGTTAAAATCTTTGGGAAATTGAGAAAATAGTGGAAAATCACCTCTCTTATTCAGGTGGGATGTGTGCCTAGGGTTGTCTGAGAGGTTATAATTGCAATATATGTTGTCTAACCTACTGATCCACAGCTTAGTTGCTCTAAACCACCACATAGATAACACTGATTAGTTAGTGCAAATGAGTTCCTAATGCCATATGCCTGCACTTGTAAGTTAAATATATCATGTCACTATTATGGACCTCATAACCTCCCTCATTTATTGCCTGGTGACTTGGGATTTAATTGGTTCTCATCTGGGTTCAAGAGACAGTCCTATGTGCTCAGATCTTTTAGTGTTTTATCCCCATATAGCATTTAGTTCCAACAAGTTGGGTTGAAACCTATTCTGATTTTGTTATATCTCAGCCCTTGATCTAAGAAGAAGTCCATTTGTAACATGTGCACTTTTGCTCTCAGGACGCCAATTAGTTAAGTTATTACCCAAAAAGAATCAACTGAAACAAGTCTTGAGGTACTTATAAAGCTAAACAACTGCAGTGTCTTACCAAGAAATTATTGAAGCTAGTGCATTTAGTATGTCAAATTTTTTCCAGTCTCCGGAAGATAATTCCCAATCTAGTTCCGATGAGGTATCCAAGGAAGCAAACTCCCTTGTTATTGGTTATAGCCTTCAACCAAGAACAAGGAAACCGTTAAACAAAAGAAGCCTGCCTAGAAGAAACATTGATTGCTCTCCCAAGCTATTCTTGTTTCTTTTAGTTGTTTGAAATGGCTCACTCTCTTTTAATCCGACTTTGATGGTTGTAATGGTCCAACTTGATTGGGCTGTCTCGCTGATTCCATGGCTATGGTTGGCTCAGTTTTTGGGTCCACTTTTGTGTCCATGGGAGGTCAGGTTTGGCCCCACTCCTTGAGGCCTTTTGTCCATGGTAGGTCACCGGATGCGTTATTAATAAAACCTCCACCTTATGTGTTTTGATTTTAAAAAAATAAATAAATAAAAAATAAATAAAAATCATATTTTAACAATGTGGGATCTCAAACTTGAGGTATGCGAGCACCACCATGCGAGATTGAGACCTATCCATTGTATTCCAAACCTGCACTTCTTTGAATATCCCTCAAAGGGCCGTTTGCTTATTTTATAAGTACCTCAAGTTCTTGTGCAATTAGGGATGTCAAACGGGTCGAGCGGCTCGTCAGCTCGGGCTTGTCAAATTACGAGCCCGAGCCCTGCTCGGCTCGTTAATTTTTTTTTTTTTTTAAAATGTCCAAAACGTGCAATTTACCAAAAAAAATAAAAAAATAAAAAATCACGAGCTCGCCCCCGAGCAACGAGCCGAGCTCGTGGGTTAAAGGGCCGAGCCGAACCGGCTTAGCCCATTGTCATCACTATGTGCAATAATGTGACTTCCTTTGGCAGCACTTCTCCCCAACTAAGTGAGAACCACTTCAGAAAGAATAAGGATATTATTTTGAGTTTGCAGGTTTAACTGAACAAATGGTAACCTTACGGGCCAAACGACATGGATACAATCATGGATCTTTCCCAGGCATGAAATGTGACTCTTTTAATGCAAACAATGAATCATCAAAGTATAATCACGTAACAAATTGATAATCTACTACTAGCCTAGAAGTCTAGCAAAAGCCTAGAAGTCTTCCATATTACCTGTATTGGGGGAATCATCATCATATTTGATTCCTTGTCATCCTCCTCATCACTGTCGCCTGTTCAATGTTTGCATTCTTCTTCCCATTCCTCCACTTGCAATGGAGCATTTCCCTTCCCATTTCTTGTAAATGCAAAAAGAAAATGAGAGAAGGTAATATAAAACAATAAAAGAAAGAAATGAGTGAAGTTGTGTGTCATAGATCTCCTGTCATCGATCGTCTACTGCTGAAAAGTTGCAGCTTCACTTGGGAGAGGGGTTTATCGCACTTCAATTGTAGGAGGTTGGGGCACTCTTGCTTCGCTTGTTCTCTTCTCTCCCGATTCTTTTTTTTTTTCCTTTCAAATTTTAAAGTTTTGGTTGTGTTCAACATAGTCCAAAATCCTCAAAACATTTTAAAGCATGTTTAGAAGTTGTTTATAAACAGTTTAAATTATAAACAAATAGAAATGAGTGGTGGATAAATGGTTGTCAAATGAAATGTATGAATAAAAAATGGGTTTACCTATTATAAAATATTTATAAACAGTAGCCAAATAAGGGCTTAAACTTTAGAAAACAGCCCGTAAGGGCCAGGCAAACAAGTTCATATCTCAGCCCAGAAGCCTATTAGAGGGTGCGTCTCAATAAGTCAAGGAGTAAACTTCTAGGCATATAATGAACTCCTCAAGTGATGCATGCCAGGCTTGGGTGCTTTTTGAATAATTCATCTTTGCTATTGTGTATGCCCTATAATGTCTCCTTTCAAGAGAAGAGTAAGACTATCTCATCGATTTGATCTACATAGGCCAGAAAGGGGTCTTCCCTGCTGTTAATTATTTGATAGCTGGTATCTTATCGTTCTACGGGAGAACAAAAGCATTAGAATCTATTTTATTGCATGAAATTGCACTTGAGTCAGACCCAAAAACCAACAAAATAAATCTTCTTGTTTCGTAGATTAAAGATGACTATGGGGTTCATGCTCTTTGGATCTTTTTTATTCTATTAGTCATTCAGTTGTCTAACAAGAATTCATGAATCACACAAAAGTCTAGAAGCACTTCTGTACATTAAACCAGTTGTAACCATTTGAATAGCATTGTCAACAATGCAAAACACTCGACTTTTAGGTGTTTCATGACATCTAATCTCTTTTTCATCTTTTATCAAGTACTTGATATTTGACTAATATGCTAATGCTTTCTACTCAATCCACCCCAACTAGGTCTAGAAAAGAACAAAAGAAAGCAAACTAATTCACCAAATTCCGTGCATCTGTTTGGGTCCTCTGCGTTTGTGTGTTTCTTCTTGTGGTACAAAAGGGGGCACCAGGGTAGTGTTAGAGATGCTGCTTGCAGTAGGCATCATTTCATTCATTTAATGTTTTCTCCGATTGCGTAAGCATGATTTGTTTTTTTCTAATCTAACCACATGAAATCTTCTCTAAATGATTTTTGTTCTTTACATTTATGTGTGTATAGTTGCTCGAATAGCACTGGTAAAACCTGAGAAGGCCAGAGGAGTCGAGGATGTTATTCTGAGAGCTGCACGTGTGGGTCAAATAACTGAGAAGGTAGCTCTTCAAATTTCTAATGCTTGTCTATATAAGGTTGTGCATGTGCTGTGTCTCATTTGTCTGCTCAAATTATCATTACATTGCTATGATGTTTCATCTGTAGGTTTCTGAGGAGAAACTCATATCATTGCTTGAACAAATCAATACCCAAACTGCTAAAGAAACCAGAGTAACAGTAAGTCATTCGTATTTTCATTTCTTTTACAATGGCTATTTTTTGCATGAATTTACTCGTCGTTATGTTGCACGTGTGATTTGTGCATGCTATTTCTCAGATTCAGAGGCGTACGAGCGTTCTTGATGATGATTAGCCTATTTCAACTTTCTGCCTCACTTGATGTAGAGTACTTTGAAATTATTGAAGAGATGTAACTGTGGTTGAATATGAAATTTTTATTTTCTATTATTATAAATATCCCTCCTCTTTAATGTAAACAACATTTTAAAGAAGTCATTCATCCTATCTAGTTTTCATAGAGTTGGATCTTTTGTGATGAGAAGAGTCGGAATGAATTGAATTACAGCATTCCTTAATATCTGGTGCCTCTTTTCTTCTACCATTAATGTATTCAGGTTAGTATCGGTCTATGTTCTGACTAGCTCAATGCCACTCCATTAATCCCCCATATTAACGGCAACAGCAGCTGAGTCAGTGGTTGCAGATGCACTCATTTTGATTTTATGCTTCCTCAAATGGTTACGGATGTATGGGAACAAAATATAGTTGTTTATTATTCTCCGTGTTTTATGTAGTCTATTATGTTAAACTCTCAACAGTCAATAATGTGGTTTACATTATATTTTATTACTAGAAATTCTTCTTCCATCATTGATGTATTTTTTATTTCAGAAAGAAAGATATATTTATTTTTTATTTCAGAAAAAATTCCCAACAGAATATGTTGGATACTATATTCTAAAACTCTTTATGAATTTCATTGTAACGTGATTCCCCTAGATAAATTTCTATCAATGCAGAGGTTCAAAGGTAGTCATTTGGTATTTATATTATGGTTTATTTTTCTGTTTCCTTTCTCTCTGTGGTATGTGGAGGGAGACTGTTATTTAGGGAGATCACGAGATCAACAAGTGCAGTTTTATGAGGAGGAGTTGATTAAAAAAATTGTGTTGGGGGCCTAGTTGGTACATTTTATAGTTGATTGTAAAAGACTATACATATAGAGAACCTAGTGAATAAGACTTTAAGTTTAGAGAATTCCAGACTTGGAAGGAGCATTCTAGAATGTTGAGAAATGTATGGATTTAGTATTTTGTATGTTATATAGGGAAGTAAGAAACCTATATTAACCTTTGTAAATGTTTAGAATATGAATGTTAACTGTCGTGTAAAAATGATCTCTTCCGTCCATTCAAAAATATGGAGCTGTAAAATGATGATGAACCTCCGTAGAAAATTGTGACTCCTAAGAAAAGGCAAAAGAAGTGTGCTTCGGCACAAACTTTCTTCAGGAATAACTACTAACCTATTGGGAGCAGTTTTAGTTGTGAGATCATGATGACATAACCAATCATAGTCGTAGCCGTATCTTAAATGCATTATCCGATTGCCTCTATGATCTCTACACCAACACTACATCGACAAAAGGAATTTGGTACGCGTTAGAAAGCAAATACAAAGTTGAGGAAGAAGGTACCAAAAAGTTTTTAATATCTAAGTATTTTGATTTCAAATTTTTGGATAATATACCATTATTGTCTCAAGTACATGAGTTACAAATAATTGTAAACAAACAGAAAGCGGTGAAAATTGAACTTCCTGAAACTTTTCAAGTGGAAGCAATTATTGCTAAACTTCCTAGTTCTTGGAAAGGATATAGGAAGATGAGTCTTCACAATTCTAAAATTTTTTCTTTGGAAGATATACAAAAACATCTTCGTATTGAAGAAGAATCAAGGGCAAGAGATAAGATTGAAAATTTTTATGAAGGTCCTTCAAAGGCTAATGTCGTGGACAAGTCCAATAAATTTAAAAAGAAAAGAAAATTTCTTGGTCCTAGGAAGGATCAAGGACAGTTAAAAAATTAAGCCAAAAGACCTTGCTATATTTGTGAAAAATCGGGATACTATACCAATGATTGTAGACATAGGAAACAACAAAAGAAAGAAGGACAAGTGAACTCCATTGATGAGATTATCGCCACGGTGAGCGAAATCAATGCAATCCAAGGTCAAGTTTCGGGCTAGTTGTACGATGCCTGCACTACAATTCATGTATGTTATGATAAGCCTCTCTTCAAAACCTATCATGACATTGAAGACAATCAAAAGATACAAATGGGAAATAAAAGAAGATCAAAAGTGATTGACAAAGGAAATCTGGAACTCATTTTTTCTTTGGGAAAGAATATCATTTTGACAAATGTCTTGCATGTACCGGAAATGAATAGAAGCTTAGCAAGTGGTGTACCCTTGGGAAAATCTAGAATTAAATCTGTTTTTGAATTTGGAAAGCTTGTATTAACCCATAATGGACACTTTGTTGGAAAGAGTTATTCCATCGAAGGAATGGTCAAACTATGTACTATTGACGATAACTCAAATAAAGTTAAATCTTTTGCGTATGTTACTGATTCATTTAATTTATGGCATGGTAGATTAGCACATATAGGAGTTAATACTATGAAAAGAATGATTAAATGTGGATTAATACAATGTGAAATTGACAACTTAAAAAAATGTTAAACATGTGTTAAATAAAAAATGATTAAGAAGTCATTTTATAGCATAGTAAGAAAAACAAATTACTTGAACTTGTTCATTCCGACATATGTGAATTGAATGGAATGTTAACTAGATGCGGTAATAGATATTTTATTACTTTTATTGATAATTGTTCTCGATATACCTATACATACTTATTAAAACATAAGGATGAAACCTTTAGTGCGTTTAAGCTTATAAGATTGAAATTGAAAATGAATTAGGAAGAAAATTAAAGACTTTAAGAATTGATAGAGGTGAGGAATATTTTTCTAATGAATTTAACATATTTTGTGAACAAAATGGAATAATACATCAATCTTCTGCACCTAGAACACCGAACAAAAATGGATTAGCAAAAAGAAAGAATAGAACTCTTTTAGAAATGATAAATGCAATATTGTTAAATTCTGAATTACCCTTTAATCTATGGGGTGAAGCCTTACTTAGTGCTTGCCATATAACAAATAGGATTCCTATAAAATACAATAAAATTTCTCCATATGAAATTTGGGAAAATAGAAAACCAAATATCAGTTATTTTAAAGTGTGAGGGTGTCTCGCATATTGTAAGAATATGGATCATAAGAGAACCAAGTTAAGTCTTAGAGGTATCAAGTGTGCTTTTGTAGAATATTCTTTCAACAGCAAAGCCTATAGATTATTAAATCTAGAAACAGATGTTATAATAGAATCAAGAGATGTGAAATTCTTCGAGAATGTAATGGTAGCTAGAAAATCTAAAATTAATGATAAGGATATTTCAATCTTTAGAAGCTCACCAGAAAAGACATCCATAAAGGATGTTGAAATTGAACCTCGAAAAAGTAAAAAAACTAGAAAAGAAAAGAACTTAGGATCAGATGAAATAGATTCCCAACTTATTTCTTTTTACTTAATAGAAGGAGATGGGAAGGATGTTGTAAAAACAATTCCATTTGTTCTTCAAGTGGAAAGTGATCAAAAGACTTATAAGGAAGTGGTGCAATCTAGAGATTGCATGTTCTGGAAAGAAGCCATAACAACGAAATGTATTCTATTATTTCAAATAACACTTGGGAAATAGTTGACTTGCCAGCAGGATCCAAGGCTCTTAGTTGCAAGTGGGTATTTAGGAAGAAATACGATTCCGATGGATCACTTAATACCTACAAAGCTAGATTAGTGGTTAAAGGGTATCGTCAAAGAGAAGGAATTGATTACTTTGATACGTATGCACCCGTAGTCAAGATAACCTCGATCAGGATCTTATTTGTGTTAGCATCCATTTATGATCTACATGTTCATCAAATGGACGTCAAGATGACATTCCTAAATGGAGATTTCGAAGAAGAGGTCTATATGGAACAACCAGAAGGGTTCGTCTACCGAAAATGAACATAAAGTGTGCAAATTAATTAAATCCTTAGATGGACTAAAGCAAGCTCTCAAAAAGTGGCATGAGAAATTTGATTCTAAAATAATGTCAAATGGATTTAATCACAATTCGGTAGATAAATGCCTCTACACGAAAGTGAATGAAAATATATTCACGTTTGTATGTCTATATGTTGATGATATGCTAATCATTAGCAATAATTTAGATGGGATCAAAGAAATAAAATTTTTTATATCCTCTACTTCCAAAATGAAGGATCTTGGAGAAATTGATACTATCCTTAGTATCAAAGTTAAAAGGGATAGTGGGGGGTTTTACATTAAGCCAATCACACTATGTTGAGAGTGTGATAAACAAATTCAAACATTTGAATGTTAAGGAAGCTAACTGTCACGGACCTAGTTTCGTTACACCCGAACAACTAGAACCGTGCGGCCTTAACGCTTGACAATTCCCTCACCTCACGAGAAAACGTTAAGTCAGTCTTTTCACGCTCACAAATAATTTAACCAAGGAGGCTAAATTATACCCACGTTGAGAAGAGAATTTTGAAGTAAAGGATATATGAAAAACAAGTAAGGTCGGGAAACTTTCTTTGTATAAATGAAAGAGGAAACTTTACAATCTCTCTAAGAAATAAATTCACTCAACTCTACTTGATTTACAAATGAGACTTCCACCTCTATTTATAGGCAAAACTTAAACCTCCTTAAGATCAAGTGGCTACTTTACAACCTATGCTTAGTTGTTTACAACTCATTCTTAGTTGTCATCAAGTGGATAAGTTTACAACTTTCCTTGCAAGTTGTCGCCAACTCGATCTTAGCTTGCATAGAAGATATTTATTCTTGCCAACTCGTGCTTAGCTTGCACTTTTGATAATATCTTCGCCAACTCGCGCTTAGCTTGTATCTTTGATAATATCTTGCATGTGGCACAAGTGGACAAGTTGTGCAAGTTGCCTACTTGCACCCCAAAATATCCCGCTGCAGGTTCATGTATTTTTCCTCCAAAATGGCGGGGTCGGGATCTAGAAAAACCTCATGAAAGTCCCGGAAAGTTGCACCATTTTAGGCAGCCTGCATTCTGCCCATTCCATCCTATTGCAGCGTGTGGTTCACGCTATTTTACGACCGCTACCGGGATGGATCGAACGCGATCGCGTGGGGCGTAAGTCACTCCCCCATCGAATTTGGCGATGCCCTCGTCGCCATGTAGTTCTAAAGCTTGGACTCAAATTGCCATAGATCTCCCTCATTTTCCCAAGTTGCTTCGGACTCGGGCAATCCCTTCCATTTGATTAGGTATTGAGTGCAAGGGGGAACACCTCTCCGTCTCACCACTCGATCCGCCAAAATGGATTCAACATCTTTCTCAAAAGATTTTGTGACGATGGGAGGCGCTCTTTTTGATTTATTTCTCCCTAGATCCTCCAAGTCCAGCCTATATGGTTTCAACATGCTGACATGAAAGACCGGGTGGATCTTTAAAGTGCTTGGAAGATCAAGCCGATAGGAAACTCTTCCAACCTTTGCTAGAATGGGGAACGGACCTTCATCTTTCCTAACCAAGCCCTTGTGAACTTTGCGGTAGGCTTTGAATTGTTGCGGCAACACTTTCACAAGTACTTGATCTCCAATGTTGAATTCCAATGGTCTTCGTCTCACATCGGCCCATTTCTTCATTCGCTTCCGGGCTTTCTCCAAGCAAGATCTTGCTAAGTCCACATGATCTCCCCATGACTTAGCCATTTTGATTGCTCCGGGACTTCGGTTAGAATCACCAACCATAGATAATGTGTGGGGCGTTGTAGGTTGTCGCCCTGTTGCAAGCTCAAATGGACTATGTCCCGTGGATTCACTTTTCTGCAAGTTGTAGGAAAATTGGGCTATGTCCATCAACTTCGCCCAATCTCGTTGATTAGCACTAACATAGTGCCGAAGATAACATTCCAACAATGCATTCACCTGTTCCATTTGTCCATCCGTCTGCGGGTGAAAACTACTTGAAAAGTGCAAATCCGATCCAAGGAGTTTAAACAACTCCGTCCACAATTTCCCCGTGAAGCGGGGATCCCGATCACTCACAATATGCTTCGGCAACCCCCAATACTTCACAACGTTTTTGAAGAATAACCTTGCCGTCTCTTCCGCAGTGCAATCCTTAGGGGCTGGAATGAAAGTAGCATACTTGGAAAACCGATCAACAACAACAATTATTGATCCAAACCCTTCAGACTTTGGCAAAGCACTAATGAAATCCATGGTGACCACGTCCCATGGTTGATCCGGAACAGGAAGAGGATCAAGAAGTCCCGCTGGTAATTTATTCTCCACTTTGTCTTGTTGGCACACCAGACATGTTCGAACATATATCTCAACTTGATCCCTCATTTGCTGCCAATAATATGCTCGTTCAATCAAAGCAATTGTCCGATCAATCCCGGGATGTCCAGCCCACTTGGTGTCATGACATTCCCGAATCACGTCACGCCGCAAATTTCTCCACTTAGGCACAAATACCCGTTGCCCAGTGGTGTATAGCAACCCGTTGTCAATCCAAAATCGTCTTGTTTTTCCTTCTTGAGTGGCTTGCATCAATGTTTTCGCCATGGGATCATGCTCCAATCCTTGTTTAATTTCCTCTAACAAGGTACCCGTGGCTTGACTAATTGCCGCAAGTTCCGCCTTCCGGCTAAGTGCATCCGCCACTACATTCACCTTCCTGGGTTTGTATTCCATCACATAATCAAACTCCGCTAAGAAATCTTGCCATCTAGCTTGTTTCGGGCTCAATTTCTTTTGAGTTTGGAAGTAACTTGTAGCCACGTTGTCCGTCTTGATCACAAAACGAGAACCCAAAAGATAATGACGCCATACCCGTAGGCAATGCACAATGGCCGTCATTTCTTTTTCTTGCACCGTGTAACGCCGCTCCGTGTCGTTCAACTTGCGGCTCTCGAAGGCAATAGGATGACCTTCTTGCATGAGCACACCTCCAATAGCAAAATCCGACGCATCAGTTTGAACTTAAAAACTTTTGTTGAAATCCGGTAAGGCCAACACCGGCTCCGACATGACAGCCGCTTTTAAATCATCAAAGGCTCTTTGACATTTCACGGTCCAATCCCATCCTTGAGACTTTTTGAGCAAGTCCGTCAATGGGGCTGCTCTAGAGGAGTAGCCTTTAATGAAACGCCGATAGTAATTCACCAACCCAAGGAAAGACCGCAATTCCGTCACCTTAGTAGGTGGCTCCCATTCATTGATTGCTTTAACTTTGGCTTCGTCCATTTTCAAGTGACCATGCCCGATAATATGTCCCAAGAAATGCACTTCTTCTTTGGCAAATGAACATTTCTCCTTCTTGATGTATAATTCATTTTCCCGCAACACTTGGAAGATAATTTTCAAGTGCTCAACGTGTTCCTCCAATGTGTTGCTATAGATGACAATATCATCAAGATAAACCACCACAAACTTATCCAAATATGGATAAAATATCTTGTTCATCAAGGTGCAAAAGGTGGCCGGGGCATTTGTCAAACCGAACGGCATGACAAGCCATTCATAGGAACCATACCGAGTAATACAAGTAGTTTTAGGCTCATCTCCTTCTGCAATCCGAACTTGATAGTAGCCTTTTTGCAAATCAACCTTGGTGTAGAATTTAGCGCTACCAAGCCGATCAAATAAGTCCGCAATCAATGGAATAGGATATTTGTTTTTCACCGTCACCTTGTTTAGTGCCCGGTAATCCATGCACATCCTTAGTGTCCCGTCCGGCTTCTTTTGAAATAACACCGGGGCGCCATAGGGAGCTTTGGATGGTCTAATCCTTCCCGTCTCCACAAGCTCCGTAAGTTGTTTTCTAAGTTCCTCTAACTCCGGGGGTGCCATGCGATAAGGTGCCATGGCAGGGGGTTTGGCACCAAGCTCCAGCTCAATGCGATGATCTACTTCCCTCCTAGGCGGAAGTTTCTTTGGCAACTCCTTGGGCATCACGTCCTTATTTTCCTCAAGGACCTTTGCAATAACAGTTGGTAAGTCATCATTATTTGTGGTGACTTCGGTTGCAACCGACAATTGAGCAATGAATGTCGGCTCACCCTTCTTCCATCCTTTCGCTAATTGCATAGCCGAAAGTTGTCGTGTTTCCATCCCCATGGAAACGGTAGGAACCATGCATGAAGATCCCTTCTCCAAGATGCACATCGAACCAAAGGAAGGCATAGGAATAGCATTAACCTTCCTTAAGAAATCCAAGCCCAATACTAGCTTGAAATCATCCATCGGGGCCACAGATATATCAACGGGTCCATGCCACGAACCCAACCGTAGTCTCGCTCCTCGAACTACGCCCGCTAATGGCTTTGCAATTGCATTCACTGTTTTCATCAATCCACCTCCATGGTGAATGTTCAATCCAAGCCTCCGGGCTTCATCCTCCGTGATGAAATTGTGTGTGGCTCCGGTATCAACTAATGCCCGTGTTTGCCGTCCATTGATTTCGACAAGTACGAACATCAATCATTTTTCTTCGTTCGCCCCCGTAACGGTTTTGGCATTCAAAGCATTGAAAAGTTGCAATGAACCCATGTGACTTGCACCCTCCTCAATACCATGGGAAGCCTCCTGTTGAGTCTCCGTAATAGAGGCCAAGGATCCAAGTTTAGGGCAATCCCGCATGAGATGTGGCGCCCTTTGCAAATGAAGCAACTACGAGGAGCAAAATTACCCCTCGTTTTATCATCATACTCCTTCCGCCAAGTGGTTGGCTTGTTGCCACCGGGTTTATAATCAACTTTGGGATTTGGCCTCCAATTTGGCTTACTCGGTTGCTTATCTTTTCGCATATCACCTCCGCCTCTGCCAAAATTTCCTCTTGTTGGTTTGAAAGTCCTTGCTTGCGACTCCGTACTCCTTTGGAACTCCGTCAAAGATTCGGCAACCGCAATTGCCTCATCTACATTTTTGACTCCGCGATGTTGTAATTCTTGCCGCACCCATGTTGTACATCCATCCATGAAATAGAATAGCAAGACATCCTCCGGCATACTAGGGATTTGAAGCATAAGGGTCGTGAACTCTTTAACATAGTCACGAATGGTCTCTTTTTGTTTCAATTCCCTTAGTTTCTTGCGGGCTTCATATACAACGTTCTCCGGGTAGAATTGCCTTTTTAGCTCCCTTTTGAACTCGTCCCAAGTATCAATTCTACTAGCTCCGTGGTCAACATCGGCATGCTTACGACGCCACCAAAGAGATGCGGTGTCGGTAAGATACATAGAAGCGGTCCGGACTTTCATAGTTTCATCAACAAGATTTATGTCTTCAAAATAAACTTCCATTTGCCATAGGAAGTTTTCCACGTCTTTGGCATCCCGTCACCCATCATAATGTTTAGGCTTCGGGTATTCAATCCTCGGGACAACAATAGTTGAAGCGGCACCTCCGCTAGTACCGGCAGTGGAGTGCTTATATTGTTCAAGCTCTTTGCTCATTCTTTCCATCATCACAGCCAATTGGTTAACTTGGCCCTGTATAGCGATAACGGCATCCAAGACTTTGGTTTGGAGACGACCAAAATCATCTGTCACCGTGGCTTGTCCGGCTACCACGGCACGAACATCATCTCTCATCGTTTGGACATCATTTTCCAACGATGTTTGTGCGTCCATCACCTCTTGGACATTGACTTGTAGAGTTTCTAGCTTTCCGATGGCGTGTCCCTCCAACGCCTCGAAGGAGCTTTCAAGAGATTCGACCCGATCACCCATATTTGAGATGATTTGGTCAAGTTTACCCTCCATGTTGGTGGCCTCCCTCACCTTACTTTTACCTCGAGTTTTCCTTACTTTAGTTTGGGCAGCACCTCGACCCCTCTCCTCAATCTCAATATCAACAGTTTCTTGAGATTCCGTCATTATAACGGCCTACAAACAAGGCTCTGATACCACTTGTCACGGACCTAGTTTCGTTACACCCGAACAACTAGAACCGTGCGGCCTTAACGCTTGACAATTCCCGCACCTCACGAGAAAACGTTAAGTCAGCCTTTTCACGCTCACAAATAATTTAACCAATGAGGCTAAATTATACTCACGTTGAGAAGAGAATTTTGAAGTAAAGAATATATGAAAAACAAGTAAGGTCGGGAAACTTTCTTTGTATAAATGAAAGAGGAAACTTTACAATCTCTCTAAGGAATAAATTCACTCAACTCTACATGATTTACAAATGAGACTTCTACCTCTATTTATAGGCAAAATTTAAACCTCCTTAAGATCAAGTGGCCTTACTTTACAACCTATGCTTAGTTGTTTACAACTCGTTCTTAGTTGTCATCAAGTGGATAAGTTTACAACTTTCCTTGCAAGTTGTCGCCAACTCGATCTTAGCTTGCATAGAAGATATTTATTCTTGCCAACTCGTGCTTAGCTTGCACTTTTGATAATATCTTCGCCAACTCGCGCTTAGCTTGTATCTTTGATAATATCTTGCAAGTGGCACAAGTGGACAAGTTGTGCAAGTTGCCTACTTGCACCCCAAAATATCCCGCTGCAGGTTCATGTATTTTTCCTCCAAAATGGCGGGGTCGGGATCTAGAAAAACCTCATGAAAGTCCCGAAAAGTTGCACCATTTTAGGCAGCCTGCATTCTGCCCATTCCATCCTATTGCAGCGTGCGGTTCACGCTATTTTACGGCCGCTACCGGGATGGATCGAACGCAACCGCGTGGGGCGTAAGTTAACGCTCCTATAGATCCAAATATTAAATTGATAAAAAATGAAGGTAGAGGAATTGTATAAATAGAATACGCAAGTGCAATTGGAAGTCTTATGTACGCATCACAATGTACAAGACCTAATGTAGTATTTGCTGTAAGTAAACTAAGTAGGTTTATTAGCAATTCAAGTTCAGAACATTGGAAAGCCATCGGTAGGGTTTTTGGTTACCTAAAGAAAATAAAAAATCTTGGGCTACAATATACGAAATTTTCTAAAATCTTGGAAGGATATACCGACGCAAGTTGGATATCGAGTGCGGGAGAGAATAAATCTACTTCAGGTTGGATATTCACTCTTGGAGGTGGTGCAGTTTCTTGGAAGTCTAAGAAACAAACTTGTATTACTCATTCAACTATGGAATCGGAGTTTGTAGCATTGGCCGAAACCAGGAAAGAAGTTGAGTGACTAAGAGATTTATTATATGAAATACCTTTAGATATAAATGATATTTCTTCTATACCTGTCTTGTGTGATAGTCAAGCCACCCTAGCTCAAGCATATAATGAAATATACAATGGAAATTCTAGACATATGAGTCTAAGACATGAGTATGTAAGGAAATTAATCAAACATGGAGTAACTTCTCTTACATTTGTTAAGTCTAGTGAGAACTTAGCTAATCCATTTACGAAACCTCTCACAAAAGAGTTAGTGAGATCAACATCAAGTAAAATGGGATTAAAACTCCTCAAATAGATCCACCAATAACAACAACCTCACCAAAATATACTAAACTAGTATATAGAGGTTCAAGAGGTAACAACAAGTTAATCGATAAGTGGATGGATTCAACTATTCGATAAGTGGATGGATTCAATACTATTAAATATATCTAATATTATCTTTTGAAAATAGTGTTGGTTGTCACTATTAGAGGGATGAGTTAAAATAAACGCTTAATGAAGTTGAGTACGAAGTACAAGTATCCATAAAAGTAACAAATATACTAGAAGAACTTCACCTATGTGAACTTTGAAGTGGTGCTGTCTCATTAGAGAGTTGGAGTTTTCTCTCTTTAAAAGTTCGATGAAATAGGATTAGTGCAAGGCCACATTAGCACTAAGCGAGTTAGAAAAACTAGTGAAAAGCATAACACTTGTGTGTGATTTCATTGGTATTGTCGCAAAGAATAATTGGTTCAAGGCACATTAGCCACATGGAATTCTGATAATACTTTATGAGATTTACACTATGAATAGATTTAAATCGAAAGATATCTAATTCTTATGTATAAGTATTGATATTTGATTAAAATAGATTTTGAACAAGTGGGGAATTGTTGGACATTTATTTGTTTGTTGTTCAAAATCAAAAGAAAAAAAAGAAGGGGGGGCTTAACCATGCGACCGCATGGGCCCTCCCGAGGTTATAAAAAACTTATCGTTAGGTTAGTTTTTTTATCGTTTTTTATTTGAAATTGGTGGCTTTTCATCCTTGTTTTGCACCATTTCGTGAAAAATTTGCCAAGTCCTATAAATAGGTGATCCAAGTGCAAAAAAAAACATATTGAGTTTCATTAAAATTTATCCCTAAATACACTTCCAATATTGAGAAAATTTATCACATAATCCTTCCATTTTCACTTGTTCATTGTGAAGAAACACCTTTACTTTTTTGGTGTTTTTCTTGTCAAACTTGTTAAATCTTGCAAACTATTTGTCGGAAATCCTTAAAAAGTATTGGAAAGAAGGCAAATAACGTTTGAGGACAGCAAGATTAATTTCGTGTTCAAGTCTTTATTGATATACTTTTATAATTTTTTTCGAGTAAATTTAACCAATAATCACTGAACTTTATACTTAATTACTACTTGCTCACTCATCTTTTACATATTACTGAATGCTCACTCATCTTTTCATATAATTACTCATTCATCACTCGTCTCTTCAAATAATTGGACTACTTTTACGGCAAATTTTCGACAACTTCCGACCACAAAGAATGTCGAATTTTGATACCTTTGGAAAGCTCACGATGTCCTCTTCAATTATCACCCAAAATCTCATTATAACTCCAAGGGATTCGATCGAAAAATTGCCTTAAAAGTAGCCCAAAAATTCTGAAAATCTGTCCAAATTTTCAGATTTTTTGGGCGACTTTTAAGGCAATTTTTCGGCAACTTTCGACCATCAAAACTATCTAATTTTGATACCATTGGAAAGCCCACAATGTCCTCTTCAATTACCACCCAAAATTTCCCGATAACTCCAAAGGAGTTGGTCGGAATAAACCCACAAAGTCAGCATCCCGAACTTTGTCCAGATTTTCGCCTTTTCAAGACGCTGATTTTGTGGGTTTATTCCGACCGAATCCTTTGGAGTTATGGGAAAATTTTGGATGGTAATTGAAGAGGACATTGTGGGCTTTCCAATGATATCAAAATTCGATAGTTTTGATGGTCGAAAGTTGCCGAAAAATTGCTTTAAAAGTCGCCCAAAAAATCTGAAAATTTGGGCAAATTTTCAAAATTTTTGGGCAACTTTTAAGGCAATTTTTCGATCGAATCCCTTGGAGTTATAATGAGATTTTGGGTGGTAATTGAAGAGGATATCGTGGGCTTTCCAACGGTATCAAAATTCGACATTCTTTGTGGTCGGAAGTTGTCGAAAATTTGCCGTAAAAGTCGTCCAATTATTTGAAGAGACGAGTGGTGAATGAGTAATTATATGAAAAGATGAGTGAGCATTCAGTAATCTGTGAAAGATCAGTGAGCAAGTAGTAATCAAGTGTAAAGTTCAGTGATTATTGGTTAAATTTACTCAATTTTTTTCTCCATTGCCATTATTTTTCCAACATTATTTTTTTTCTTTTTTGTTCTTATAGTACATAAAAATTATTTTCTCTTAATCTGCTGATAACAAATCCTCTTCATTGGAATAACGTGTGGCGGATCTTGTCACCTCTTATTTCCGGTGAAATACATTGTCAAACCGAGCCACCACCTGCTCACCGAAGTTTTCCATAGCCAATTGCATTTCCTTCAGCTTTTCTGTCATACAATTCATTTCTCCATCTACACCGATATGTGTAAATTTGTATTGTGGGTGTTTTAGAAATTTCAACAAGGGCATGTGCATTTCGCAGAGAGAGAGAGAGTTCAATTTGAGTGAGAGAAATTGCAGGACGTTTAAGGCCTGTCTGAAGAATAAATTAAAAATGGATGATCGGTAAATTTGGGGGTGATAATATCAAGTTTTTGTTAATGGGACGGTAATAGAAACACGAAAATGGAGACAACAGATTTGGACTTCAATACTATTTACTAAGGTCGCTTCCAATTCCTTTATATTAAATTTTGGATAAATAAAAGCAAATATTTTGAATCTTTGAGAAATTAGCGATGTTCATTTAGATGGATGAATTCTAGGGATGGCCAAAGAAATGCGACCAATGGAACCTAACCAGAAATGACTAGTTTGGTTCT
>NC_036246.1:9691568-9696696 GCF_002742605.1 Olea europaea var. sylvestris
AACCTTTTCGACAGCATCTATTTCCACTTCCTGCTTGTTCTCTGTTGAATTATCCTTTTGTGATAAGTCAATGTGCAGTATGTTGCACTGAGCTTCCGCTTCCTGAATTTCCTTTTTATTGTTTTCTAATGCTTCTTCTTCGGTTACCCAACCTATGGGAGGAGGCATTATTCTTGAAGGTGATCCATACTTTTCAGAGCGAGGTGCTCTCTTTTTCCTCTTGGGCGTCCCGTACAGCACGTAATAATCGAAAGAACGCCCAGATAGTTCCCCCAACAAGTCCACTTCAAGAACTCCCTCTCGATATAGTTGCTTCAACAGAGTATTGTGTGATACTCCTCCCTTTCTTCTTTCTGCTTCCAGATCAATTTCCTCTTTGATTTCCGTCATACCATCATCCTCTTCACCATTGTAGGCCCCTCTAGAAGTTTGGCCTTCTTCACATTCCAGCACACATGCTTCTTCCTCGTTATCCTCCCTCTCTTCTTCTTCTTTCTCTTTGTTCTTGAACTCATTGGCTAGTAAATAGTTATTAGTCATGACAGGAGGTAACATACCGAACTGAATAGTAAGGGGCTGATCTGGATCTTCTCCATCCCTTCTGCCTCACTCAAACTTCAATCTCTCAGAAGAACTTTCTGGCAATTCTTTCATCGATTCACCTGTACCAGTCTCCTCATTGTCTTCGAGAACATTTTGATTGGCCACCTCGAGTAGTTTAGGCACCTTAGGACGTGTCACTCCCTGTTGTTGCCTCATCATTCGTCCATAATTCCGTTGAAAATGCCTTTGTTGGGTTCTAGTCATCTCGTTGAATGGTATCACCCTTCCTGCATTATACTAGAACGAATGTCATACATTTGGTTGGCGAGGTTGCGGCCTGAATATTCTCCCATTATTTATTGACTTGAACTGCCTCTCAAAAGGCGGTCCCCCTATAGAATGATGTACCTCACCCTCTACCAGGCTGAGCGTTTGGGAAAAAATTAGGGCGATGGTGATGCTGCTATATCCCTGGTTTCTCTGTATTTACACTTACTTCTCTTTTACATCTTGTACACAGGACGTCTTCATCCTTTTTAGGCTCCTTCCCTTTGATACGTTCAAAGACACTGGGGTGTGGCCCAGGGTCCTCTTCTCCGTCATCTATAACCAACTTGAATTTTGACAACTTATTTTTGAAACCAGTCGTCACCATGTTCACCCCAAGTGGCTGTGGAAAATGGTTTTCATCTACTGTCATCTTCTTCTTATCCTCGAACGTAATTCGTCCTGAGTCAATGGCGTCCTATAACACATGGCAAAAAACCAAACAGTTGTTAGTCAAATGCGATCATGCATTATGCCACTTACAATATTTTTTACCCTTGATTTGTTCAGAGCTTGGCAACTTATATTTATCACTCAGCTTTATCTGCTTATCCTTATATAGTTTATCAAATACAAGGTCAGCTTTGGTTATATCGAACGAGAACGTTCTAACCTTTTTATTTTCATCTTTTATAGGCTCATCCTTACCCGACGATCTAGGCTTAGCCATTATAGGACAAGTATACGCGTCTCCTTTGATTAATTCGGCCAAACACATTTCGGTTTGATCGTAATACTCGTCATTAATGGTATGAACATCAAAATTTAGGTCTCTATAATAAGTCCCCTTACTAGAATTTTTTATTTGCTCTTCTTCTCTTATTAATCATTCATACCTAATCACATTTGCGCTCAATTGGAAAAGATTAGGAAAGTTCCTGTCTTGGAATTTCTTTTTCAAATCAAAACTTAGACAACTATAAGTGATTTTAACAAACACCTTTTCGGGCAAAAGTACAAAACATTTACTTCTTGCTGTTTTTAACCTTTGAAGGAAACCTTCTGCCCATTCGTTTGGCATTTGACGTAGATTCGCCAAATCGGCCAAAGTAACTTCAGAATCAGTCTTATAAAACTGAGCATGGAACAATTGCTCCAATTGTTGCCATATTTGAACAGAATTTGCTGGCAAATTGATGAACCAAGAGAAAGTCACTCCTATTAATGAACAACCTCATTTTATGGTAGTCGGTTACTTCACCACTTTGTAGTGTGAATCGCCCTATGTCTTCTAGAGTAGACACCTCTCCTAAACTGGTAAATAATGAGAATTTTGGCACTTTATACTCTCTAGGCCATGGATATGCTTGGTCTACCCAATCAGGGTATGGCTTTGTGTAAGTCGGCCTAATGACAGGACGTACCCCAAAAGCCATTTGATCATGTACTATTTCCATAATTTGATTTCTCAACATGACGTTGAGGTCATATGGAATTCCTACAGGTTGGTTGATCGGTTGATTTGCCCGAGGCTTGATGTTTGGTCCTTGGTTGGCAACAAAGTTGACATGATTTGGATCATTGTTACCATTAGCCTGAATATTTATTCCATCATTGACACATGGGGTATTCTGTCCATTATTTAGGACATTGTCTCTTATATTTAGGTTACCCCCCAAGTTAGATGTACCATTACTACTATTCTGATTTGACATTACACCATCCCCCTGGTTTGAAGTAGGTGGACCAAAAGGTGGTTCTATCCCCTGATTTGGACTTAGGATTGGGGAATTATGTCCCACGATTATCCTAGTTTGAAAGTGATTTGCAATAGGCACAACTGGCTGACAAATTTGGCCTTCTAACTTATTCATTATTTCATTTAATGTATTCAGTTGTTTGGCCATGTTGTCATAATGTGCATTCCCATTCTGGGTAAATCTTTCCATATTATGAACATTTCGTAAATTTACCTGTTCAACGACATCCTGTGTGAGTTCTCCAAGCAATGCACGCATGGTTCGAGGACTCAACTATGTCATTGGTTCGTAACGATTGTGACTGCTCTGACTCTGTCCCTCTGTTCGTGGAGAGCTTTGCTGCTCCTCATATCGCTCGATCACAGACTGGACCCCTCCCTGACTTGCTGCTTCTTTATCAGATTTGTGAGGCATATTGTTTCACCTTTTGTATCTTCAACACCAAACATCAAGGTCTCACTGGGCGTGCCAAATTGTTTTGAGCGGGTAGTCGCTAACAATTAAAAAAGGGATCAGACGATTATGTAAGGAACAGACCTCTTAAGACGAAGTCTCAAAAGGGGTGTTTTATTGGTGATGATTTACAATTGAAAATAAATAGAATGCCTTCAAGGGGCGCAAGCATACGAGTACTAAATGAAGTGTTTAAATCTAAGCTAAGAAATTAAAATTACATAATCTCTATTTGAGAGTGTTTGATTCGGGTTTCTTTTCTCTATGTCTTCTCTTCCTTTTATATTCCCTTGATAATTTCTTCGTGACAAACCGTTTGAAAACTGCTTGATTGCTGTATAACTACTCACTTTCTTTATGGTGTCTAACTTGTCGTGGAACTGCCGTCTCTAACTGTTGCTATTACTCTTTATCGTTCAACCGCCTTCAACTGAGCTCCTTGAATCGTGGAATGTGATAAAATCACTCAATAACTGCTTCAATAACTGCTATTCTGGATAACCATAAGGTTTTATGCTTGCTAAGATCCTTAGCGATTCGAAGGTTTAGGCGAGAACGGGGTTATCGCTCTAGGCGACCGTAAGGTACTCCATTCACTCAGATTCTGAGCGTCTTGCAAGTTTTGGCGATGATGTTACCGTGTTCGTGGGCTTCCACCGCATTCATCAATAATCATGTTTGGACTTTTATCCTGAATTCCCCAATTGGGCTTCACTCTTTGGGCTATTTGATTTGAGCTGCACTTTTAGTATGTCAACAGATGGAATCTATTCTTTGCTAGATTAATGTTGAGTTGTTTCAAACTTATGAGAATGAAATAATTGCTATAATGTTGAAAATATTGAAAAATTTAATTATCGATTCAAGCCGAGCTATTCGATTATGTAATTAAAGTTAAACCTAACAATTCTATTTACAAGATACTCGGTACTTTTTAGTTGATTTGATTCCATTGAAATCAAATCAAATAGTGCCCCACTCTTTTGACAATTTAGTTCCTCCTCCTTTGTTCGCGTATTAAATTTATCCTTAACTTTCAAAAGAGGCAAACTTGTCTTTAATCTTTTACTATAATTTCATAATTTTATAGTCAATCTCCAAAACTATTTAAATTTCTATCACATGTCCACCTTTACAAGTACTGTATTCTCCGACTCGGGCTAGTAAAACATTTGAAGTCACTACATGACACATTTAGATTCCCCTCATATGAACATTGTTTGCTATCACATGTCCACCTTTACAAGTACTGTATTCTCCGACTCGGGCTAAAACATTTGAAGTCACTACATGACACATTTAGATTCCCCTCATATGAACATTGTTTGCTTTTGAAGACCGTGTGATTTTCCCACTTTTAAAAGATTCATTTTTTTATTAGGATTTATATTAGATATTTTCTATGTTGCACTGAACATTCATAATCGTCCAATTATTTTGTCTAGCTATTTTTTTGCATTTCCTTTACAAAAACTCAATGAAGGGTAAAAAAATACGTGCATTTTAAAATGTGATTTAACATAAAATTTGATGGTTTCGATTATTACGGGTTGACGGTACAAGTATAATGAAAGGTTGCCATCAAGTTGTTCTGTTTCAGAAGTTGGTGATCAACTTGGGACTAAAGCAATAGACTAACTTTTTCTTATCTTTCAACCACACATTCTTCAAAAAATCACTATTTCAAAATACATTTTATTCCAAAATCACATTGAAATGGAGTGCATACAGGAGCTTAATGAGATATTATGACATTCCCGAAGGATTTCTAAACACTAAAGTAATACAATATGTTACTTTAAATAAATTTATGGTTGGAAACACTAAGGGTGCGATTGGTTTCTATTTTCATTTTCAAAACGATTTTTAGTTTTCTTCGAAAACAGCCCGTTTTTCGTGTTTTGAGCGTTTTCGACATTTATAACTGAAAACGCTAAAAATGATAAAAAGTCGTTTTCCGTTTTCAATTATAATTTTTAACTCGTTTTCGAAAATGTATTTTCAATAATGACGGACCAAACACGTTTTCGAAAGCGAAAAACGAAAAATGGTCTGAAAACGACAAATCAACCGCGGCCTAAACTACACAAAAGGGTAATATCCAC
>NC_036246.1:9706624-9708030 GCF_002742605.1 Olea europaea var. sylvestris
GCACCATTGATACTAATAACTTTATTCTCGGGAACTACAATTTGATTAATATATATTTAATTTTGGAAGTATGTAATTTCTTAATTTTTCTATGCTTGGAAAAATGTGTTTTGCTACATGTGCTCGGGCGTTTACACGCCCCTCACATGGGGGTAGATCCCACACATTTATTGTGTGCAGGCCCTGCCCCCACGTCAGTACAAATAACATTTTCCTTGAAAAAAATAGGCACATCATCATAGTACCATTACTTCATTTGTGACCTTTTGGTTACGTTAATTCCTTAAAATCCCACAAACTTTAAGAAAATAACATCAATCATGTAATAACTAAAATTATAGGCCTACTTTAGCTTTCCTCGTCCCCAACATAAAATTTGAATATTGATTATCTTGAATGCTGATTTAGACCTTTAAAAGAAATATTTTTTTTTTAAAATAAAACATGTTTTATTAATGACAAAAATTATGTTTTATAGTTATTAATGGGTGGTTTTCATAATTAAAAATAAAAACAAAAATTATTCATTTGTTTGTAGCTCAACTAGTGCTTGTTTCAGAGCAATTTTTCCTCTCAAAAAATTGATTTTTTGATCGTTATTTTACTATTCCAATCATCATATTTGACTTTTTCTCTCATGGATGGACCTCACTTTTCTCCTAACGATCAAAAAATCAATTCTCAAAATTACTCCCAAACAAGCTCCTAGCATACTTTTCTCCTTTCATTATTATAAGTCCTTCTAAAAGTACATTTAAATAACAAGACCGACTCGTTTATCTGGTAAAGATTTGGGCCAGGGCTCAAATCTAACGGCTAGTAGCGTGGTACAGAAAAAAACAAAAAGTACTGGGTATCCGTTAAAGCGATAAACGACCATCTCTCTCCCCCAGATAAATTCAAATCTCAACGGCTATCTTTCTGCAACAGCTTTCTTTAATTTTCTTCAACCCTTGAATTTTCCTTTGATACGAGAGATCGAAGAGAGAAAAACGGAAATAATTACATTTCTTACGGCTAATGCGATCCACGAAAGTCAATTTTTGCGAAAACAGGTACACTTTGATGTTCCGCTCGTTATTTTTAGATTGAATTTATACCCATTTTCAGTCGTGCAAATGTAGAATCTGTTGCGTTGCTGTTTTATGATCTGATAATTTTAGGGTTTATTATCGGTTCATTAATTTCCAGAATTTGGACTTTTTTCCGAAATCTTTAGAGTAGAGTAGATATGATTTTTGATTCAGGCTTTGTCTAAACGTATCCTTGTTCGTTCTGTAATATTTTATGATGATCGAACAATCTCTACCTTCTGAAAGTTGAAAACCCAAATGTTTAATGGACTTTGGATCATAAAATAGGGTTCGAATATATCAAAAACACATAATATAGTAACGGATTAATTA
>NC_036246.1:9715951-9726389 GCF_002742605.1 Olea europaea var. sylvestris
AAGGTACCTCTCTCTTTACCCCAACCACCCACAGCATAATCTCCTTTTCCATCGAACTAAGAAATTTGTTAGGTTGTAGTTTTTTCATATTTATGGACTAAAAAGCTGATTAATTATTTGTTTGTTTAGCTTAAATGAATTTGCAACATGGTTGGAGGAATAAATTTCTGCGACGACCTTTTCACTTTTTCCTCTTCTTTTAAAAGAAACAATTAATTAACCACAATCCAAAGTGAAAAACAAAACAAGATACATGGGCTAAATTCCAACAATCAATGTAGTCATGTGTAACAATTGCAGAAAATATCTCTCACCACACCCAACAATCACTACCATTAACTGACATATCTAATAATTCATAAACATGTCATAATTTGACACTGAAATATGAATGGGCATAGAGTTTCTGATCCTCAAAAGACATGTAAAATGCACATCTTGCCTTCAAAAACTCTTACTTTTTCCTGATGATTAGCTGGAATTTCTGGTTGCAAGAAAGATCTTATTTTTATCTTGATATATATATATATGTGTGTGTGTGTAGTTATGAAAAAAGAGGAAAGATATAGATAACGAACAGGCCTAAATTTAAAGGTGTGTTAATTTAAGGAAATAATACATTCTCAATAGCAAAGGAAGGATCCGTAATGTAAAAACTCTAATATGCTAAACTGTTGCTTCAACCTCTTGGACTCGAAATGTGCATCATTCCAGTAAATGAAGCATGAGAATGCAAGTGTTCACATATGTGTGGACCACTATTTTGAAAACAAGATCCTGACAGATCAAATGGGAACAACAAGACCCCGTACGGTTTTTATAAAAAACTGGAAAAATTAAGAACCGTTTAAGAAATCTAGGTACCGGCATGTTCACGCAACAACATTCACAATAAGAACCAGCCAGTTCACTCAAAAATCTATTTTTGAATTTTTTAAAAATATTTTTTGACACAACTTCAACCTTATTTAACCTGGGTTCAACCCTTTAAACCCTAACTCCCAGGCCGGTTTTCAAAACATTGGTGTGGACATGTAATGAGAGAAAACTATATTGAAATTTGATATGACTAGGGGTCTCTTCTTGCATGGTAGTATGAAGAAATCAATAAATTGGTGATCAAAACATCCAAGCAAGCCAGGTCTATGCAAAGCAGCTGCCAAGCCACTATATAAATGCATAGAAAAGAATTGAGCTTATCTAACTTTCACCTGTTAAATGAAACTGTTGTGAGTCATAGTAAAAATAAATTTACAAGGATTTTTGCACAATATGGTAGTAGCAGGACACTACTCAGTTTTACATATGAAAGCCTACCTGTAAAACTGAGGCAAAACAGAAAAGAGATAAAAGAAGGGCAAGAGTTTGCTCTCTAAATACTCTTGTGAAAGTCTAAATTTTGTTAAGTACAAGGGTTCAGATTCTATGAAATTCTGTGTTTGGTTTGTCTTAATAATTGTGAAATACAGAAAATTGTGCTTGTTTCTGGTTAGTCCTTATTCATAGAATTCCTTAGTCAAATCTCTCCTTGATCCTTTTATTGAGTTCATAAATATTCCTAGCATCCAAGAGTATTATATTACGCTATTAGCCATGTTATGTAGTTGAAGGTGTGATTAAGAGAAATTTTCCTAAAATGCTAAATGGACAAAGATATTTGTAAGGAAAATGCTTCTCTTACATACCAAATGTTTATACATAATCTTTGGTTTTTCTCCTTTTGTAGTCATGGGTTGTAAGTTTGCTCCTTTTCGGGGGCATGGTGGTGATTTATCTCATATTCTCGATTCACACACCTATTAGAGCCCGTAATAAAAACCTCAAGAAAATAGGAGTTGATTGAGAGCCATGATTTATTATCCTTGTCAGTACATTGAAGCTCTCAAACTGGAGAACCGTGAAATCATGACGGTATGAAGAGGCAAGAATTAAATTTATAAAAAAATAATAATAATAAATAAATAAAAGAGAGAAAAAGAAGAAGAAGCAAAGAAACTATGATAATATGATCACTCAATCAAATCGTAACCAAATATATTCTGACTACTCTCCCATTGCATCGCATGTACTCATTGATGAAACCTAACATTAGCAGTACAATTATTTACCAACTGTAAACTGCAGTATTTTAATTTCCAAAGGTGCGAAAAGAAATTACATGACATTATAAAAAGATAAATTTTACGATGCAAAATAAATTCTAATATTGAGAATAAAAATCCACATTATACCATTCAAATTCAATCACGGTGGAAGCGTGAAAGAATGAGAATGAGGGGGAGTACGAATTTACCAGTAAAAGGGCCAAAGAGTGTAATCAAGATCGAAGACAACAAGGCGAGGAAGGGTTCCGTGGAGTCCGATGATCTGTTCAGCCTCGTCGTTCGACATCCTCTCTCTCAAACGCGCTCAAGCACGGAGGGAGAGTCGTCTGGTCTTCCTAAAATAGCGTTAACTGTACGTGATTTTTGGAGTTAATTGTTCAAATGTTCACTGAACTTTGACCCATATTTTCTATTGGTTACTAAAATTTAAAATATCAAATTTTGATAGTCTATTGAGTGCACTCACTGTTCAAGAATCTATCTCTAATAGTTCTTCCTTACTTAGCCTTAAAGCTACTCTAAAGCGGTAGAATAAGAATTGAGTGCACTCACTACTCAGGAATCTATCTCTAATAGTTCTTCCTTGCTTAGTCTTAAAGCTACTCTAAAGAGGTAGAATAAGAACTAAGGAGCTTTAAGAAGGAGGGGGGTGTCTGAGATTCTTTATTTAATACCTCAAGAAGAGGATGACGATGAAATAGGGTATCATTGAATTTAGGTCAATATTTTCGACTGTTTATTAAATTTAGGTCCATATCTTAAATTACTCACCGAAACTTAAAATGTCGAATTTTGGTCATTGAACTTTGAAATATGATATACGTTACTCACTAATATAATTGTTGAATTTTGAAAAATATCGAATTTACAGTGAATAATGTACAACTTTTTTCAAAATTCAGTGGTCAAAATTCGACATTTTGAACTCTTGTAAGCAATCGAAGATATGGATCTAAATTCAATGTCCAAAACTCGATATTTTAAATTTCAATGACCAATTAAAGATATGGACCTAAATTTAGTGACCATTGAAACAATTAACTCGCATATTAGTTTTACTCATTGGTTAAATTATTTCAAATTAAAATATTATTTAAATATCACTGAATTTTATCAAAATATTTCTAATACATCATTATTTAATGTTTCATTATTTAGGCTATGTTTGAACCACATTTAAAAAAAAAAAAAAACATTCTTAAAATAGTGATTTGACATCATTTCAATCACACGTTCTTCAATAAAATAATATTTTACGTAAATTTAAAATTTTTCTTTATTTTTAACCACACGTTTTTCATCGATACACTATTCAAAAATGCATTCTTTAGAATATAATATGGCTCAAACAATGGCTTAGTTACTGAATTCACAATTGGCTCGTTTAAAGTATTTTGACAAAGTTAAACAAGGTGTCCATGATCGTGCGATCCAAATTTTAGTTGTTTTTGGAATAATTAACTCATATCCTCGATGAATTTTTGAACAAATATTTCAAGTTTTAAAGTTATGTTTTGAGGGGCTTTATTTATTATTATTATTATTATTATTATCAACAATTGATATTTTATTTAAAAATTAATTAAATCGATATTGAGTTAAATATAAAGTCCGTAGGTTAAGTCAAGATTGAAAATCGTGCACGTGATCGAGGTTAGAACAGCCCTCTTTTAATGCAGCGTTAAAATATATTGATTCTTCTCCATTATATTGAAATTTTACGAAAATAGGCAAACAATTTGAAAGTCTTAAGCGAAATTGTTTAAGGTGACATTTTCAAAAATAATCATAAATAGTTTAGGGAAACTTTTACCCTGAGATAGAATTGCAATGAAAAATATGTAAATTAGGGTTAGGCTTCCTAATCTTTCAATGGCATAGCCTTGAATCGTCAATTTAAAAATTGAAATTTCAGCTCTCCAGTCTTTTTAAATTGGTGAATTTAAGTCTTTGGCTGATCGAAATAATCAATGAGAATGATAAATTTGTATACAACTTTCACATGACTTATGGGTATAGGAAAAAATCGTCAAACTACCTAATTTTATCTTCGAATCTACTAAAACTTGTGTGTGATTTTAACATTCCAATTAGGAATGACAAAACAACATTAAAAATCCTAATCAACTATCTCGTTTTAATATTAAAATATGATTAAGTTAAAACACATAAAAATAAAATTTAATAAAAAGACTTGAATGGTTCAAGAAATTTCCGTCCCTTTTATTACACTACATGCACATAAATGTTGACACATTGGTTTACCAAATGTCAACTTTTTGACATATAAAGAGTTTCAATCAAGGTGTACACTTTGTGTGTACAAATAGTTTAATTCTCTTATTATTTGGGGTAAGGCAATGTTTTTTTTTTTTTTTTTTTTTTGGGGGGGGGGGGGGTGGGGTTTAATGTGATATTTTTTTACTGTCTCATACACCAGATCACAGATAGTCACATATATGCCACGTAAAATGACAATCGATAGTTTTCATCATAAATAACATTATTTACTCCGTTTAACTAGGTTGTAAATCCAAAATCACAATTTTGAAAGTTAATGATCCATAACCATATCATATGAAATCTTAATTTACCCGTAAAAATATGACAAATACAATAGTTTCCAATGGAGAATATAGCGTAGATTTTTCAAATTTGTGAATATTATATTAAGAAATTATTATGCTGAAATTTCAAATATAAATTGACCAAACAATAGTCAAATACGAAAAACAAGTATCAAATTAGAATAATTCTACATGTACATTACGTAATCCATAAGAGTGTCCATAATGTACATATAAAATTCCATGATTGGAGGGTTGAAAAAATTATTTTTCAACTTTTTAATCATGTTGTCATTTGTACATTATGGACAATCCTGATGGATAATATAATGTACATGTAGCATAATCTATCAAATTATTCTAACGAGACTTGAATTCACAAGTATAATTTCAAATTATACCGTTTATAATTATTTTTTTCCATTATACTGTGTATTTGTTATTTTTATTTGAAAGATCTGATATATCTAAATAAATTACAATCATAATATGTCATTTTAATTTTAGTTTCTTTTTCTTTTTAACTTATTAATATTTTGCAATACTATTCTATACAAACACGATGAGATTAATAAATAATTATGTATAGATACATAGACAATAACAGAAACAGAATAACCAAATTCATTCTTTTATTTGTATTTTGCTAATTCATTTTTCCTTAATTAATTTCATTTTCCTATTATTATTTATGGCTGGCAATTTTTTTTATAGAAAGAAAAGATGAACCTCACGTTCTGTAGATACATCAAACAGCGTCGCCACGTGCAGCAACCAAGTCTCTTTTTTCGGCGGCGGCGGCACCACCACCATCACCCCCTACCTACAAAATTCTATTATCGCCGCGTCTTCAATTGACACCCTACCGCCAGACGAACCTTCTTTTCGTGTTATCTGTTTGCAGCAGTTTATTTCAGGTAAGAAGACTTCGTCTCCTACCATTTCACCTTGATTGTTGTGAATCAATTCGAATTTATAGCGCTGTTTCCTTTTTATATAAATAATTTTCCCGCGGTGATCGTACAGATTTTCTTTTATGTTTCATGTGAAAGTGCACTAGGGCTAGTAATTTTTCGGCTATTCGATTTAGAATTTGTTATTAGACTAGTTTTATGAAAAGAAAACGTAGTATAAATTACTACTGAACGCCCCCTTTTCGTTTTTAGGAGGGATTATATTTGGTATTAGTGAACTTCAATTACATTTTTAAATAGTCAGTGACTTCTGATAGAGGTTTGCATGTGGTTGGGCCGTCCTCTGTTAACAGTTGCCATATCTTTGGGGAATTTTTTAGAATTGTACCTTTTTACGCCAATCATTACCCATAATCTGTTTCAGCACTGTCAATTTTAATGGCTGTGAATATTTATCGATTGACAAAAATGCAAGTTGGCTTTGATATCTTTAGGATCAATGTCGAAAGGCCAATATCGAACTGGAGGTAAAAAAAAGTAATAAGTTAATCTTTTATTAATAATAAAAATCACCATCTTATCATAACCAAACATTAAGGTTATATGATGTCAATGATATTCATAAAACACATATCCATTTATGTCAAAGCTGAATTTCTCCTTAAGAAATTTTTTTCTTTCTTCGTTTTTCTTTTCATTTTTTATTCTAAAACAACAACAGGATAAACTAGCTGATTGGTTACCGGTTGAACCGGCCAGTTTATAAGATTTCATCCCAGCTTTTTTACTATCCTCTCCTGAGGCTGTAACCGAACCGGTTCCCCGTTTTGCTGTTTGAACCAGTCTGGTTGGTCTGGTTTTCAGAACACTGTTTATTTGGCTACGGTCTGGTAGTTGAAAGCGAATTCAGTTTTCACCGCTTGATAGTATTGGGCTTCATTTCACACACCATTACTTTATTTTGACATTTCTGTCTTTGAATTTCTATTTCATCTTAGCTTCAGGTGATGATTAATGAATGGCAACTCTAATATGTTTATTTTTCTACAACATGCATTAATAATGCAAGACTCTTGGTTTTAGTCAGTCTTATGCCATTGTCCAATTGAAGTTTATGAAGACTTCTGCTGAGTAGCATCATCATCTTTTGCTGCCACATACTTTTATCAAATAATGGCTGTTTCTGGTTCTTTGCAACTATCCCTTCAATTGGGAATTTGCAAGAACCATGAACGCAGCAAACGATTTCAGGTAAAAATGTCAAAGCTTGAATCAATCACGGTTTAACTTATGTAACTAATGTTTTCTCTCATTGCTGACAACACTATCATATGGCTAAATGCAGAATACAACAGGAGAAGGCCAATTATGTTTATTGGACACTAATCTATCAACATTTTCACTGGTATGGTAGGAGAAATATGGATCTTGCCGTTTTCATACATGAATCCTTACAACTTCACATTTAAATCTTAAGATGTTTTTAGTTTTATTCTATTCATACTTGACAGTCTTCTAATTAGATTAGAATAGACATTGTGTAAACTGTAGCTCTCTCAAAATAATCTGGAGGTAGTTTGCTATGTTTCATGAATTGGTTGCAATGGTTCCTTTACTTTCTGTCATCTATATAGCATATTGGATTTTATTCAGTCAACTCTTCTAGAATATAAAGCAGGGACGACCACAAAAATAGGCTGCAGATGTTGTAGCTTTCCTTGCGTTTCAAATAAAAACAAACAAAGAAATGAAGTCACTGCTCTTACTTTCATTGTTTTATCCCAATTGGTCTTCTGAAAGTACTGAATATCCTTCGGAACTTTTCCTGCCTCCTGCGCCGGGGTTAGGGGGTGGGGAAGTAATTACAAGAAGTAAAGAAAATTGAAATTGTTGTGATTGGCATTTATCGTAAGCTGGTTAGTCTTTTCTGGTAATTTATATATTGGATGAATGCGGATCTGGTTGATTATTTTTTCTGGTTGCTATTTTTGACAACAAAATAAGTTTCTGGTTACATCATCTTTTTATTCATGAAGCTCTAACATGTTCAATCTTTGTAGGGACACGTTGACAATGTTTCTTTTTTTCATTGTAGAGACAGAATTCTTGGAGTGCATATTTTTTGAAGACTAGGGACAAACGAGAATACACTGTCCCAGGTAGATATCATCAGTTCAAGTGCCACTCTTTTATAAAACCAGGCCCTTCGTGGGATGCTACCTATGTAAAGAATGCCACTCTAACTCTAGCAAGGTAACTATTTTTATTGAACTACCTACCTGAATTATAGGGTGCATTTTCCCATAGCCTGGGTTATGTTGCTGAGATTTAATTTGTACTGACATATGTTCTATAACCCTTGTAATTTGGTGGCTTTGAACTTTTACTAATTCCATGTGCCAACTACATCTCTTAATTTTTCTTTCATGTTTTATATGTGGTTACGAGAAAAACTGCACAAATTTACCGGTTTAGAAAGATACATTAAGGTCATAAGGGAATCTAAAGTAGCTAGATTCCTTATAATTGTTTAAAATGAAAAAGAACTATTGTCCCGTTATGAAATGCATAATTAGATGAAAATAAGGGATGTCTCGAAAGCAATGTCGATTTGAAGGAAAGAGAATCAGTGACTATATTAATCCGAGTGGAAGTTAAGGCTTTAAGAGATGAAGACTTTTTGACTTTCATGTATGCTGAAGTATCCTCTAATTGTGAAGAACTCTTACTTACCTCATAAAACTATAAACAAGGTCAAAACAAGTGTCATGAAATCATAAGTTGAGTCAAAATGCTTGTCGGTACTATATTTTGACATTTTGGCATTCTGGAATTTTATAATGTCTTAGCAAGCAGCTCCGAATATCATGTTCAAGATTATAATATTTTCCATTTTTTTGTCAATTTCATGCAAGCTTAATAGCTTTGTTATGTAGATCATTTCATCCTTCACAAGGAAGTCCTCTCGTTATCAAATTGGCTTCAGCAGTTGGTATCATTGTTTTTGCAATATGGGGACTTGGCCCGATCGTGTGTCAAAGCAGAAACTTATTGCTCCATGTATGTGCCTTTCCAATTCCAATTTGCTCTATAGTTCTGTTCATGAATAATTTGTTATTTATATATTTATGTCATATACTAATTTGAGCTCTATTATCTCATAATGTCCTACAGAAGAGTGATAGTAGTTGGAAAAGGAGTAGCACATATCATGTTTTGACATCTTATGTTCAACCTTTGCTGCTATGGACTGGAGCAATCTTCATCTGCAGGTCATATTTCTTCTGAAACAAGAGTATCATATCAAATAACTCATAATATACTGAAGAAAAGTGAATATCTTACAGAGCATTGGATCCAATGGTTCTTCCAACAGAAGCTAGTCAAGTTGTCAAGCAGCGTCTCCTTAATTTTTTCAGATCCTTGTCAACAGTTTTGGCTTTTGCTTATTGCTTATCAAGGTTAGTGAAATTTACAACGTTTCATCTTCCAAACGTGATGAACTGACAAAGATTTCTTTGCTGATGTTAATGTCTGGAGAATTTTCTTGCATTAGGCAGTGGCTATGCTTCCCTGTTTGAACTGGGTTTGATATAAATGTGACATAGCATTTCATGTCATTATTGTTATGTTTTCTGTTTGGAATGGTTCTGCACACAAAGTCAAGCCTCAATGCCCATCCATGCTGAATGTTTTATTAGTTTTCGTTGTCCTTTTTATGGGAATATACTTCTCAAAAAAACCTACAGACATACGTGCATCATGTGCATGCACACAAATATACATGAAGATAGATGGTTTAGATGTATGCATGTGTCCATAAAGTACACTTCAGTAACTATATAAAGTATTTATGACCATACAAGAGAAAAATTGCAAATCTTGGAGTAGATGATGGTGTAGAGTATAATGTTAATGAGCTTTAGTTTTTACATTTTTAAACCTTTTTATATTCCTTACCCTTTTTGCATTTAGGGAAAAGGTGGCCACTCAAGTTACTTTGGCACTTTGATGGTGATGCATGTATAAGGCTCAGTGTTTTGTGCTATTCATTTCTCTGGATTAAATTGTTTCATATTATCTTTTTAATAAATCTGAATCTTCAACATAGGAACTGTACTTCTTATTATGTCATATATGTAATTGTTTAATTACATATATATATATATATATATTTTACACATAATTTCATTTAACTCTTCCTTATCCTCCCATATTATTTGTATTTAGTTTTTTACGAAACAATTAGCTTTTTAGGACTGAGCAATCTTTGGATCTTCTTATGCAGTGTAATTCAACAAGCACAAAAATTCTTCATGGAGACAAATGGCCCTGCTGATACTAGAAATGTATATTCCTACTCTTTGCATCATGCTATGTGATTTCTCCATCAATTTTACGATTCAAGTGTTCTCACCCTTTAATATTGATTATCTGCAAACGAGATTTGGACTTATAAATGCCACCAAATAGTTTTTTGCTGTGGCTTCCCAGCTTTGGCTTTTATTGTTAATTGATTGAAGTAAAGATTCCAGGTAGCAAAATGTAATCAAGTGAGCATCCATATGATAGCGTACCAACAAATTTCTTGCTTTTATTGCCTTTTATTTGAGGCCTTCTATTCCCAATCTCTCTGTTTGTTCCCTACCTTATAAGAATCAAGATACACAGGTTTAAATGTCATCGTATTATCATCTATGTAGTTAAGATTAATATTAAGAAGTAAATTACTAATCTATCCTGATTTCAGTGCCAACTCTAAGTAACAGCTTTTAAAACAGATTATTGGCTACATCACAAGCAAATCAGTGTTTTGTTATTTTTACTCATTGATATTTTTCCTTTCTTGTTT
>NC_036246.1:9728436-9730745 GCF_002742605.1 Olea europaea var. sylvestris
GATCTTTCTGCATTGTGATTGTTATGCAATATGTATAACATAGAAAATAATTTTACATAATCATAGTTGTTTTGTTTCCTAAATATTTTATCTAAATGTACTACAATTTTTAACTCAAGTACTGCATTTTTATCGCCTCCCAAATGATTCAGATCCTGGTGTCCTGCTTCGTGAAGACCTCACATTTTGAAGAATACCTTTGTGTTAAGGTGAGAGTACATTTTCTAAGAGCTATATCCCCTTTGGATTGAGACATGGTCTGCTCGATTAATAATTTGATGTATTTTGCCACTGGAACTCCAGTTATTCCACTCATATCACAAGGTTGATACCAGATAGTTGAAACCCATAGTTCAGTAGCTGAAACAGACTCATCCTAGTGATGCACACGTTTTGAACTTGGGGTCGTTCTGAATTACCAGTTTCCAAAGTAGAGGAAATGGGTGTGAGGGAGAACTGTATCTATTGGAGCATCCTGAGTGTGTGAAAAATGATATATAAATAATAATTTCACTTTGGTTTGGATGTTGCAAGTTGAGAAAGAAACATTGTACATAGATGGGCATTCCAGAAACCTATCAATTTTTATCAGAAGGCAATAAAATAATAATAATAATAATAATAGATATGGAGCTGGCAAATGTGTAGACCTACAAACTCTATACTCAGAGAAGCAACAAACTAGGAAATAAAGTTCTAAACAATGGGTTCAGCAAAGTCTTACACTAGATGCTAAATTTAATTTGGTGCTAATATGTTGTACGCATAGATTGTATATACCCCAAGCTCTTCTCCGACCAGCCTGTTGCTTGTTCATGTAGAAAGTTTACAGAGGGAGAAAATTCACACTTTTAAAATCACTTTGCTCTATGATATACATCTTAGGATTGGAAACTTGGTATCCTGGTTTTAAAATAACATAAAACAGCTGTCATATTTTGATTTCATCATTTCTAAAACCATGTTCGGTATTGATTTTTAAAAATTCATTTTTGTCCAAACTCATTTTCAATGATACATTCCTCCAATAAAATAATTTTGTACAGACCCATGACTTTTTCCTATTTGTTAACTACAAATTCTTCAAAAATATCACTTTTCACAAAATTTATTCTCAAAAAATTTACATCAAACAGCCCTAAATGTTCTCATTAATTTATTTATATTTTGTTCGAGCTTATTTGATTAATGTTTTTTTTATTAAAAAAAAAAAAAAAAAAAAAAAGGAAGCTATACTTCTGGACCTTCTCAGAGTAATTCGGCATCACCGTGCTCGATTAGCCACTCCCATTCGCACTGTTCAGAAAATATATAGTGATTCAGACTTGGAAAATATACCTTATGCAGATTCTATTTTTAACCATGGAGCAGCTTCGAACCGTCCCTTGCTATTGATTGAGCCGTCCTATAAAATTAATGGGGAAGAGAGGACAAAAACTCAAGCTCGTCAAGTGCGTGTGAATGGCGAGGAAGACAGCAAGGCTGTGGCGCGGTCAACACCTGATAACATGGTGGATGCTAAAGGTGAAACAAGTTCAAGTCCTGATTCTAAATCTAAAGAAACGGCGTCTACCAGCTCTAAGACTAAAGATATCCTGACATCAGATAGGAAATCTGGTGCTGAGGTTGGACAAGCGCTGAAAGCTGAAACGAAGGACCAAAAGGTTGCAGCGGGCCCTTTCTCTGATCCCAAGATCAATAATAATGCAACAGCAAAATCAACATCAAAATCTGTCTCTAGGACTGATTCTGCATCAAGTACTAACTCCAAAAGTTCACCTGGTTCGTCCCAGAACACCTCTAATAGCAAGAGCCCTAAAAAGGTAGGCCAAGCAAGTTCTCATCTGGGCAGTGCAGTTGGCAATGCCTCAGACTCCTTGCCAGAGTCTGGAGGCGATCGATCAGACCCTGTTTCTGGTACTGCTCTAAAACAAGAAGACATGAGACAACCACCAGTTGTACAGCCTCCTGTAACAAAACCTGCTTTGGAAGAGAATATAGTTCTTGGTGTTGCTTTGGAGGGCTCAAAGAGAACCCTGCCTATTGAAGAGGAGGTGGCGCCTTCACCAAATCCTGAGGATGTGAAGGAATTGGCTGCATCGCGTAGAGGTAATGGTCCTCCAGTGTCTGAGAAGGGTAAAAATGACATCAATCGTTCAAACATTCCAGGCTCAACAACTGGCGAGCAGTCAGATCAGCGAGACTAAAGATATTTAGCCTCTTGTCCCATCCAGCATAGAAAAACCGGTCAAGCTTGTTCTAGGATAAAATCCTCTGTACACATGACATATATATTCATCCACATCTTG
>NC_036246.1:9744240-9783871 GCF_002742605.1 Olea europaea var. sylvestris
AATTTTCTTTATTTTCTAACCACTTATCCTTCAAAAAGTCACCATTTCAAAACTTGTTCTTTCACAAAAAATAGAGCTCAAACAGATAGAGCCTTATCAACAAGTGTAAAGAACAAGTTTAATTATTTTCTTAATTAATTTGTTGACTTTCTTAATTACGTGAAAATTATAGGTTCATATATGTTTACTTGAAGGCTTGAAGCTAATTTTGAAGATGCAGTTCATTTGATGTCTTATTCAAGAAGAAGATTGATATGAATTTCAACGGTACGTGGGAGTTCTACTTCTACATATGTCGAACTCTCTTGTTGAAGATGGATTAGAGCTTAAATTTTTGAATGATGGCTTTAATAAATTTTATATCATATCTTTCGTGTATAAGTTACCCGCACAACTGCACAAGGAATAAACATCTATTTTCAATTTTATTATTATTATTTTTAACCATTAAATGGGGCATGTTTAATTATATTAATAACAAAAGGAATACATAATAAACATTTAGAAAGGGGCTCAGCCTGATTTTCAACTTATCATGTTAAGAGACGAACACTATTCGTTCTAGTAATAGCCATTGCTATAGTATGTCGAGCGTAGAATCTCTCTGCTTCTCTCTCACTTTCATAGTCACTACTCAAAGAAGATCCCATAAATTTATTATAGTAACCCGGTTTCAAGAAATCAATAACCATGCCATTACTTCTATGAATGTATATAAAAGCGTTGCTGGTATATTCCCTACACCTTGGATACGAAAGGGTTGCATCCATTGTGACCATGTCTCTTTAAGTATGATCAGTTGTAGGGTTAATTCCATTGTAGTAATTATACTTTCACTCGGTGTTAAGCATCTGTAATTTAACTTTGTTCAATAAAATGACTACATTTTAATTTGATTTCAATCTCATTACTCCTTTTAATTCAAAAATGTACAACTTCATTAAAATCCCATTGACGGACCTACTTTTACCCATTTCTAGGAGTCTTAGCCCCTGTTTGGCCCCCATTAAATTTCATTAAATTATATTTCATTTTTCTCTATCATATTTTCAACCACACAATTTTCCATAAAATAATATTACACACAAATCGAAAATTTTTCTTTCTTTTTCAATCACTCATTTATTAAAAAAACACTATTTCACTCATTTTCATTTTCAGAAAATGGGGGCCAAATAGGGGCTTAATTTAATTAAATCTTGATGTACTTTGACTCTTTAATAGAATTGACTTATAAGCAAAAACACCAAGAAGCTAGAAACTGACTTGGATTTTACAAGCCTCCATCATTTTCATGATTTTGTGCTAAATTTTTTCTCATTCGCTTCTTGGGTAAATAATTCTATGTTAGGAGTTTGTTTTAAATCTAATTTTTCATACACTTGAAGCTTTCAAATTAGAGTCTTAGAGTAGATTAGTTTTTCTTTTGTAAATACTAAGGGTGTGTTCTCTTCGTCGTTTTTGGTTTTCGATTTTTCAAAACGGTGAAAACGCGTTCTCTTTCTCGTTTTCGAAAACAAAAAAAAAAAAAAAATTGTGAAGAAAACACAAAACGACATTTTTGTCGTTTTGAGTGTTTTCACTACAAAACTTGAAAAAATTGAAAACACGGGAAATGGTTCCATTTGAGAAATAGTTTTTTCAAAATGGCAAAAAGAATGCATTTTCAACTATTTCAAAACAGACGCTCAAAACACAAAATCCAAAATAAATTCAAAACTCAAAACTACAAAACTGAAACACGAAGAGAACAACCCCTAATCTTCTTGATTTCAAACTCTATAGTCTAGTTCTTGAATTTGGTAGACCACTGCCACCTTCAATAGGTTTAGCTTGGTGTAGAGAGTTCAGAGTTCCCTCAGTATCGATAACATATTCAACCATGAAACAAAAGCAACAATTGGCAAAAAATTGAATATCAAGTCTTCATTATAGTTCATGATTAAAAGTGTCAAGTCGGACAAACCGTGGACGCGAGCCTAGAGATGTCACCAGCTGCCTCAACTGCTACCTTAAGCTGATGCTTTATTTTATGGCAGTTGCTAGCTGCCTTTTGTTTTTTTGCCCGATCCCGAGCCGACGAGCCACACGGGCTAGCTAGGGCTAAGCCTGGAACCTCAAAATGAGGCTCCGCCCCCGCCCCGCCGTGAGCTCGCTCGGGCTTTTTCCGGACCAAACCATGGGCAACCTGAATCGACGAGCCCAATTGACATCCCTACACGAACCCAGCAAGCCAACTCACTCGTGAGCTTGTCGGCTCATGTGCAAGCAGGCTTACTAATAGCTTGTGAACGACTCATCGTGCGTGGAAGAAATTTTCAGTAAAAAAAATAAAATAAAATGACGAGCCACAAATTGCTTTGAGCTGAGTTGAGTGATTCGATTCGCCCCATTTAACATCCCTATTTGTGATTGATAATACCTGCATTTATTCATAGATTGGCAAAAATGCGACGTCCCAAACCTGGAGGCCACTCTAAACGTACTATTAGTTATTACCTTGGTCTAGGGCTCCAAGGAAAAAATTTACATTCCAGCCACCATTTTAATATTTTTAGTTAAAATGTTAAAAAGCGAAATTTTTGGGGGAAAAAATGCCTTTTTTGAATTTGTGAATGTACATGTCAACCGGATTTACTAACGGCAAATGACGGAATTCGAAGATGGATCACAAAATAAAAGACCTAAAACTTTTTTGTTTTATGCTACTACTTATTTCTGAAGTAAGAACCTTGACATTAACCTTGGATTGCTTCCAAGTTTTATAAATTTTTCAGACTTGTTTCCTTCAATTGTTGGGATTTTAAACATAATAGCTGTATAGTTAGTAGAAATATTGTTCTACATTAGCTTCGACCCATCCATGAAAACTGATAAAATTTATAAATTTCAGATATTCTACATTTTCTTGAGATGGTCTAAACAGTAATCTCGTTTAAAATTAGCATCTTTATCATTGAGACAACCATGTTTACGTTATTGGCATAATTCTACGCAGGTTTTACCAAAAAAGATCATTATTTCAAGAAATATATTAACAACATCCAATCCCTTCACCCATTAACATCTCAATAGATTTCACGCAGTCCTCATCACTTAAGTTTCCGATTTTTCGGAAATATCTTCACAGATGAATTAGCAGTAGTCGTTCTTGTTTCTTAGTACATTCCGTTGTTCCTATCCATGTCATGCCCTTGAATTATTTACAAGTGGTATTCAAGCTCTTATTTTGCAACTTTAGCCCAGACTTACATAGGTGAATCTATGGAGGGCCATCGTTGAGTCTTGTATATTTAAGCTTAAACAAAGCAAATTTCAACCAACGTTCAGATAACAGGTACCCCAAAGTTTGAGGATGTTTCCGTATTAGATTTCTAAATTTTCAAGAAAATAGATTCTCAGATTTCAAGCTTTGCAATGGTGTTCCTGTTCTTGGTGAAAGTGTTATAATGTTCTGTTATCAACTCCCTGATATGGTTTGCGGTCACAAATTTAGACAATCACATTCAAGTGGCGAGTTCGAAAGTGAGCATAAGCAGAAGAAGATAATTACTCAAGTACGGTGATGAAAAATAAGGCTATTAAGTTCATTCTTCTAACTTATATTTGATTATTTTTCAATGAAAATGATAAAATACATCATGCAATCATACACCTAATAACAAAAGCACAAAACGGAAGCCCTGTAAAGAAGATTCGTGCAAGGTAGAAGCTCTTTTACTGAACACAAACATGTCTGGTAAATTTAAATACAGACACTGGAAAATATTTAGAGAACATCTAGCAATTGTTCTCTACTGGGTTACAGGATCATAATGATCTTAAAAGGTTTGGTGTTAGGTTTCAACATTCTCAATAATCAGTTAATTTTTCCATAGTTTTGAGATTATGAAAGTCCAGTAACAGTTGACACATCCGCCATGCGGATTCAACCAGAATATGGTAGCCTGCAAGAAAAGAGTTGCCTAAAAACCATATCCAATGGGTCTTTTTTGGGTGGAAGCCATGCTATTCGCAACAACATCAAGTAACGTGATGATATTTAATGGGGAAGAAGATTCCACAAAAAGCAAAGCTTAACTAACAACTCTTCTTTTTAAGTAAAATAAAATTGGGTGGGAGAAAATTTTAGCAATTTTTGCACGCTTAGAGATTAGTTCAGTTTGAAAACCACGCGTCGGGGAGGACTAAAGTAGGGTGGGGGGAAATCCAACTCACCCCAGTTTGAGAGAAATATCTGAACTATCATCATCCTGTGGAGGGCCAGTCGAGTTGCAGTTGATATTGACAGACTCCAATGACTGCCCTTCCTCGTAGATTATGTTCTCTAAATCAGTTGATGTCAAGTTTTTGCGCCCATTTGATATCTCTATCACCTTGTAAACCAAATCTTCCATTATAGACATTAATATATAGATAGATAGAGAGATTCGGTGGCGGTTTTATACCTGCTGTCTTAAGCGCTCATTCTCTTCCACGAGTTGCATTCCCTGCATATGTCACAAACTCTTAAGTACATTTTGGTAATTTATTGAAACATATTTCATCGATCTTACAATCTAGTCTAATGTGGTTAGAATGTTGTGCTAGCCTTTTCTTGGAGTTGGTTGATCTCTTTCTTTATTTTCTCACCCTGTCACAAGAACAATATAGCTTGTTAATGAACAAGACAATAAATGTTAGCTATATATCAGGAATCGGCACAATTCAAGAACTCAAGCAAAACCTTTTTCTCTATCACACGATTTAATCCGGCTTCAAGTGAACTCTCCAGATGCTGCAACTCTTCAATACTTAAACCTTGCAGCTCCTCCCCTCTCAAGCGCCTGTTAATTTCAAATACTCCGTCTTGCACCAAAGATATGAAAAATAAATACTTAAAAGGAAATATCATTTCTTAAAAACTTACCTTAGTTGATGGCTTTTCTCAGCAATTTCTTTGCGTAGTGTAGAGTGATTTCTGTCCTCGACCAGCTGCACGACGTTAAAGCCAAAACAAGCATCAAAATTATATAAAAATGGGGCTAAAAATCAACTCGAGTTTCTTGGGCACAATATTTGTACAACATTGTAACAAATTAAAGGAGGTGAAAAGAAGAAAATTACCTGCAACTCAAGAGATGGTTGTTCCATCTTTCCAAGGTTTTTCGAGTGCAGGTTATGCCTCTCAAGTATTTCCTTCATACTTCCGAGCACAGACAAAGGGAAAACAAGTTATGAAATTAGTTAAAAGCACTCCGGGAAATTTTTTTTCTCATATTTAACAGAAAGTCCTATCAAAGCATTCTTCAAATGTAAAGGATGGAAATGACAAAAGATGCACATAACGACCACAAATCCTTGATGCGAAGTTGCATACTTGGAACAAAAAGTTACGAAGAATACAAAATAATATGTAAAGAATCAAGCATGGAAAAAGAACAAAGGGAGACAAGAAAAGCAAAAAAAGAAAAAAAACAGTTGGATCATCAAACTATTTTCACTACCTATCTTACCATCCACAATAATATGTTAAAGATTAATGTTTTGTATGTGCCAAGGAAAGTTACAATACATTTCACTGCACGATCACAAATGAGATACTTTCTCTCCTTAAAATTCAGAACCCTTATTGAAGTTCTAACATTTATAAATGATGGTATTGTTATTCTTAAATGGATTCTTTGGGTGTAGCTTGTGGGAGGTTCGCATAGTTACAACTGAAACCATACAATGAAACTTCTATAATTGGAAAATTACTCTAATTAGCAGATGAGCCAATAAAATATTTTATCCTTCTCCAAAGTCCAAGAAGGTAGAACACTTAAATAAGATGCAACTAGGGTTACGTGTTAAATCACTCCATCCATGTTTGATAATGTGGATTCAAAGGTACTGTACAATATTAAAATAAACTAACATCTTGTCAATTGCACGACCTCATATGTTCCACGAATTTCCAAATACGAATGATTTCATAACAATTTATGTTTACAGCAAATTAATGTACTTATAACTTGAGAATTGATTTAATAATATCGGATTTACTAAAGCTATGAACTAATTTCTGGTATTGACTATAGCCTTCAGATAGTGGGATTATCTTGGATGAAATGAAGAAAATGCACTAAACATTTGCCACCTAACGTCACTACATGGTAAGAATGAATCATTCCTGAAAGAAATAAAAACTCACTATTTGATGATTTAAGCACATATCAGATATTATTTCCATATTTAATAAAGAATAAAGCGTCAAAATCTGTGGTAGTCTGGTAGATCGGTGAAAACTCAACTAGAACGCAAAGTGTATACAGGCAAAAGCACAAGACGAAGAATTACAAAACAAACCCAGACAACAAATGACTGTAATAGACAGGATAGGGATGGAATTACTCTCAACCCATGCTAGCTGACAGCACAGAAAACCCCCCGAATATTTTCTGAATGATTCATCAAATATAACCATCCTTTTTTAGAATTCCAACAAAATATATTATTCTCTCTCATCATTCTTCCACCACAAACTAGCTTCCGCTTCGGGAGAGAGAGAGAGAAGAATTTAGAGAGATACCTGGAGCTTGCATACTCAAAGAGCTTGTCAGTGGAGGAGAAGATGATGAGAGCAACATCAGCATCACAAAGAACTGACAGTTCTTCTGCTTTCTTGAAGAGCCCTCTTCTTCTTTTGGAGAAAGTGACCTGCCGGGCAGTGGCGTTCTCGATTTTCTTGATCTGAATCTTCTCCCTCGCCATGTTTAATATTTATCAGAATAATACCAATTAAAATGATCACCAGTACGTAAGAACACACAGAATAAACCAGCATACAAATGATAAACAGAAGAAGGAATGGTCGATGATAGATGTTAAAATAATGAAAAGAAGGGTTTCTAAAAATAGTGCTTGCGAATAGCAAAAGCAAGAGTTTAGAAGAAAGACAGATACAATTGGGGAAAAAAGAGAATCAATTTTCTATAATTAGAGGGCAATAGAAGAACAAACCCGACAGAAAGAAAGGAAAAGAGAAGAGACTAGCTAGAGAGACAGGCACTGCATCTGGCCATTCATTTTCTCACTCCATTCAGATCCAGAGGATGAGAGAGAGGGAGACGGAGGAAAAAAAGAATGGTCTGACATAAAAGACCACCAATTAGCCGGTGCGTGTGGGCATAAAGAGGGAAAGAAAGAAGTGGATGGTTGATTTGTTTGTGTGTTGAATAATGCAACTTAGCATTCTCATAATAAAAGCATGTTAGAATCCCATTTTTATCTCATTAAATAAAATATATAATCGTTATCTATTATATCAAATTATCATATTTGATTTTTTATCTCTTATGTAGGATCCATAATAACTATATTTTTCATTTTTATTTTTTCAATAATGTGGCTCAAACAGGAACTAAATATATAATGTACTTGATTAAAAGTAGAATTATATCACTTGTACTTTTTATTTAATGTCTCTTAGTATTATCTACACTGAATTACAACATTAACGATGCTAAACTCATATTTGGGCTCATGTTTTCTCAAACTTATTTTCAATCACATATTTCTTCAACTTTTATTAAAAGATACTATAATTTTAATTTTTATCCAAACCAACGGACTAAGCCCTTGTTTGAGTCACATTCTTGTCAAAAGATACATATTTGATGAATGTGTGATTGAAGCGAGTTCAAATCATTATTAAAGAATGTATTCTGATGGAAGAAAAATGGCTCAAGCAAAATAACATTACTCATCTAGATTGCTTTGGATTTGTGGAACCCAAGACTACTGTTGGCTAAAAGGCCACCAATGAGAAAGAGAGAGAGGTCTTATTGGGAGGTCCAACCAATAATATAAGTGGGTAAACGGTCTCCCAGTTTCTAAATTTGTACTACCCTCATTGATATTTGATAAACAGTTTTCTAAAAAGGTAATTTTAACAAAAAGAATAGTTTTATTTCTAATTAATTAAATTATCAACGCTCACAACTATCCACTACTCTACCCTCCAAAATCTCCATGACAGACCCGTGGAGGCATGGAGTGCTGCGGACAGTAGGTAGGGCAACTGGTTCTAGTCCGAGCCAAGCTTGAGTTTTACTTTGTGTGCGGGCCATATTAAAAAATCACTGTCATGAACATTTCAAAAGTATATGTTTTTAGGGAAAAGTCCATTAAATTTTGAGTTTACTTACATGCAAAATTTTTTCATGAATTTTAAAAAATGAAGTTCAAACGAGTTAAAAGTCTGTGTTTTATATTTCTAAATAAAATCGTTTTTCAAAATTTTAAAAAATAACAAAACGAGAGGGAGCTCACGAGCCGCTCAGCTTGGCCCACTATTTTGGTTGGCTCCCCTTGGATATTGGCTTATTGACGTACCAAGTAGGTAACAGGAAAAAAATAGATGAGGCGTGAAAAATCACATGGAGCAACTAAGCAAGGGATGAATAAATGTTAAATCTTACAGTAACAACTAAAAATGTCAATCTTTTTAAAATGAGTAAAGCCCAAGACTCAAAACATAGATTCAATACATAGATTATTCCAAGTGTTTGGATTAAATTATACTATGATAGAAATGAGTGGTGTATAAGTGTCGTATTTGTGGATCCGACGAAGTGTGTAATTAAAATTTAAGCTTGATTGTTTAAAAGTAAATTATAAGTTACTTTTTAAATTTGCAAAACAAAGTCACTATTTTCAAATTTATGCGACGTCAAATTTTGCTCTAAACAATGCAAGGCGAGCAGTTGGTGGGGAATCATGGGAATGTAAGCGCGGGTGAGATGGAGATGCAGCATAGTAAGGATGGCAAATTTCTTCGCATTGACCAGCTCCAAATGATAAATGGGGCGCGGAGAGTAAACATGGTTCCTTCCTCGAATTTTTCAAACTCACTCTAACAGTCTGATTGGGAGAGATTTTTTTGTCCAAAAAATTGATTTTTGACTATTATTTTACTATTTCAACCGTCATATTTGATTTCTTCTCTCAGAAGTGAACCTCACTTTTCTTCTAATGATCAAAAAATCAATTATCAAAATTACTCAGAAACAGACTCTAAATCTTTTTATTTTCTAAATCATTTAATAAATCATGATAATATCAAAAATAGTAAATAATTAAACATGACTGTAAATGAATAAATTAACTCTCGCCCCATCTTCAAAAAAATTTCGACGCAGTGGGATGGAAATGACCAACCTATCGTTTAGGCAACAAGCGAAGTGGGGGAGGTATCAACCATATCCATGCATTCATAAAAAGAAACGAAACATTCATAAATAGATATGAAATTGAGGATAAGATGGATGATTGATAGCACAAGTTGTTGCCATCATTATAATGTATCTTATCTTTTTCTGTTTCTATTTTTGATTTTGATATTTTGAGTAGGATTTTACTTGCCTAAACTAGTTAAAAGCGATGAGGCAAAATCATTTTTCCTCCATTCATTTCATGTCACATAATGAAATATGTGGGGCAAACGGTAAAACTCCAACTCAATATTCTAAAATAAATAGGGTAATTGCAAGTAAACCTTTTATGAAGTTAACGGCAATTTCATACACAAAGGATATCGTTGTTTACATTCATAATTTTTATATATACATCCACTTTTAAAGAGATAATTATATTATAGTTTTGACCTTATGTAAATTTACATAAATAGACATATATAAAATTAAATAAAAATATATTGTTCTAAATTCATCCACTAATGTTTATTTTCATAAATTCTTTCAAACTTTTTTATATTCTTTTAGAGTTTGTGTTTGACTAAAATTCTAATAACCTTAAAACATCATCCTTAACTACATAAAACCCTCGCCATAAAATATTCTCTTCAATGGAAATTCAAAAAATAAAAAATAAAAAAATCACCACATTATTAGAGTTATAATTTTTTTGTGATATGAAAAATGGGATCTTATATTTTATGTTTTTTTTTAAGTATTGATTTGACATATGAAAATATACGGAAAATTTCAAAATAAGTTTCAATATTTGTCCAAATATTCTTACATTATAAAAAGAAACAAAATTAAAATTATCAATCAAAACACAAACGACAAAAATTATGAGCTTGTAAGCAATAATAATAATAATAATAATTAATACATGATTCAAGAATGAATTTGTTTGGTTTCGTGAGTGGTATACTTCTGAGAAAATCTTACAAATTCAAAAAAGAGAGAGGGAGAGATTTGCTAACCGTCATAACTAAATATTAAAACGTCGACATGACAATATAGATAATAACAAGTAAGAACCAGATTAAATGTTAAGAGTGACTGGATGAATTAATATAGTGATTTTTGAAATTTTATTATAAATGTATTCATAGTGGAACGAATATATAAAGTTTGTATCGATCTATAATGTTTCAATGAATAAACTTAATATGGACAATATTGAAATTTGACGTAAATGAAAATAGTAATTTTTTACAATTTTAATATTTTAATAGGAATGTATATAGAGTGTGACGCATTTATAAAAATTGTGAATGCAAATAACAATATCCTAAATAAATTATATACATTTTCAAAATTTCTTAAAATTCTCGTTTCATAATCATGTCAGCTAAAATAAATATATATTTCTCACTTTATACATTAACATTATTTTCAAATTATTATTCCATTATACATAACTATATTTTTCATTTTTATTACTTATTTAGATGTACTTTTTCATTCTTTTGATTTAGACGAGAAATCATACATTGTCAATTTATTTTTTTTATTTTTTTAAAAATTACTATTCTTTTTCCTTTTCCAAATATAATTGGAATATAATTATAAAAATCAAAATAAATACATGTTTTTAGAATAATTTAATAAAGTTAATAAGACCTTATTAAATATTTTTATATTGTTCGATTTTTAGTTTATTAATTTTTTTTGTATAGGGTACTCAATATTCACAAAAATATGATTAAGATGAAATCACCTTCTGCAAAAAGATTAGAAATATAGACTTTTTAAAACTAAAACAGCTTCTTCTTCTTCTTCTTCTTCTTCTTCAGTTACAATTAATAAAAAATATATAAATAAATAAATATAATTTTACACATATAGCTTGAGAGAGATGCGCAAAACAGAAAAAAAAATAATTTCTAAGGCCTAAGAGGGAGATCTTTTATAACTTTAAAATAAGATGAGTTTTCTCTATAATTATCATTAGGATAGTTATATGATCACCAGATTTTCTTTTATGTGCAAAATATTTTTAATTGTATTAAAGATTCTCAATATTTTCTCATTTTCACATTTATGCCCCCAACTTTTTTCCATCTCATTCGTACTTCCTTATGTTCAAACTTTTCGATAACATATTTTTCAATAAAATAATATTACACGTAAACTCAAAAATACTTCATTCTTTTTTAATCATACATTCTTCGAAAAATTACCATTCCTCACATTATAATGTGGAATAATGAGGGCTAAACGGGATCCAAATCACAACTTAACTCATTTCGAATCACACTAACAGAACCATTATCAAGGATCACGTGTTCTAATTAATAAAAATCTAAGGTAAAAAATAAGTACATATATGGCTGAGATAATAAGAAAATATTAAAGACTTTACAGTTAAAAAGTGGTACAAAAAGTATAGTGACAATATAAAAACCATTTCGTAAACTTCAAAAGTCTCTATAATTTGCGCAAACAAATATTTAATCACTTACACAAACACATGCAATAAAAACTTTTATATTCAATAAATTTAAATCATTAAATGTGATTATATGAACTTTGTTATGCATTTCATTTGTTCTTTATTAAATATTTAAGTATTTATATGTCGTACAAATATATCATTGTGAAATTCAAAATACTCTTCCCTTTCACTTTAAAAATGAATAATACTATTCATTTAGATTATAGAAGATCATCAGTTTATATGACAACGAACTCTCCATTACATTATAAATAACATTATTTAAAAAAAATAACATAAATGAAAAGAAAGGTCCTACAGGCTTCCCATGATCGTGTCAACTCAATAAAAGGCCGACTTTTAATTGGAATATTTAGTGAATTTTAAAGAGCGAAAAAATACTTCGATGGAGAAAAATTCTATTCATTTTTTTCAGCTCTGACATCCTCGACCTATTATTTTGGTGTGCAAATGGTCTTTTTCTACAGTTTTCATCCATTTGATCATTAAAAGTAAAAATTTACAGCGCTCTTTTAATTCAGAGTCTTTATTTATTTTTTTATCTTTTTTATGAAATTAAAAGTAAATGAATTATAGTCTTTTTGATGAAAATAATAAATGTTTAACCGACATATGATTGGAAAACATAAAAAAAAAAAAAAAAAAATTATTTGCACACCATAACTGGTTGAGAGTGCTAATGTGAAGAAAAAAAATAGGGACTAAAATTGTGCGTGGGTAATAGGTTAGGGACCATTTGCAACAAATTTCCAATTCTCGATAAAAATATAAGTTGGAATGAAGTGAAAATTGTCCTCGAATACAATACAAGTACACACACATGATTTAATATTTGTTTTTCAATTTACGAGATGTTGTTAGCTTTTCGCACGTCTGGTCTCTCAGCTTTTATGAAGCTTTCCCATTACATTATTCAGGCTCCATATGTCTTTTCCGAAATGACGTAAATATATTCTTTATTATTGTGTTTGGTACGACGAAGTTAGATCGTAAGAAACCGAATAAAGGCCATGTTTGCAGCATGCTCCAAGCATTCTCCAAGAGCATCGCGAATCAAATGCACCAAATTTTGATGCAAATTTCCTTCAATAAAAAAAATGTTGAATCCCAACTTTAAGGGTTTTCATCGTTTCATTTCTGAAGTATCGTGAGAGAGGTAAATCGCGAGATGTCCTCCAACAGGTAAGGGAACAAAAATTTGCTTGTACACTGATACTCACAAAGAGTCTAATTTTATATATCAAGAATCGAATCCTCACAATGCGACTATCAGCAAGATTGAAACTATCTCACTTATGTTCTTTGCATCATTGAATTATGCCATGAGGGCTCAAATTTCTTTCAATGTGGTACCAAACTTTGCACCATTTTGGTGCAAAGTATATAATGTCATTTTTACCCTTGCTTTTTCTTCCCAAATAAATTGATTAAAGTATTTATGTCATTTGTGCTATATATTTTTTTAATACAATAAATTATTATTTGCATTTAAAATAAATTTTGATAATTAAGAAATTTTTTTGCTATTTCATAATATCGTAATATCCAAATTTGAAATGCATTGCACTATTTTTTAATGGCATGATTTAATATTTTTATTGTTGTAATATTTTTATTAATTGTACTATGTTTTTATATTTATTAATAGATTTAATCTTTTCTGTAATTTCATATAATTATTCATTTAGTAATTTATGTATTTATAAAATAATTAAATTAATAAGAATAAAAAAAGGGAAGAAAATGGTTAAACATTATTCATTTGGTGTAAGTTTTGGTATAATGGTTGAAAATGAATTTTGGTTTGGTGCAATATTTGATGCAACATGATGCAAATTTTGGTGTAGCATTGGAGATAACCTAAAAAACCCATGTTTGATCCCTTTCCAATTACTTTTTTTTTATACTCATTTTTAATTATACATTCTACTTATATATAAATTTGTATGTAAATTTAAAATTTTGTCATACTTTTTAATCACACATTCCTAAAGGGTGTTTGATGAGGATTAAAATTAGGCCCCGTTTGGTGCTGACTTTTCATGTCAAAGAATCAATTTTCTGACTATTACTTATCATAATGAGCCGTCATTTTTGACTTCTTGACTCATAGGAGTAACCCACCCTTCAAGCTAATAGTCGAAAAATTGATTTTCAAAATCAGCACCAAACAGACCCTAAATGTTTTAGTAGATTGTGATAGAAGTTTTTGAAATGTGTGATTAAAAAGTTGTGGGGACCATTGACGGATGTGGTTCGTATTAATTGTTTGACTTAAATTAAAATCGAATTCTAATCCGAACCAAACAAGCTGCTATTACAAAACTTATTTTAACGGAAAAATGAGGCTCAAAATTTTTAATAGATTTTGTAAAAAATAATTTTATTTTTTTAAAAAATGCTTGATTAAAAGGCATGAAGAAGTTTTGAATTTATGGGAGAAATTATTTTGCCCTTGTATGGGTTCCATTTTAATGAGATTTTGGGTGAAAAAATTACTTTTCTAAAATAATTTTTCAAAAAATGTATGATTGAAAAGTAAGAAAAGTTTTGAATTTACATATAATATTACTTTATTGAATAATGTGTGGTTGAAATAATAATAATAATAATAATAATAATAATAAAAGAAGAAGAAGAAGAGTAAAATGCGTTAAATTAAAATGGAATCCAAACAAGGGCTTAGCAAGAGCGTGTAATTAATGAATGGATTTCATGAAGAATGAGTTTTAAAGAATAAGAATTTTAGATGTACATGTACTTGTACCATGTAGATAGTACATTATATGGGATTGAGGTTACTATTATTTTTTGTTTTTCAGTACAAAATATAAATTATTTGTACTATTTTTCTTAAGTTTGCAGATAACATTATACATTGTAAAATGAATTTAGTCTAGGATATAAAATGTAGAGTGAAAGTTCATGTTTGATTTCCATTCTTTTAGAAAAATATATTTTTAAATAGTGTTTTGATATCATTTCAACCACATATTTTTCAATAAAATAATATTACGCGCAAATTTTTTTTATTTTTATTTTTTAACCATACATTTCTCATCAATACACTATTCAAAAATTCATTCTTATCAAAAGAATGGATCTCAAACCAGGGCTTAAAATAACATTCTTTTTTGATGAAAATTTATATATGGTATCCAACTTAATACTCTCTAGTATTTTTATTAATTTATACCTTTCAATCCGATGTGCCAAAATAGCTGTTTTTGGTAAAGATTTCCTAAATATGAATTTTGTGAAATATAATTCTCTGGAGAATGTGTGAGGAAAAAAAATTAAAGTTACTTGCAAAATTATGTTATTAAAAATGAATTTATAAGATGAGGACCAAACAAGACCTTAGAATATTTTAAAGCAAATTTTTGAAACTTCGAGCAAGGTTCATTGACATTACAGTATCATCCTTTATGGTGTTTTTATACCATGTACATAGAATTATCTTAAATATCCTGATATTGAAAGTGTGACACATCTCTAAGAATCGAGAGAGGTGTATATGTGAATTTTCTCCAATTCTACCATAAAATTGATGTCTATTCTAGAATGGATGTATAACTCTGGTCTTCAACTGTAAATTAGGTTGCTTAAATGGTGGGTCGACAATGCTAGATTGTCTCTGAAAAATTTGTGGGGTCATAAAATCCCCAATAAGCATATTTCCCCCCATTAACAACTTCCTTTTCGTTGACTTGAACAACTAGATTATTTTGCTCGTTAGCCATTTATAATTGCTATTTTTGATCTTTTTGATCTGTTGTGCTGCTCCTACTCTTCTTTGTCTACAATGAAAGGTGCATTAGATTTTCTGGATTAGCAAGAATCAATTCACCGCCAAGCAATCCTCACATACAAGACTTGAAAAAAGAAAAATAGTAGCACTAGGATAAACGAAAATAGCAAAAGCTAAATAAATAAATAAAATAAAAAATGTTCGAATTAGTACCAAAGTAAATAAACGTAAACTAAAACCTAATTCCCGACAATGACTCCAAAAACTTTTTTACGAAAATGTCTTTCGAATAAAAACTACCGCGAGTGTATAGTTAGTTAACAAGTAATAAAATAAAATTGGATTCGAGTATCGTCTCACCGGGATTGATTTATTTTGATTTTAATTATTGTGGTCTTATCCGAACAAGAATAATAGGATGTGTTTGTTATGGTGAAATTATAATTAAAATAAGTTATGTATGCAATAATGAATGAATTAACTAAATTAAATACAAATTATGCTAAATGAAAGTTGATATATTCTAATGAATGACGAACGTACTAGGATCCCGAATTCCTGTGTAATAATCATTTCTAACATCAGTTCTACACTTTGATAACACGATTGAATTTTGACGAATCAATATTTTTATTTTATTCAACAATCTCTCTTGAATAATGTCAAATATGTTCTCATATATAACCCGACTATATTTTTATGACGGATGCGAACATAAAGTAATGCATGAATTTTTATGACACTTAAAAATTCACATAAAGTATGGTGATATATTGATATCCTTTATCGGGCCCTATGACGATTTATATCATAATAAGCCTCTTTCCCCTTTTTTGAATATATAAAATAAGCTACCACATTCACAATAATTGTGAAGAAAATAAAATAATATAAATAATTCAACATCCAAAAAACGTGTTTTTTATATCAAATATATAAAACTAAAGATTAGAATTTCATATTACACGGTTCATCGTTCTTCTATTATCAAGAAATCTAACATAGCACGTTAAGAAGAAGAAAACAAAAGAAATATTGAAAAATCGACATCACCAAATTAAATCTTGAATTGAATCTTCGACTCTTGGAATCGATCTTTATATTTCTTACCTCCTTTTATACTCTAAAACCTACATGAATGCGTTGTAATGCATGGTAAACTACTTATGGATGGCCCTAGATCTTTAAAAGACTTTCCAAAATTTGTTTTCCATAAAAATTGTATGCTATAGCACAATTCAACGAAATTCAGCCTTGAAATTCTCCGAATCACACCATGTGACCGCAAGGTATATTACACCATGCCATCGCATATTGTAAATAAAAATCCAAAAGTTGTGTTTTAGTCTCGAAACTCCATTTCTCATTCTTTTATCTCTTTTCTTATTTCTTCTTCTTCTTTTAATGCTTAATTCATTCGCTCAATTGATTTTCGACTCTTTCACATCTTCATTTCTTCTTTAGGGGTCATCTTTTGACTATATGCACTTTGATCCCTAAACTTTGATTTTTTTTTCCATTTTAGTCATTTTCATCTTCTTCTTTTTTTTCCTCCTAAATTCCACCATATTCATTAATGTTGTTCTACAAAACATAATTTTCATAGAATTAAGCCATAATCCACCATATTTGCCAATAATTATTCATATTTGTTATCTAAATAAGTGTGTAAAACGTATTTATCAAAAGTTATTAACATTTAAAAAAATAATTATTTGTTCTATTTTTCTTAAGCTAGTCAAATAACATTATATGGTGTAAGATGAATTTAGACTGGATATGAAATGTAGTTTAAATAACGTTCTTTTTCGATGAAAACTTGTAAAATGGTATCCAACTTAATACTCTAGTATTTTCATTAATTTATACCTTTTAATTCGTTGTGCCAAAATAGTTCTTTTTGATAAAGATTTTCTGAATATGAATTTTGTGAAATATAATTTTTTTTTTTGGAAAATGTGTTAGGAAAAAATTTAGAATTACATGCAAAATTATTTTACTGTAAAAATATGTGATTAAAAATGAATTTAAAAAATGAGGACCATACAAGCTTTAGAATATCTCCAAAAGACTCTAAACGTGAAATGTAGTTATTATAAAGAATCGACCTTTAAAATCATGATCCAAGAGACTTTTTAAATTAACTGCATTTAAAGTGTTTCAATTTTTAATGTAGGAAAATAATAAAATAATCTAAATAAAAGTTAGTTGAAATAAAATATAGAGAAAAATAATAAATATTTTTTAGAGTAGTAAAATTAAGTGTTAAATATAAACAATTTGTTAAAGTACTTCAAAATTTTAATTCTTTAAATTTATTTATGGTTTGCATACGATAGAATATGCGCTTTAAAAATAGAGAGTATGTTGGAGATGCTCTTAGTATATTTTAAAGCAAAATTTTGAAACTTTGAGCTAGCTTTGTTGAAATTATAGTATTATCCTTTAGGGTGTGTTTGATTACATTTATAAAATTTAAATGTAAAGAAAATAAGCTAGGCAATTGAATTGACTATAAATTATTAATTAAATGTATCTGATTGGTTTAATTTTCAATTTATAAAATGTTATACTTGTCCATCTTTTATTGATAGTAGATGAGAGAAAGGTTGGTGGAGGGGGGGAGAGAGAGAGAGAGAGAGAGATGATTAAAAAAAAAATCTACCACTCACCAAATAAAATATTTTTCTTCTTTTTGAAAAAAATATAGTCACGTGACCAACTTTAAAAAAATATTTTTCATGTAAAAAATGTTAATCAAATAGTTCAGAAGTAAGAACTTGGATGGTAAAATGACATTTTTCATAAAAAATAAAGTCAATCAAGCACACATAATATTTTAAGATTTACAAAAACCTTTCTAATTAGCATAAAGTATTCATTTTGAGAGTTTCTCGTGTTTATAATATTATTTGTTTCTCATTTTCACAAATTTTATAAATCATAACTTATTTACGATCACAAATTATCAAAATAATTTGATCACAAATTATCGAATTAGTTGATCACAACTTACAAATTTCTGAGTCACGATTCTAAATTCAATCAAAATTACATATTTATTTAAATCAAGTATTATTTATTGGTCACAATAGCTAAATAATTGATCGCAAACACTCTTTGTCCCACACTTCATTGTCACTACCGCTACCAACGCCAACGCCAACGCCAACGCCACAACCACAACTACTATCTCTACCACCACCTGCACAACCATTGCAATCACCACCCAAAAAACAACCACCCACCCATAGAAATCTGTACATCGACGATGTCACCACTATTACCACGCCATAATTGCCATCTCTAGCACCAACTACATAACCATCCATAAACAACTACCAACAACCATCCACAGAAACCTGCATAGAAAATGGTGTCATTGTGCTGCGTGGTAACAACGTATTACGCACCATTGTGAGCGTCGCTGTAATGTGACCATCGGATCAGAGATTCAGAGTTAAGAAATCTTATTGAACCCAAATTCGGACCCTGTACTGAAGTTGAACTCTAGCAGACTTTTAGATTAGGTTAGCATGAGGTTAAGAGTTTGAAATGGGTTGGTGATGTTGGGCTTGCCGTTGCTGTGGATTTCACTCCACCGTCTTCCTCCAGTCAAATTGTGTAGCCAAACACCAAGCAACACCACAACAAAGACCTATTCACGAGCACAACAAACACCAACACCACACTAAAAACATTGCACCAACATCACACCATCGTGTCGCAGCTGCTTGAAGCATTCGCCACTATTTCGTGTATACAGTAACACCCCATTCACCGCTGCATTTCATGAGCAGCTGTGATGGCTCCCCATTGTGCACGAACTGCAATGACACTAGACACTACGTGTTGCACCTGTTGTGGGTGCGCATGCACAATGAAGATTCGTCGGACAATGAGTAGGTGACGACGTGTCAGGAATAAAGGGGTGAAGAAATATTTGTGAAAAGGGTAATTAGCACAAAACGTCCGTACCTTTCATTTTTTGGCGGATTACACCCTCACATTTACATTTTTTTGCACAAAACGTCTTTCTGTCAACTATCCGTTAAAATGTTCCGTTAAATCAAAAGGTAATTAGCACAAAAGGTCCCTACTTTTCAATATTATTGTACAAAACGTCCCCACCTTTCATTTTTAGCATAATTAACACAAAAGGTCTCTACCTTTCAATGTTATTATGCAAAAGGTCCCTACCTTTCATTTTTTTAGCATTTCACCCCTACCTTTCACCTTTCATTGCGAAAAAGGTCATTCTTATCCATTTTTTCAATAAAATAACGATTTTACCCTCCTATTCAAATAAAACAAAAAGAAAAGAAAAGAAAAATAATTAATTAATTAATTGTAATCATAGTCCTAAATCTTTCAAAACATTACAGATAAATTCTAAACTTTCCACTACCGTCACTTTCATAACCCTACCAAGCCACCACCTATAGATCCATATAGCACTACCTTTCGGCCACAACACCTATCGAACTCCAGCACCACCAACCTCACCTCACTCTTCCCAATATCCTTTTCCATAGTATTGGTCACCAATCTGTCCAAAACAACCACATTTACGGTGGCAGAGTCTGGTGGGAATGGTGGCAGAAAGGTGGTATTATGTTGATTTATAGTTGGCAGCTTGATAGGTTGTGAAAGTGGTGGTGGCTCGGAATTTATGATTTCTTTGTAATTTTTAAAAAATTTAAGGACTACGGTTGCAGTTGGTTATTCATCTTTTCTTTTTGTTTTATTTGAATAGGAAGGTAAAATCGTCATTTTATTGAAAAAATGGATGAGAATGACCTTTTTCGCAATGAAAGGTGAAAAGTAAGGGTGAAAATGTAAAAAAATTAAAGGTAGGAACGTTTTACACAATAACATTGAAAGGTAGGGACCTTTTGTGCTAATTATACCAAAAAATGAAAGGTAAGGACATTTTGCACAATAATATTGAAAGGTAGGGACCTTTTGTGCTAATTACCTTTTGATTTAACGGAACATTTTAACGGGGAGTTGACAGAAGGACGTTTTGCTCAAAAAAAGGTAAAGGTGAGGGTGTAATCTGTTAAAAAACGAAAGGTAGGAACGTTTTACACAAAAACATCGAAAGATATGGACGTTTTGTGCTAATTAACCTTTGTGAAAATGTAGAATGGCAATTGTAGATTAATTATATTTAATAGTATTACTCTTATGGGTAATTAACACAAAGTATCCGTACTTTTCAATGTTATTATTCAAAACGTCTCACCTTTTAATTTTTTGCATTTTTACCTCATATTTTCACCTTTTATTGTTGAGAAGGTCATTTTCATCAAACTTCTCAATAAAAAAAAATGTAAAATAACAAATATACGCTCATATTTAAATAAAATAAAAAAAGAAAAGAAAAATTAAAAAACAAATTGCATTATACTCTTAAACTTTTAAAAAAATTGTTCATGACTCCAAATAAATTATTAAAAGGGTAATTAACACAAAACGTTTATACCTTTCAATATTATTATGCAAAACGTCGATATCTTACATTTTTTGATATTTTCACTCTTATTTTTGCATTGCATTGCAATTATACTCTTAAACTTTTTTAAAAACTGTACATAAGTCCAAATAAATTATTAAAAGGTAATTATCATAAAACATTCATACCTTTCAATATTATTGTGCAAAACGTCCATGCCTTTCATTTTTTGACATTTTTACTCTTCATTTCATATTGCATTGCTAAAATCATCATTTTCATCCATTTTTTTAGTTAAAAGCTATAAAATGATGAATATACCATCTTATTTAAATAAAATAAAAATAGAGAACAAATTGTAACTACACTCTTAGAATTTTCAAAAAAATACAAATAAATTCTAAATAAATAATTATAAATTAATTTGTTCTTTAATGTTTCTTTTCTTTTTCCTTTTTTTAAATTTAAATAGGAGGTTACATTTGTCATTTTACAATCTTTATTAAGAAATTGGAGGAAATGACATTTTGCCGCAATGAAAGGTGAAAATAGGATTAAAAATGTCAAAAAATGAAAGATAAAGATGTTTTGCACAATAACATTGAAAAGTCTACTCTTATTATTATTATTACTACTACTACTACTACTACTACTACTACTATGATCTGGTTTCCCAATAAATAAGTCGTAAATATTATTTTTGAAGTGAGAAGTTAAAAATCAGGGATGAATGTAATTTCCACATCCTTGAATCTACAAATAGGCCCATGTTTGGGGATTAACGTGTATGCACGTGCAAAAGAGAGGCAGCCATTCTTGCAATTGAGAGCTTTGCTTGGTGTCTTCTTCTCTCCCTTCGTGATATTGCAGAACTTATTGATCCTTTGTGGGTTAATTTTATTGGGCAACCCTAGTGGGTTTAGATTCGGGTCAAGAAATCAATTAGTTGACGTTGGATTTGGTGTTTAAATTGAGTCCGGGATTGCACAATTGAAGATTTTGGTGTTAATTTCTGCAACAGAGAAAATTCTATTACAAAAATATAAATTTCATGGGAGGTTTATGTAACTTTCAAAATGAGAGAAGATATTCACTAATTGTTATTATGTGAATTCAGAGCTTCTGCTTCACCACATTGCTTAGTACGAGCTTTGACATCTTTTGCGCAACTCTCCTTCGAGTCAAGTTGAATAAACTCAGCAACTACAATTTAGCCTAGCCAACCTCTATGCTTAACCTGGACTTGGTGAACGTGCCCAATCTTATTGGTACTTGTACATTCTACTATTGTCATGTTTCAAACATGAATTAAGCCCTTGAACATGCCCCTTTGCAAAGGGTCTGTACAGGAGTTCTCACATGAGGGTGGACCCCACATGTGGACCTCGTGTGTGCACCTGTACAGACCCTGTGCAAAAGGATCTGTGCAGGTAGCACAGCTAAGAATGTGCAATTTTCGAACATTAAGGTTTGTTACTACAAGTCAAATTACAGATGGTGAACACTATCATCACATGATTCACATTAAGATCTAATTTTTCACCATGTATTGAAAAAAAAAATAGATTCTAACTCCTCAAAATATAATTTACATTGGTAAGTTCGTGCACGCACATGCACACACAAATACAACATGTACAAGATATCACGTGTAATGAACTACTTTTCAGTTCCAAGAAAATCACCAGATAAGCAATGCCATTAAAACTTCGTCACAAACCTGCATATAAAATTTTAAGGGCAAGTTCCTCTCTCAAAGCAAGACTCACAAAGTCTATTAAAGATTCTTTGCTCAGAAATATGAATATAACAAGAAGAAAGTCATCAAAGAGATTATCTTATGGAATTTGTCACCCGAGTACTTTCGCGAAAAAGCCTAAGTTCCTGCTCAGTTCTGATATGATGTTGGAGCTCTAGCATTTCAAACCAAGATGCACAGTACACTAGTCATATTTTGTTGTTTTGTTAGAAGTTTCGTGCTTTAACAGATTAAACACTGGGCAGTATGCATGGTTGCGGATAATATTAATAAGAACATAAGTATTACTAGCCAAGAACAGTAAACTAGCCATCCATAGCTGAATGAAAACATTTTTGCCTCGAAATTCCAGCAAGTAGGCCCACATTAACCAATGACTTTGAGCTCCCATCCACAAAAAGATGCAGGCCAAGCCTTTCCACTTCAGATTCATATTGCTCCATGGTAGTATTAGAGGCAGCAGGCAGAAGAACCAAACAAAGTATTGTGCAGTTATAACCTGTAACAAGATTAAGCAGAGTATGATGCAATCTATAAAGCCTAAATAATTCTCTAATAATATTTTACTTGGATAGAGTAAAAATAAGAATAAGAATAAGAGGATAAAAGGTTAATCGTTTTTATATACCTTGTTGAATGCTACAAATGCCACCGTTTGCACAAAGAAACAGAATGGCAAGTCATATGCAAAGCGAAAGACAAGAACTAGCTGCACAATGAACTGAGGCAGAAAGGATATGAGCTTTTCCAGGCTTGAAAACTCTTGTTCAAAGTGGAGATATATGTGGTAAAAGTACATTGAAAAGTTGTGTCTTGGGTCTGTGCGTGTGAGATGGTATAGCAGTGCCTCGTCCAAGAAATCCCATCCATAAAAGTAGAAACACAATCCAGTCAAGATGAAGAAGATTGATCCAGAAACAATCCCAAACACGAGTCTCCTCCAAGTAAAAATGCTTGCTAAAAGGATCCGAATACCTTGTAAACCATTAATTCTCATGTAGCTTGAGCCCTGGACTGACTTTGATTTTCTTGAGCTCCAGTCCACAAGGGCAGGCTTCTTACCAGGCTGGAAGTGCAGAGGATGAAGAACTAAGATGATAGGAAGTGCGTATATTATAGGATATATTCTCAGGTGAACAACAAGCCCATACCATAATGCAGCTTGCAACAGCCAGTCTGCACTCCAAGATAATGGAGGACATGTTAAAATGCCAATTTTTTATCCAAGTTCACACAGGTAAAGACCAAAAAATGAATGAAGAATGAGATTTTTGCCTTGAAGTGAAGGTGCATGCCCAAGAAATAGAGATACCTTAGAGCCTTAAAATTTTCAAACAAGCTAGTTACACATAATAGTCTTTATCCGGTGATAGTTATACATAATTTAAATACAGAGACGTAAATTAATTCCTCTTACAGACAACTAAACTATCCAAGTTCCAAATTACATGGTATAAGAAGATTGATGCTATTTTATGCTACTTCGTAGTTCATGCAGTTCTATACTTTTTCTGCATATTTGTTTTTAAGTTTTTTGCTTTTAGTTTTATAATTTTATGCTTGAAGGTTTAAGCTGTACACTGCACTTGCATACTGCGGCCAGTCACGGGATCCAATAAAATGGTTCTAACATATTAGAGGAAAGTGAAATCCAGAATATGGGTGTGACCATGATCGCATGCAATCATTTATGATTTAGGGCAAGAATGCATAAGAAAACATTCCTATAATAGCAGTGGAAGATTGAAAATCAGTGCTGGACTTTTAGGAATTTCAACAGTAGAAAATTCACAATACTGACGGACACACCGGGTCCATCTGCATGTAAAACACAATATTCATACCAAACATATTTTCCTTCTAGAGGTGCTTATGCATTCAATGCACGCCCTTTCTTTGGTTCAAGTAATATAATGAAGTTGCCAATTCAACATTTAATGGTACCTTAAAAAACTTGGCAGATAGTTTGCCTTTTTACATCAGCACACAATCTAGTCAAATTATATTTCTGTCTATGCAACTGCTGAATTTACGTAACATGGAGACTTGTGGAAATAGATACTAGATTAACCGGCGAATAATTACAAGAAAGATTCTACTAACAAGAAAATCAAATTCAATAGAAAGTATACCGTTCATCAGACAGATAATGATCCACAGAATCATGGCACAGACAATAGGCTCACAGTTCCCACGGGTTCCAATGGTGAAGGTGAAGGGATTAAAAAGCCATACCATTGTAGAGAAGGTGCATAGTTTCTCAGGCACCCCTCGTAGCTTCAAAATGCTATGTATAAGCAATCCTACAAGTAGATCTGTCAAGTGAATTCAGCATAAAACTATTAATATCTGAAAATCCAAAATGTACAGTAATTCAGTTGAATAGAATTTTAAAGGAACGATATAAAAGTGATATGGTGTTACAATCCAATTTTTATAGTAAAAAATTCAAATATTGACTAGTCAAGGTCAAAGTCAATCAAGGACTAAAATGAAATTAAATATTTTATTTGAGTTATTTTGCAATTGGCAAAATATAAAGGTTGAATTGGATATATTTAAAAGTTTGGAATTTATATATATACTTTTGGAAGTTAAAGGATTAAATGTTACTAAAAAATGAAGTTAAGGGATTTATTGTGCAAATTTTAAGTTTTGGACTACATATTCAAACCTTTGACCCAATTTTCACCCTATTTCACACACACACAGAGTAAACATACGGGAAGAAGCAGAGACCAAGAAAGAAGGAGAAAAAGAGGAAAAGAAGAAGGGAAAAAGGAAAAGAAAAAGGAAAAGAAGAAGGGAAAAAGGAGAAAAGGAGGTAAGATTGATATCTTCAAGTTGGGTTGAAATTTTCCATTTGTTTTAGGTGATAAAGTATGAATTATGTTAAAAATTTTAGGGTTTTAACTTGTTAAATAATATGTCGAATTTTAGGGACATTTGCACGAATTGGAGCTCAAGTGTGGGGATTTATTCATTGCAAATTTTCAGCAAGGTATGGAGATGTCAAATTTTTGGGAAAACCCTAGAATCCGATTTTGGGGATTTTAATTAATTAATTGTGAAGTGATTATGTAAATGAAATATTTCACTTGGGAATTGATTTTATGGAACAAATGTATATTATGTGGGTGGAATTGTGGTTACTAGTTTCATTAGATTGGAGAGTAAAATTAGTTTTAAATTTGAAATGATGGTTATGTTGATAAATTAGTGATTAACCAAGGGATTATAAGGTGTGATTAGCTCCAATTAATAAAGGAAAATTTGAGAATTTATTTAAGTACCAAGAGCATTCAAATTAAGTTCTATTATTAGATATTAAGGTTTCTCGATTTGATAGTGGATAAATTGGTTATCATTATCGTATTTCAGGAGGTAACGAGGCGATTGGAAACGTCTATCAGCCTATCTAGCTTGTAGCTCATATCTTGTGAGTGGATAAAACTTATTTTTCAGAAATAAGTCTTCATTAAATTTTAAAAGTTATTTATTGTATAAAGTTGACTTCATAGCATGATTTTTAGAATAAAATGGATTTTATTATCAATTGCTTTTAAAGTTAAATTCAGTTCAATTAAATCATTTGACTAGCATGTTATATGAATATAAATGTTTCAGTATAACTAAAGTTATTTTAAAACCATCAGAAAGTACCCAGGTGATTTTATCCCAGTCTACACTGATGTGAATGTGTTTCCACAGTGTATGACTAGTTACAGTAATTTTACCCGCTTTGCACTATTGTGAATGTGTTTCCATAGTGTATTACCAGATTATCAGAGGTTTTTGGGATCCACTCTCGTACACACATAGGCTTTGGGTCGTGTACTAGGGTGATTAGCCTTTGAGGCAACTCTGCGTACGTATGACCAGATTATCAGATTTGAATGACCTTGCCTTGTACATCGAGATTACTCTGTACATGAGTAAGGCTATTCATTGGGTACTCTTTTTGATGTGATTTTTCAGTATTTATTCTATTATCAGATTTCAGATTATGGAATTTAGTTAATTCAGTTTTCAGAATAAAGCTTTCAGCTTATAGTATTAAGGCAGCAATATTTCATAATTTTTCATGGATATCAGAGTATTTATAGTCATTATGTTATACAGTTGCCTTTCTAGAATTATGTCCAAGAAATTATGATATGATCATGTTTAGTTTTTAAAAGTGTTACTATTTTTCAGAAGTTCTTAACGTTAAATAGTGCAAGAATTTTCAGAAAATAACATAAATGGAAAAGTTTATTTATTTTCAACTATCCACTCACTGAATTATAAACTCATATCTTTTTTACCATATTTTCCTATCAGGAGAAGGTCAATTTTGAGATATTTGGGAAAACCTGCTGAAGCAAAAGAGACCGTTTCATAAGTATGTAATGAATAGTTGGGGAACTTATGTTTATTAAGTAATTGTCTAATTTTGGGTGACAAGCATATTCGTAGAAGGGTTTGTAAGTTATGTAATACTTGCATGTTGACAGGATGATGTTGTAGAAGCACTCAGTCAAATTTTGTTATATTTTGTAGTAGTTGTGGTGGTATTAGAGGAAGTGGTGGTTTCCAAAACTTTTAGTTTAAATGTCTATTTGAGATTTTGATGATTTTTCAGGTTGGTTTTGTCCATGTTATAGGGGAAACTCTGTCAAAATTTTCATAGAAATTAGCACAGTCAAAATAGGTCAAGTTTGCCTTGGTGGTGGGTCCGGCATTTAGCTCACATCTACTACCGACACACGACACGTGTCGAGTCAATTAGGTTGAGCCGGGACGGGTCGTGTCAATTGGTATCAGAGCATGGTCTTAGAGTTTATGAGTAGCATTGCATGTATCTGATGTTGGTGTGTTACACATTATTGTAGGTAAGTCATGCGTGGTAGAGGCAGAACTCGCAGGCACCAAAATCCAGTATCTCAAGCTCCAAATACTCCTGAAGAAAGACATGTTGGAGGGGTCAGTGGGGCTGCTGAATCAGTGCACCAGTCTCAGGTGCAACCTGACCCCAGCACTGATAGAATAGCTGCAGCTATTGCTTCCCTTCTACCAAATACTGATAGAGATAATTCTATAGAGAGAGCGATGAAACTTGGAGCAAAATTTTTTATGGGTACATCTAATCCAGCTGATGCCGAACTTTGGATGAAGACTTTGGAAAGCATATTTGATGTGATAGAATGCTCCGAGGATAAAAAATTACGCATTGCTGTATTTTTATTGAAAGGGAGAGCTGCTGATTGGTGGATTTCGTTTCGAAGTCGGTATCCAGATCCTAGTGTTATCACCTGGACTATTTTCAAGGAAGCTTTCTTTGAGACATATTATCCACCATTTTATCGCGACGCAAAGCAAAACGAATTTTTAAGATTGGTTCAGGGGTCCATGACAGTTGCTGAATATCATGCAAAGTTTGTTGAACTGTCTAAGTATGCAAGTGCTTTGGTTGCTGACGAGAGAGAGGTGTAGACGGTTCGAGCAAAGGTTGAGAGCTGAAATTCGACCTATGGTTACTGCTCATGGGCATCAAAATTTTGGTTTGTTGGTTGAGGCGGCATTCAGAGTTGAGACAGCTATTCGTGAAGGAAGTAATCAAGGAGCACAGGTGACCTTTCGAGGTGGTAGTAGTCAATCAGGAGCTTCAAGAGAAAGGTTCAAGAAGAACATAAAAGGATTTTGGTCAGGTGCCACTAAATCTGGCAATTTTAAATCTAAGTCTGGGAGTTCTAGCTCTAGTCAAGGATCAAGACATAGCCAGAGTTTTGGACAGCAGTCAGTGGGAAGCCATTCTTTTGTACAGGGTCCTTCACAGAGAATTCAAGGAGCGAGACATATTGAGGTTTCTGATCATAGGAGCTTTCCACAGTGCCAGTCTTGTGGGAAGTTTCATCCAGGCGAGCGTCTTCGAGGGGTTGGAGTTTGTTATCAGTGTGGTCAGATGGGACACATAAGGAAGGATTGTCCAGCAAGATCTCAGCAGATTGGAACATCTCAGATAGTATCTCCTCAGCCAAGGATCGGTATGACCAGACAGAACAGGGATCAAAGAGCTCCATCAGCAAGGTCGATGGGGAACACACAATCTAATTCTGCTAGGGGTAGTGCTTCTAGACAGGGAGCCCAGGCAGGTCGATCCAGGACTTAGGGCAAGGTGTTTGCTATGACACAGCAGGAGGCAGAGGAGTCACCAGATGTGGTAGTGGGTATGTTATCTATTTTTGGTAGAAAAGCTCGTTCTTTAATTGATTCGGGTGCCACGCATTCCTTTATTTCTCCCACACTTGCTAGCTATGCTGATCAAATGTCAGAGCCTTTAGATAATGAATTGGTAGTAGTGACTCCAGTAGGGGACTCACTTTTAGCAAATCGTGTATATAAAGATTGTGGGATTGAGTGAACAATCATGAGTTGAAAGCAGATTTAATTCCTCTTGACATTCATGATTTTGATGTTATTTTGGGGATGAATTTTCTATCTAATCACCGTGCTTTGGTTGATTGTTTTCGCAAGGAAGTGATATTTAGAAGCCCAGGAGAGCTTGAAATTGTTCTCACTGGAGAGCGCAGAATTTTGTCATCCTGTGTAATATCGGTCCTAGATGCTCGCAGACTGCTCAAAAAGGGTTGTGATGCATATTTGGCCCATGTAATTGATACTCAGATTACAAAGCGGGCAATTGATGATATATCAGTTGTGCGAGATTTTTCCGATGTCTTTCTAGAAGATCTTCCGGGATTGCCTCCAGACAGGGAGATAGAATTTTGTATTGATTTGATTCCCGGGACAATACCTATTTCACAGGCACCTTACAGAATGGCTCCAACAGAGCTAAAGGAATTGAAAGTTCAGTTGCAGGATTTAGTTGATAAGGGTTTTATTAGACCCAGTGTATCTCCGTGGGGAGTTCCAGTCTTATTTGTTAAGAAGAATGATGGCACAATGAGATTATGTATTGACTACAGACAGTTGAATAAAGTGACAATCCGCAACAAGTATCCGTTGCCTCGCATTGATGATTTGTTTGACCAACTTAGAGGTGCCTCAGTATTTTCAAAGATCGATTTACGTTCAGGTTATCATTAGCTCAGAATTAGAGACGTTGATGTACCAAAGACTGCTTTTCGGTCTCGGTATGGTCATTATGAATTTTTGGTGATGCCGTTTGGATTAACTAATGTCCCAACTGCATTTATGGATTTGATGAATAGGGTGCTTCACCCCTATTTAGATAAGTTTGTGATTGTTTTTATTGATGATATCTTAGTTTACTCTCGCAGTAGAGATGAGCATGCTGAGCATATGAGGATTATTTTGCAGACTTTGCGAGATAAGGAGTTGTATGCTAAGTTCAGCAAATGTGAATTTTGGTTGGACAAAGTTGTGTTTCTGGGTCATGTCATCTCAGCAGAAGGCATTTATGTAGATCCTCAGAAAATTGAGGCAGTTATGAGATGGGAACGCCCTACTAATGTTACAGAAGTACGGAGTTTCCTTGGCCTAGCAGGTTATTATCGTCGATTTGTAGAGAATTTTTTCAAAATTGCTCTTCCTTTGACTAGTTTGACTCGGAAGAACACGAAATTTGTGTGGAATGAGGAATGAGGAATGTGAAAAGAGTTTTCTAGAGTTGAAGAAAAGATTGACTTCTGCTCCTATACTTACTCTTCCATCTCCGGGTGAAAAGTTTGTGATTTATAGTGATGCTTCACGCCAAGGATTGGGTTGTGTTTTAATGCAAAATGGGAAAGTTGTAGCTTATGCTTCAAGACAATTGAAGAATCATGAGTTAAACTACCCAACGCATGATTTGGAGTTAGCTGCAATAGTGTTGGCATTGAAGATTTTGAAGCATTATCTTTATGGTGAGAAATGTCAAATATTTACTGATCACAAAAGTTTGAAGTATATTTTTGATCAGAAGGAACTGAATTTGAGGCAGAGAAGATGGTTGGAGTTGATTAAGGATTATGATTGTAAGATTGATTATCATCCAGGGAAAGCTAATGTGGTTGCAGATGCTCTCAGTAGAAAGACTAGTTCTTCCTCTTCAGCTAGTGCAGTTTATGCTTCTTTGATTTGTGAATTCAAGAAATTGCATGCTCATTTGTCAGCTACTACTTCAGGTGCTGCATTAGCTAATTTTCAAGTGAAGCCTACTTTGATTGATAAGGTTAGAGAAGCTCAATCTCAAGACCAGACATTGAGAATATTGAAAGCAGAAGTTAGTACTGGGTTAAGAACGGATTATGTGATTAGAGATGATGGGGCGTTGGCTATGGGTAATAGATTATGTGTTCCAGATATTCCAGAATTGAAGAAAGAGATTTTGGAAGAGGCACACAGTTCTACTTATGCTATGCATCCAAGTAGTATTAAAATGTATCATACATTGAAAGATCATTATTGGTGGCTTGGTATGAAGAAAGAGATAACAGATTTTGTATCCAAATGCCTTATATGTCAGCAGGTAAAACCTGTTCGTCAGAAAACACCAGGACTTTTACAACCATTGCCTATTCCAGAGTGGAAATGGGAACACATTACTATGGACTTTTTATTTGGTCTTCCTCGTACTCAAAACGGTCATGATGGAGTTTGGGTGATTGTAGATCGTTTGACCAAAACTGCCAAGTTCTTGCCGATCAAAGCCACTTATACTTTAAATAAGTTGGCAAAGTTGTATGTGGATGAGATAGTGAGCTCATATGGTACTCCATTATCTATTGTGTCTGATAGAGACCCTCGTTTTACATCTAAATTTTGGCCCAGTTTACAAGAAGCCATGGGTACTAAATTACATTTCAGTACAGCTTTTCATCCTCAGACATATGGCCAATCAGAGAGGACCATACAGACTCTTGAGGATATGTTGAGGGCATGTGTTTTAGAGTTCAAATGTAGTTGAGATTCACATTTGTCATTGATGGAATTTGCTTACAATAACAGCTACCACTCCAGAATAGAAATGGCTCCTTTTGAAGCTTTATATGGTCGAAAGTGCAGAACACCGGTTTGTTGGGATGAAGCTAGTAAGAGGAAGTTAATAGGCCCTGAATTGGTTCAAATAACGTCCGAAAATGTGAATTTGATCAAGGAAAATTTGAAAATAGCTCAGAATAGACAGAAAAGTTATGCGGATAGGCGCAGGAAAGATCTTGAATTTGCAATAGGAGATAAAGTTTTTCTTAAATTATCTCCTTGGAAAGGGGTATTGAGATTTGGTAAGCGAGGAAAGTTGAGTCCACGATATATTGGACCATATGAGATTATTGAACGGATTAGCCCAGTAGCATATCGATTAGATCTGCCAACAAAATTATCTCGGATCCATGATGTTTTCCATGTCTCTATGCTTCGCAAGTACATTGCAGATCCTTCTCATGTTCTAGAATCTCATCCAGTCCATTTGAAGGAGAATTTAACTAATACAGAGGAGCCAGTGAGAATTCTAGACAGGAAGGTGCAAATTCAGCGGAACAAGACAGTTTCATTTGTTAAGATACTTTGGCAGAATCAGACAGTAGAAGAGGCTACGTGGGAGAATGAGAATCTGATGCGTGCTCAATATCCTCACTTATTCATTAACCAGTCAGTTACCAGTTGAATTTCGAGGACGAAATTCTTTTAAGGAGGTAAGATTGTTACAATCCAATTTTTATAGTCAAAAATTCAAATATTGACTACTCAAGGTCAAAGTCAATCAATGATTAAAATGAAATTAAATATTTTATTTGGGTTATTTTGCAATTGGCAAAATATAAAGGTTGAATTGGATATATTTAAAAGTTTGGAATTTATATATATACTTTTGGAAGTTAAAGGATTAAATGTTACTAAAAAGTGAAGTTAAGGGATTTTTGTGCAAATTTTGGGTTTTGGACTACATATTCAAACTTTTGATCCAATTTTCACCCTATTTCACACACACACACAGAGTAAACATACGGGAAGAAGCAGAGATCGAGAAAGAAGGAGAAAAAGAGGAAAAGAAGAAGGGAAAAAGAAGAGGAAAGGAGGTAAGGTTGATATCTTCAAGTTGGGTTGAAATTTTCCATTTGTTTTAGGTGATAAAGTATGAATTAAGTTAACTCTTGGAATTGGTCAAATACCTAGCGACAAACTCCTATGTTCCTTTCATTACGGTATTTCCGAACAAGTTCCCCAGAGCAAGTTCGCCACCAACCGTAGCAGCACCATCTGCTAAAATTTGTCCCTTTTTAATACATTTACCCCGTCTAGGAGTAGTATTACTTCCCAATCCAATTTATTCGGCCTTTTCGTTGGGATTTGGTCTAACATTCTTGCCAATACATTATCTTCATTTTGCTCCGGATTGTAAAAAAACCAAACTCTGCCTTACGTAAAGTTGCCAGAGTACGATTAACCTCTGGATTTGAAATCACTGCTTATATACCCGGTTGAACTTAATTCATACTTTATCACTTAAAACAAATGGAAAATTTCAACCCAACTTGAAGATATCAACCTTACCTCCTTTCCTCTTCTTTTTCCCTTCTTCTTTTCCTCTTTTTCTCCTTCTTTCTCGGTCTCTGCTTCTTCCCGTATGTTTACTCTGTGTGTGTGTGAAATAGGGTAAAAATTGGGTCAAAGGTTTGAATATGTAGTCTAAAACCCAAAATTTGCACAATAAATCCCTTAACTTCACTTTTTAGTAACATTTAATCCTTTAACTTCCAAAAGTATATATATAAATTCCAAACTTTTAAATATATCCAATTCAACCTTTATATTTTGCCAATTGCAAAATAACCCAAATAAAATATTTAATTTCATTTTAGTCCTTGATTGACTTTGACCTTGACTAGTCAATATTTGAATTTTTGACTATAAAAATTGGATTGTAGTTATCTTACCTCCTTAAAAGAATTTCGTCCTCGAAATTCAACTGATAACTGACTGGTTAATGAATAAGTGAGGATATTGAGCACGCATCAGATCCTCATTATCCCACGTAGCCTCTTCTACTGTCTGATTCTGCCAAAATATCTTAACAAATAAAACTGTCTTGTTCCGCTGAATTTGCACCTTCCTGTCTAGAATTCTCACTGGCTCCTCTGTATAAGTTAAATTCTCCTTCAAATGGACTGGATGAGATTCTAGAACATGAGAAGGATCTGCAATGTACTTGCGAAGCATAGAGACATGGAAAACATCATGGATCCAAGATAATTCTGTTGGCAGATCTAATCGATATGCTACTGGGCCAATCCGTTCAATAATCTCGTATGGTCCAATATAACGTGGACTCAACTTTCCTCGCTTACCAAATCTCAATACCCCCTTTCCAAGGAGATAATTTAAGAAAAACTTTATCTCCTATTGCAAATTCAAGATCTTTCCTGCGTCTGTCTGTTCTGAGCTATTTTCAAATTTTTCTAAAATTTTTAGGGTTTTAACTTGTTGAATAATATGTCAAATTTTAGGGATATTTGCACGAATTGGAGCTCAAGTGTGGGGATTTATTCATTTCAAATTTTCAGCAAGGTATGGAGATGTCAAATTTTTGGGAAAACCCTAGAATCCGATTTTGGGGATTTTAATTAATTAATTGTGAAGTGATTATGTAAATGAAATATTTCACTTGGGAATTGATTTTATGGAACAAATGTATATTATGTGGGTGGAATTGTGGTTACTAGTTTCATTAGATTGGAGAGTAAAATTAGTTTTAAATTTGAAATGATGGTTATGTTGATAAATTAGTGATTAACCAAGGGATTATAGGGTGTGATTAGCTCCAATTAATAAAGGAAAATTTGAGAATTTATTTAAGTACCAAGAGCATTTAAATTAAGTTCTATTATTAGTTATTAAGGTTTCTCGATTTGATAGTGGATAAATTGGTTATCATTATCGTATTTCAGGAGGTAACGAGGCGATTGGAAACGTCTATCAGCCTATCTAGCTTGTAGCTCATACCTCGTGAGTGGATAAAACTTATTTTTCAGAAATAAGTCTTCATTAAATTTTAAAAGTTATTTATTGTATAAAGTTGACTTCATAGCATGATTTTTAGAATAAAATGGATTTTATTATCAATTGTTTTTAAAGTTAAATTCAGTTCAATTAAATCATTTGACTAGCATGTTATATGAATATAAATGTTTCAGTATAGCTAAAGTTATTTTAAAACCATCAGAAAGTACCCAGGTGATTTTATCCCAGTCTACACTGATGTGAATGTGTTTCCACAGTGTATGACTAGTTACAGTGATTTTACCCGCTCTGCACTATTGTGAATGTGTTTCCATAGTGTATGACCAAATTATCAGAGGTCTTTGGGACCCACTCTCGTACACACATAGGCTTTGGGCCATGTACTAGGGTGATTAGCCTTTGGGTCAGCTCTGCGTACGTATGACCAGATTATCATATTTGAATGGCTTTGCCTTGTACATAGAAATTACTCTGTACATGAGTAAAGCTATTCATTGGGTACTTTTTTTGGTGTGATTTTTCAGTATTTATTCTATTATCAGATTTCAGATTATGGAATTCAATTAATTCAGTTTTCAGAATAAAGCTTTTAGCTTATAGTATTAAGGCAGCAATATTTCATAATTTTTCATGGATATCAGAGTATTTATAGTCATTATGTTATACAGTTGCCTTTCTAGAATTATGTCCAAGAAATTATGATATGATCATGTTTAGTTTTTAAAAGTGTTACTATTTTTCAGAAGTTCTTAACGTTAAATAGTGCAAGAATTTTCAGAAAATAGCATAAATGGAAAAGTTTATTTATTTTCAACTATCCACTCACTGAGTTATAAACTCATATCTTTTTTACCATGTTTTCCTATCAGGAGAAGGTCGATTTTGAGATATTTGGGAAAGCCTGCTGAAGCAAAAAAGACCGTTTCATAAGTATGTAATGAATAGTTGGGGAACTTATGTTTATTAAGTAATTGTCTAATTTTGGGTGACAAGCATATTCGTAGAAGGGTTTGTAAGTGATGTAATACTTGCATGTTGACAGGATGATGTTGTAGAAGCACTCAGTCGAATTTTGTTATATTTTGTAGTAGTTGTGGTGGTATTAGAGGAAGTGGTGGTTTCCAAAACTTTTGGTTTAAATGTTTATTTGAGATTTTGATGATTTTTCAGGTTGGTTTTGTCCATGTTACAGGGGAAACTCTGTCAAAATTTTCATAGAAATTAGCACAGTCAAAATAGGTCAAATTTGCCTTGGTGGTGGGTCCGGCATTTAGCTCACATCTACTACCGGCGCACGACACGTGTCGAGTCAATTAGGTTGAGTCGGGACGGATCGTGTCATATGGAATATTACACACACTCGTAAAGAAGAAGAGAAGTCATGGATTAAGAAATAGATGCCCTAACATAGCCCAAACCAGAAATTCTTTCAACTATTTTTTTTCCCCTTTGCATCAGAGAAGCTATCTACATGCTAGTAAAGTGTAGAGTTAATCCATTATTCTCTTTCTTTCCCTTTTCATGAAAATGTATGAAATTAGAGAAGTGTAGAGTTAATCCGTTACTCACTTTTTTCCCCTTTTCATGAAAACATATGAAACAGTTATTTTATAACAATTTGACGTACTTCAAAGTTTTTAGCACAGACTAAAGGCCAATAAACAACAGTATTCGCTGCAAATATTAGTATTAACTACGAGCCAAAAGTAAAACGGAGAGTCCAAAAACTGATCATAATAAAAGTTGTACTCCCATTATTCAAGTACAGGTGCAATGGCTTTTTGGTCGTCGAAATTTTCCTTAGCTCCAAAAAGATGATGAAAACTAATAGACAATATAGGACTCAACCAATATTAACTCCCAAGTTGACCATTTTCAGTGACTGGTCAAGAGATGATGAAAACATGGAAACTGAAGAGTTGATGGATAATAACTGAGTACAATGTAATGAATGAAAAATTATGCTCACTTTCTCCTTTCGATTTTCAGTTTAAGTTCGTTAAAGCTCAAAGAATAGTTCATATATACCCAGTTTTAAATAAACTATTTAACAATAATCCAGTTCTTTCACCACTTTAAAGATAACTGCACTTTGTTAATTAATCAACATGGTATACCTGAAGCTGAGAAGAGAAATTTTCCCCACAGGTGATGAAGAAATGAATTTGGCATGAGAAGAGCAGCAATCAATGGTGAATACCGATATGTTGATCTTTTGTAAGGTGATTTTCCAGATGCCATTAAGTCTGCAGCATCAGAAAAGACAAGATAGTCGACATCCGTGTATCTGACCTCCATATGAGCGTCTTGCCACTCCCCATACAATATTAAGAAGACTCGAAGAATTGCTGAGAAAATAAGAAGAAATCGAAAATTTATTTTGTCCATTGCCAATATTTTGATACTCTTAACAAACACTTTGGGTCAGACACGTAGTTGCTATTTCATATCCTGAATAGTACAATTGTCGGTCCAGCAACATAAAATTATCACAATCCATATGCCATGCTGACCGGATAATTACTGCAAAAGAAGAAAGTCCCAATGACACTATATATCAGCAAAGTCAGGACGAAAAAAATGTTGGAGAAACTATAGCAAAATGTGGTACATCTCTAACATCATTGTACATTCTACGTAAATTTATTTTTCCATTTGATTAAACTAAAAAAAATAAATTGTGATCCATGGTAGGAAATGAGTTTTACCAAAGGAGAGAGGCTTTATTGGCAATTCATGCATAGGAAATAACTCAAGAGAATATGGTATCGAAGCAAACAATTAATAACCGAATCTCAGATGAACAGACTGTCCAGTTCAACAAGCAACACCAAGCCAGTGTATGCTTTGGTTTATCCATTCCATTTTCGAACACATTGGTTAGGATTTTTTGTCTTCTGAATCCTATTTCAAACATCCAAACCATACAAGATGTAGTTATAGATAAATAATTATTTGGTTTGAATTTTATTCAATTTCTTGTCCTTTTCTTCTCATCCATGACTAAATAGTCAACAACACTGCCACCAACTTCACCACTCCCACAGCCACTACACCATCTCAACTTCAACATGTCCAACAATGCAAACTTACAAACGATTCCGCAGAGCCGTATATGACCACAACGATTAAATTTTAGTTCATTTGAGCAGGAAGAAAAAAAGTATGATCTTTGGTTATACACGGCCAAAGATTGAACTGCAAATTTCGGCTGACGTCATTTTCTATCTTGTCTCCTATGGCCCCATCAATGTTTTGACGAATTTGGCTGATACACCCACAGAGATAAGCTCTGGATTTACAAATCACTCGTCTAACTTGTTTAGCACAATCGTGTGAACAACTCAAACACCAAAATATTTACAGGGAGAAAAGAGGGGAGTTACCAATATCCTAACGGGGCACCAAGAAGTTGCCATCACAAGAACAAGATAACATAAAAATCAAAGTTTGCAGGTAAATCAAGACTCAAGAGATACACAAGACCAGGAGAAACTGATGAAAAATAAAATAGATGAAAATGTAAACAAATACTTCTACACCTGAAAATTAACCTATTTCTGAATCAAAGTTGCCATATTCCTTATCCTTTAACAAGACGATTGTTGTAACTCATAAATAACAGCAGATTTCAAAATGTTAAAAAATCCATAACTGCAATCGTATTCCAAAATTGTCAAGACTTTCGAGAACAAAAGCAGAAATTTACCTAGAAAGCAAATTCAAAACGCTAGGAGTCGAGTGTTCTGGGCAGAAATGCTGGCGATGATGCGGATGATATCAGTGTTGAAACAGCAGATATTCGAAAGACATAGATGCATTTGAGGTCCGCAAGAACTGCGTCGTTTAATGGGCTGAATCTGACTGTCCAGCCCATGCTCTATGGTCCAGATTCCAGAAGGGACGGTTTTCCATCATTCTAATAATCTAGAGACTGTGCCTTTGTTTCAGCTCCATTTTTTGGAAAAGAATGAATTTTTGAATAGTGTATTGATGAAAAATATGTTGTTAAAAAATAAGCAAAAAATTTAAATTTACGTGTAATATTATTTTATTGAATAATGTATGGTTAAAATGATGTCAAAATATTGTTGAAAAATAAAATTTTTCAAAAGAATGGGGCTCAAACAAGGGCTGTATTTCACCTACCAGAATGTGCAGAGACTGATTTGCAGTGAACATGAGTTTCAGGGACCATCTTGGGGAAACCAGAAAGATCAGGGACTATTTGCAGCAAGAATAACTCAGGGTCCAGTCTGCAACATCCACGAAGTTCGGGGGGGGGGGCAAATATGCATAAATTTGAAGATTTAAGGACCGATTTTGAAGACTCCAGACATTTTAGGGACTAATTCCCTGACTCCAGATAATCCAGACATCCAATTTGATCAATCCGAAAATGCAGAGATCAACTTGTAGACTCCAGAATATTTAGGGCCAACATGTAGATGTATGGAATTTAAGGGACCAATTTGGGAAAACCAGAAAATTAGTGGAACACTTAGAATAATTCTGAAAATTCAGGGACATATCCGCACTGGGGTAATTCTGAGGGAGCAGAGAAATATATGGATGAAAAATGCAAAAGAATGGAGGCTTGGGGCTGATTGCGCTCAACTTTTGAGATGCGAAGAGAGTAGATAATAGAGGGTTCCAAAAATTCGACAGCAGAAATTCGACATCCATCTATGCATGAGTTTGTCCATCCATCTATGCATGAGTTTCAGATTGATAAGTTACCTTTCTATCGGGATTTGACTACAACAATTAGGGGATTCAGTAGGTAGAGATAGTAACTCTATACATTAATCATAAAAAAAATAATTTCGAAATCAATGATAATTACAACACGAGACATATGTGTGTATTCATTGTCATTAATTTGTACTCCACAGTCCACAGTCTCTGTATGGGTAATTTTCTTTGGAAAATGCTACACGGCCTGTATAGGCCCCCTCACATGCTGTGTGAGGGGGTGGGGGATTATTTAAAAAAAAATTACTCACCCCCCCCCCCCCCCCCCTTT
>NC_036246.1:9784147-9802882 GCF_002742605.1 Olea europaea var. sylvestris
CTAAGGCGGGGGGGGGGGGGGGGGGATTTTTTAAAAAAAATTACCCCCCCCCCCCCCCCCCTCTTGTAATGTGTTTGGCCTGTACAGCCAGCATGTTCCATTTTTTTTAATTCTTTATTTTTAGGCGCCATCCAACATGGTCATATATATAAACAATCTGAATGGGTCAAATAGATCTCGATTCCTTTTAACTCATGGATACGATCCTATCAGTCTCAATTATTCAGGATAAATAAGTAGTTCAATTAATTAATGTAAATTACATGTCAAAAACAATGCACTTAAAAGACACCACCTCGTGTGTTCATAGGCAGGGTATGTGATATGGTTTTGTATGGCCAAGAAACACAAATACACGCCAAAGAAGACAAGTCAAACTTTAGGTAAACTAATGGCTCATCACACATCAAGGACACCTCCTCGTGCTAAACATAGTTTTCAAACCTGACCCGTATACTAACTCGGACAATGCTGCGGATCAACGAGTCAGTGGTTCAACCGACGGGTCAAACATTGTCAAATATATTATTAATTATTTTCATTGGATAATAAAATTTTGATATTTTCTATCAATAACTAAATTAACTTCATGTAATTTTGTTAACTAAAGATCAACATGTAGCCAAAACTTCACAAATTTTAGATGAAATGTACATTTGAAACGATAAAAACAACAATCAATGATAAAAAAGGGCCACCCGCACTACCCTTGAAAACTATCTGCATAGGTATACATATCAAAAATACATTCCCATTCTCTATACATTTACTCAATTAAAACTCTTCTGTATTCACATTCCTGATCAGAAACATTTTCACACTTTTATTTCATGGAAATCTATTCTTTCCCATAATTCCAAGAAGACTACTCATCAAACTTATGTTTTTTAATTCAAGACCCAGACCCCAACAGCATGTTAATCACTAAAAAAGTCTGTTCTTTAATTCGAATTTAGGGTAATTGTCTTACACAATGAATAGGTCTAAAAGGTGAAAAAGGTACCCAAAAAAATTCAGATTTACTTGTTCTTCTTCCATCTCTTAAAACTTGAATTGGAAATTTTGGATTTTTTGGTGTGTTTGAATTGCAAGGAGGCTGGGGGACAGCGGCAAAGGATTTTGATTTTGCAACAATCCTTGAATTCTGAGGAAACTGGAAAGGTAGGAGGAGAAATCAGTATTTTAAACAAATAACGAGACCTGATCAGTTCAACAAAAATGGGTCAGCAAGTTAACTTAAAAATCGGCTGTTCAATGGGATGTTTGTCCACCAATGACCATTAGTCTTTGTCCGTGCAATGCAGTTGAGTTATTTCGAAAGAAACGCTAGTGTGTTAAATATGTTGAGTTATCATGAATTACATGCTCAAGCAAATTTTATGACAAGATTCCAGGTTTATGCATGTTATTAAATTTATGAAAGTCTGATTGACTTATGGAAATCGTGTTCTCGATTAGCAAATGTATCCAAATAATTCATTAGACAAGAACTTTACCACTAAATCACTATTATTTAAACCATAGCATGCAAATAAAATGACAACGTGCTCGTTTATTGTTTAAAAAAACAGAAATAATTGTACACAGCACTATAGTTTCACTTGGGAATATGGCTTTTATCTATCATCAATACATTCCCCTGTTTAATTATTTATGACTAAAATGAGCTTTAAAATGTTTATTGCCTTTAGCTTAACAACAACAATTGAATAAAAGAATAAAAGGTAAATGAAAATTACACTATTTCAGGAACCAAAAAAAAAAAAAAATTAGATCTCCGTAAAGGAAATACCTAAATTTCAGAAAGAGAAGTATAAATTTTCACTGAAATAAGACATAAACACAAAGTTTCACAAGAAATTATATATCAATTTACAAACATATGGATATAATTAGAAATTTCAAACATACTATAACACAACAAAAAAGGTTGTAGTTTCTAAAGGAACAAACCACTCCAGTCATGACCGTAATAAAAATTAAGAATGGAAATACCTTATGGTCAAATATCAGCAACAAACATCAAGAGAATAGTCACTGAAAGGGATGTCAGCGAGTCAAGTTGAGAAAACTCGAAGCTCGAACTCGACTCAAGTAAAAATGTTTGGGCTTTTTTTGGCCTCAGGAGAGCCGAGTTTTTGCTTGGCAAAAAAATCCAGGCTCGAGCTTTATCGAGCAAAGCTGGCTCGCTTTTCTTTAAAAAAAATTTGAAATACAAGTCAAAGCAACTACTGTTGCCTTGTTAAGGCAGCTATCTTTTCATTCAATATAACTTTTTTCTAAATTCTCGACTTATTACGGACCGGTTTCAAGCTTCAACTCGGTTTTTTTGAGCCACGAGTAGGGTCAACTCCGACTTTTCCTAAGTTGAGCCATGGGCCGCACGAGTTGACGAGCCAAATTTACACCCCTAATCATTGATGGTGGAAAAGGCATGTGCTTCATGAATGTTCAACCCAACTTTAGCCAGTAAAAAAGTCAGTGGCAAGGTTCAATTAAATAGTTCTAATAGATATTGACAAGCAAAATATGTGTTACATGTTGACACACTGGGCCAACCTACTGGGGCCTATGGTCCACTCATGCCGAACCACGCGATACTCCAGTCGAGGTGGTATGTATGACCGAGGCCCATATACCGACACCCTTGTGAAGGTCGCCGAGGCCATGATGCGAGAACACTATGAAAAGGTAGCCGAAGCCCTAAAGCGGAAGTGTTATGTAAGCAGCCGAAGCCCTAAAGCCGAAGCAGAAGCCTCCGAACCATAAAGGAGCATCTTCCATGATCACTTCTCCCAAGAGATCTTCTACAAAAGGATCTTGTTTGAATGATTGATGGGACGTTTGTCAGAAATGTAAATATTAAGTCTTGTCACTAGTATAGGGGTTCTGCATAAGCAATAAATGTGCAGCAAGCTAGGAAGTCAAGAATGATGCCTAGGATTAGATGTTTGAGTTAAGGAGATGAGGCCACGTGCCTCCTCATCCAAGGGCCATCATTTCACATGTATTGCTATAAATACTTCCCTTGTGTAACATTAAAGGGCAAATGCAAGAATCAATACAAGGAACAACACTTTACTCAACTCTCTCTTATTATCTTGCAACACAATACGAGTTTACACATTTTTACATACACATTTACAAATATCGATTGGGAAACCAAGTACCATCCATCGTCTTCACCCATGAGGACTCTGAAGGAGTTCACTACCCCCATTGTGATGCACTTGTGGTAAGGGCTGTTTAGCCCGAAATGGACTCAGGCGAATGCTAGTAGATAATGGAAGCTCCGTTAAAATCCTATTTGGGTCCACCTTTGACAAGATGATCCTGGACCACGAGCTGACGCCCACCACCACTCCTCTATATGGATTTATCAGAGATAGTATCACTCTGATAGGAAAAATAACATTGGCGGTAGAGATGGGAAAGTCCCCCCAAACCACCATGAACTTCATGAAATTCCTTATTGTAGACAGTCGATTGGCCTACCATGGAGTCTTGGGTAGACCAACCTTGAAGGAGTTGGAAGCCGTCACTTCCATCCACTATTTATGCATGCAACTCCCAACTGAGAATGGGGTGATAACAGTGAAAGGTGACCAAAGAAGATCAAGAGAGTGCTACCTGAGCTCCATCAGAAAGGTGACGTACATGCCATCTTGACTGATGTGGATATGGCAGACGTCCCAAGTGAGGCCCCTCTCGAACGAGAGGATGTTGACATGATCGACGCACCTCCCGAGCAGGAAGAACTCTCCATGATCGGTGAAATCGATCCCCGCGTGATTGAGCACGAACCCTAAGCAACTCCGGTTGAAGAACTGGAAAGCTTTCTGATCGACCCCCATAACCCCGCGAAGGTGTTGAAAGTGGGCGTAGGCTTGAGCAACGACATGAAAGAAAAATTGAAAGACTTCCTCTGCAAGAACCTTGACGTCTTTGCTTGGAAGCATGAGGGCATGGTGGGCATAGACCCCAAGGTCAACTGCCACCACCTAAAAATAGATCCTAAGGTTGCCCCGCACTGACAAAAGAGAAGAGCTCTCAACCCAGAAAGGTATGAGGCTCTGAAGGAGGAAGTACAGAAGCTAATCGAGAATGGCTTCATCAGAGAGGCCATCTACCTGAAGTGGGTCTCCAACCCGGTGCTAGTCAAGAAGCACGATGGTAAGTGGAGGGTATGTATTGACTTTATCAATCTCAACAAGGCATGCCCTAAAGACAACTTTCCTCTTCTGAGAATTGATCAATTGGTAGACTCCATCACCGGGCATGAGCTCCTGAGCTTCATGGATACCTACTCTGGCTACAACCAAATACCAATGTACGCGTCTGATGAGGAGAACACTTCCTTTATCACCGACAGAGGCCTTTACTACTACAAGATGATGCCCTTCGAGTTGAAAAACACCAGGGCCACCTATCAAAGGCTTGTCAACAAAATGTTTGTAGACCTCATCGTTAAGACAATGGAAGTCTACATTGACGATATGCTTGTGAAAAGCCTGAAGGCTGAGGACCATGTAACGCACTTGGATAACACTTTTCAAATCCTCAGGAGGTACAGGATGAAGCTCAATCCCCTCAAGTGCGCTTTTGGCTTTGCCTCTGGAAAGTTCCTAGGGTATATGGTGAACTAAAGAGGAATCAAAGCCAACCCTGAGAAGATCAATGCCTTACTCGAGATGAGATCACCCCAGAATTCCAAGGAAGTCCAAAGCCTAATGGGACGGGTGGTAGTCCTTAGCCGCTTGGTCTCCAAGGCCACCGATAAATGCCTCCCGTTCTTCAAGGTATTGAAAGCCCGAAAGAAATTCGAATAGAATGAGGAATGTGAAGAGGCCTTCCAGGGCCTGAAAAGGCATTTAGGGCAGGCTTCATTCTCTCTAAGACAAAGTCTGACGATATCCTTCAACTATACTTGGCTGTATCCAATGAGGCCATCAGTGTGGTTTTAACCTAAGAAGAAGGAACCACGCAACTTCCCGTGTATTATACCAGCAAGGCACTCCTATCTCTGGAAACTCGCTATCTCGATATGGAGAAGCTCGGCTTAGCCTTGATCACAGCCTCTAGGAAGCTGAGACCCTACTTCCAAGCACACACCATTCACGTTCTGACCAACTTCCCTTTGAGGCAAGTACTACAGAACCCGGATGCCTCGGGAAGACTACTGAAATGGGCACTAGAGTTAAGTGAATTCGACATCATCTTTAAGACAAGGGCAGCCATCAAGGGCCAAGCCTTAGCTGATTTTGTAGCAGAGTTCACCAATGTACCCAAGGTGGAAGAGGTTATGGAACCTGTTGACCACCCCCACGTGGAACTTGTTCGTGGATGGTTCGGTTGGAAACACAGGTTCGGGAGCTGGGGTAGTCCTTGTCAGCCTAGAAGGTCATAAGCTAAACTCAGCCGTGAGATTCGAATTTAAGGCCACCAACAACCCTGCTGAGAATGAGGCGCTCCTGCGGGCCTCAGATTAGCCAAAGAAATGTAGGTACGAAGTCTACGTGTCAACAGTGACTCCCAGCTGGTTGTGAACCAAGTGAATGACAGTTTTTTAGCTAAAGATAAAACCACGGCCTCCTACTTGAAGATGGTGATCAATTTCCTCCCATCTTTTGAAAAATTCGAAATAATGCAAATCTCTCGACTTAAAAACACACATGCAGATGCTCTCTCCAAACTCGTGAGCAGCAGAGACTCCGAACTACTTGCTATAGTACCAATTGAGCACCTCCTCACACCGTCTACCGAGGCCTTTGAGGTGATGTGGGTCGAAGGGAACCCCACTTGGATGCAACCAATCATAGCCTACCTAAAGGACCAGGTCCTGTCTACCGACAAAGATGAGGCCTATAAGCTGAGAAGGAGGTCAGCACATTTCCTCTTCGTTGATAATGTACTCTACAAAAGAAGCTTCTCCTCCCCACTTCTTTGCTGCGTGGGAGGAGACGAGGCCACGTACATTCTGAGGAAAATCCATGAAGGTGTGTGTGGCAATCATTCTGGAGGAATAGCCTTGGCACAAAAGGTACTGAGGTAAGGATACTACTAGCCCACCTTGAAAAAAGATGCTCTCCAATTTGTGCACAAATACGACAAGTGCCAACGATTCTCCCCATTTAGAGGTAACCCTCGTAGGAGCTAACTGTTGTCTCCAGCCCATGACCCTTCTCCAAGTGCGGCGTGTATCTGATAGGTCCTTTGCCTAAAGGCAGAGGAGGCGCGAACTTCGCCATTGTGGCCATTGACTACTTCACGAAGTGGATTGAGGTCGAACCGTTTACAAAAATAATGGAAGCAAACACCTCCAAGTTCTTTTGGAAGAATATTATGTGCCGGTTCGAAATTCTCCACTCCATAGTTTCAGACAATGGAAGGCAGTTTGACAACAAAAAGGTCAGGAACCTATGCGAAGAACTTGGAATCAAGAAGCACTTCTCAACACCTCATCATCCCCAAGCCAATGGCCAAGTTGAAACTGTAAATAAGACGATCAAACATGTCTTCAAAAGAAAACCGGATACATCAAATGGAGCCTGGGTTGATGAGCTGCCTCAAGTTCTTTGGGCAATCCGAACTACCACAAGAACTCCCACGGGAGAAACTCCTTTCCCCATGGCATATGGAACCGAAGCCATGAGCCCAGTTGAGGTCGGCTTACCATCACCGCATCGTCTGCACTTTAGCAAAATATCTAATGACGAGCTACAGAGGTTCAACCTCGACTTCATTGCTGAAAGGAGAGATGACTCCCAGTTGAGGCTCGCCGCTTACGAAAGGAAAATGACCAAATACTTTAATTCTAAGGTAAAGAAAGGGTCCTTCCGAATCAATGACCTGGTCCTTAGGAAAGTCTTTCTCTCCTCCAAAGGACCTAGAGAAGGTACCATGGGTCCAAACTGGGAAGGTCCTTGCAGAGTTAAAGAAAAGATCCGAACTGGCACCTACAGAATCAAAGACATGGAAGGCAAGGCACAGTCTCATCCATGGAACATTGAGAATCTCAGAATTTACTACCAATGAATGTACCGCATCGCATGAGGATCTTTCCCAGCTTATGTAACTATTTCAGCTTCAATAAAATGTCATTAAACGCAGATGCAAATCTCAAAGCACGAGAGCCTCGGAGGAGAAGTCTAGACCACCAACTCTGGGGTTACCTCGCCTGGACTCCGAAGCTCATTCCAAATGCCTTTCTTTGGCGAGGCTGAACGCCATTGAGAGAAGCCTCTATGTGGCTGCACCATCCACTATGTAGGGAAGCGTGGGAGCCTCGAAGGAGAGGTCCAGACCCCCAACTCTGGGGTTACCTCACCTGGGCTTCGAGGCTCACTCCACATGTCTTTCTTTGAAGAGGCTGAACGCCATTAGGAGAAGCCTCTACGTGGCTGCATCATCCACTATGTAGGGAAAGCGTGGGAGTCTCGGAGGAGAGGGTCACCTCACCTAGACTCCGAGGCTTACTCACATGCCTTCCTTTGGCAAGGCTGAACACCATTGGGAGAAGTCTCTACGTGGCTGCACCATCCACTATGTAGGGAAGTATGGGAGCCTCAGAGGAGAGGTCTAGACCCCCAACTCTAGGGTCACCTCGCCTGGACTCTAAGGCTCACTCACATGCCTTCCTTTGGTGAGGCTGAACGCCAATGGGAGAAGCCTCTACGTGGCTACACCATCCACTATGTAGGGAAGCGTGGGAGCCTCGGAGGAGAGGTTCAGAAACCCAAGTCTGGGGTCACCTCGAATGAACTCCGAGGCTCACTCCACATGCCTCGACATGCATATCTCACCCACCATTCGAACTCAATGGAAAGATTCAGTCAAATAATCTAAGTGCAATTTGGACATCATGGTGATGGAGCCTCAGTACAACCCATTAATTCATCATTTATATGGCTTGATTGTTAGCTCACCTTGAAGCGGGATGTCAAGTTCAAATTGCTACTTCAAACTTATGCTTGTTTATTTACCGACGTGCATGTACTTGATATTAAAAAGAAAGCAAAACTTTACAAAACATGACATTCATTAATATTGAGAACATTACGAAAGGTGGGCTCAAGGCCAGTACATTGTGAGAAACTGAAAAGGAATCCTCCACTAAGCTTCGGATGATGGAGAGAATGCCTCTACAGTAGGAGCTTCAGTAGTTTCGACGTCAAGCCCTTCTTCAGTTTTTTCAGTTGTTTTTTCCCCTACCGCTTCCTCAGCTGGGGTCTGAGATACTTCATCCACAAACTCAGACCTGAGTTGAGACAGGTCGTAGCTTGGGTAAAGTTCCTCAGCCCTCTCCATCACCTCAGCACAGCCAAAGTTCCTCCCGTATAAGTTGAAGCTCCGGTATTCCTCGGTGTTGTGGAAATTGACAACAAACTCTTTAACTGCCTCCTCCTCCGCCACCTTGGCTGCCTCTCTTGCCTTGGCCAGTTCATCAACGTGCCATTTTATTTGGTCATTCAGAAAGTGGTATGCATCCTTGGCCCCAGCAAGCTCAAAGTTTGCTTTTTCCAGGGCCTCAGCAGTGACTTTCTGATGATTATTTGATGTCTCCACCTTTTTAGTGAGGAAGGCCACCTCACACCGAGACTCATATGCCTCCTTCTTCAAGGTCTATATTTGGGCTAAGGCAGATTCCAACTTTGCAGCGTCTTCAACTTTTTGGGCCTTAGTCTCCTCTGCCCGGCCCTCAACCTCTTCAACTCCTCCTTAGCAGAGGCCAGCTTCTTTTCTGAGGACATGGTCCTCACTTGGAAGTCAGTGAGAACCTCCCTACTCTCCAAAGCGAGGCCAAATGTTCTCGGACTTTGGCTCACCAACGCCCTTGAGAGGTCAACGGTGTCGCAGGACAAGGCGTGCAGCACCCACCTATCAGTCCAAAATTTGTAAAAATTGGTTGTAGCACCTTGAACCTCTTCAGGAAGATCCTCCAACAAAGCAGGAGTAATCTCTTCTTCACGCCCAGCCAGAAAGTTAGGAAATTTCCCCAGGGTCCTTACGGGCTTCTGTCGCACAGCCTCCTCTTCTGTCTTTATTGCAGCCAACCTCGCTGCCTCCTCAGCCGCCTCCTCCGCCTCGACTTTTTGAACCATCTCCACCTTTACCTCTTTCACGGCAAAATCCATGAGCTTCGATGGTCGAGAGTCCTTGTCGGTTTGGGAAATGGAAGTCCCAAACTTTTTCGAAGAACTGGTGAGGTGGACCAGCTTCCTCTTCTTGAAGTCCTCAGGGACTTTCTCTTTTCCCCGAAGCTCCCTATCTTTCTCTTTCCTTGGAGCCTCTTCCTCGGAAGCCTGAGAGGTTTTGACCTTGGAGAGGCGTTCCACTTTACCTCTCACCTCTTTAGCCCCGCTTGAACCGGGTTTCAGAGGCCAGGCCCCAACAGTAGTGGTTGCCTTCATTATACTGGCCATGTCGGGGGCGGGGTACTCTCTTTTCCTGAACTTATCTGCAACACAAAGGAACGGATCAGAAGTTGACATCAATAAGCAAACTTTTCCATCAGTCTCACTTCTTACCCTTGGAGGCCATAAGTCCGAAGTCAAGGAAATAACGGCTTCGATCGATGAGATGATCGAAGTGGTGAAACTTCAGAGGACATTTGTAAATGTCCTCTATAACGTCAAACTCCACTTCCTGGAGCTGGTAACTCGTACTCGAGTTTGCAACGTGACAACAGTTAGCAAAAAACAAATTCCAGAAAGCTCAGCGGAATATAATAGCTCAGGCTGAGGGACTCACGAGCTTTGTAGTACTGGGTCGGTATCGTGCAAGCCAAGGCTTTGTCCCCAACTACTGTCTGCCAGTTGCCCCGAACCCAGAACCACGACTCCTTTCACCCCTTGATGGAAGAAGATAATCCAACCACAAAAGGGACGTGCGACCCCCAAGGAGTAATGTAGTACCACCCCTTCGACTCATCTTTGCCCGAGACTCTGGGCTAGAAGAGGGTCTGGAAGACATGCAAAGGCATATCCTCCCCCATCAACACTTCCTTCCACAGGAAGTAGGACCCCACCAACTGGCTCCACCCATTCGACAGAACCTGGGTCGACGATAACATAAAGTTCTTTAGCACTGTCCTGAAGAAGGGGTGTAGAGGAAGACGCATACCCACCTTAAATAGGTATTCGCTATCTGCGATACATCCGAGTCTCGGATAGCAAGCCCGTTCATCAGCATCGGGGACAAACATTTCTATATTATGAAGCACGCAGTACCTCTCCTTTATCTCTCTCCAACCTCTTCTGGGTCATATTTGAAGGTATCTTAGAGGCATCCCTCTCCTCCTAGTAATTTATGGGCTGATCATAGCTTAATGTTCAACCTCGGAGTCCCTCCTACGAACTGAACCCTCCCCAAACGACACGACAGTGACTACCCCCTACCCGAAGTGGACTCCATATCAAAATAAATTTGGAAAATGAACAAAGATCACAAAACAAATTCTCGCAAGAAATACCTATGCAATCGACTAAGGACACTAAGGGACGTCGGGAAACGTGAACGGAGCAAAGGTTGAACGTCGGAATACGATATTTCCAACAAACACAGAATTGCAGAGATAGAAATGTCACAAAATGAGAGTCTCTTGCCTTTTATACAAGTTCAGGTCAAACACCAGCCATCAGATCAAGCTCATTAAATCTGGTCCCTTCATTGCAGATCGAATTCGAGGCGTAGAATTCAAATTGTTTTCAAAATCAACGTCTCTGATCCCGTGCTTCCCACGCACCTCTCCAAACGCATCTCCTCCTGAAGCCCCAGCTGTAGCCATCATTGCGCATTCAATGCAGCAGCCGTACGTGCCTTGGAAGTCGAAACGGTTCACCTGCCTTTTCTTGGTAACATGCATAAAACAACAAATCATTGGCACAAACATCGAAGACAATCATCTCTTCGCAAGCTTCGCAGGTTCGATTTCTCAACCGCCTCGGCTTCTTCATCACAATTCAGCCATCACATGCCTCGCAGGTTTGGTTTCTCAACTGCCTCGACCTCTTCATCACAATTCAGCCTTCACAAGTCTCGCAGATTCGATTTCTCAACCACATCGGCCTCTTCATCACAATTCAGCCTTCACAAGCCTCGCAGGTTCGATTTCTCAACCACCTCGACTTCTTCATCACAATTCAGCCAGAACAAGCCTCACAGGTTCGATTTCTTAACCACTTCAGCTTCATCACGAATTAGCCTTCACAAGCCTCGTAGGTTCGATTTCTCAACCACCTCGGCCTCTTCATCACAATTCAGCCTTCTCAAGCCTCGCAGGTTCGATTTCTCAACCACCTCGATTTCTTCATCACAATTCAGCCTTCACAGCCTCGCAGGTTCGATTTCTCAACCACCTCGGCTTCTTCATCACAATTCAGCTATCACAAGCCTCGTAGGTTCGATTTCTTAACCACCTCGGCCTCTTCATTACAATTTAGCTTTCACAAGCCTCGCAGATTCGATTTATTCAACCACCTCAGCTTCTTCATCATTAATCCACAACAGCACATTTCTAACTCCAACCATGATATAAATATCTATACTAGGACTTGGGGAACTATTATTTGGGGTTAAAAAATTCTTTAACTCACTGGCTTTACTTTATTAAAGTCCACGTATTACATAAATGACTATACTTGGACTTGGGGGCTATTGTTACGTGTTGACACATTTGGCTAATCCACTGGGGCTTATGGCCCGCTCATGCCGAATCACGTGGCACTCCAGTCAAGGTGGTATGTATGGCTGAGGCCCATCTACCGAGACCCTTGTGAAGGTAGCCGAGGCCATGATGCGAGAACACTATGAAAAGGTAGCTGAAGCCCTAAAGCGGAAGTATTATGTAAGTGGCCGAAGCCCTGAAGCCAAAGCAGAAGCCTCCGAACCATAAAGGAGCATCTTCCATGATCTCTTCTCCCAAGAGATCTTCTACATAAGGATCTTGTTTTAATAATTGATGAGACGTTTGTCACTAGTATGAGGGTTCTACATAAGCAATAAATGTGCAGCAAGCTAGCAAGTCAAGAATGATGTCTAGGATTAGATATTTGAGTTAAAGAGATGAGGCCACGTGCCTCCTCATCCAAGGCCACCATTTCACATGTACTATTATAAATGCTTCCCTTGTGTAACATTAAAGGGCTAATGCAAGAATCAATACAAGGAACAATACTTTACTCAACTCTCTCTTATTATCTTGCAATACAATACGAGTTTACACATTTTTACATACACATTTACAAACATTGATTGGTAATTATTGTACAATTGGTGTACGAACATCTCGTCAAATTCTGAATGTTCTCATCCCGCGCCATTGAGCTACTCCCACGCCCTTAATCTGTCCGTTTTAGACCGTTCATGTGTCTTTGCGTGTTGGGCTTTCGCTTACGTGTACGCGGATGGGTCCGACATCTGTTGACAACATGTTCTAGGGTCAACAATATGTATACATCATCAACATATTGATAAATCCCCTCACAACCCAGTAACTTGTATTAATAGTTGCTTAGACTTACAATGTCATATATTCCTGAAAGAAGTGACATTTACTAAAAAAAATTATGCTTATATTTGAGAACCAGGGCAAGGATATACCATGCCTTTACTGACATTGTTCTCTTCTTGAAAATTTACAAATAAATTGTCTTCTAAACCTTTTTTACTATAATATGATATGAAAATTTTATAGACTATTAAGTTTACTATCTATTATGAGGAGCGTACTCATTTAAAATAGTTTGTCTTGTATATTCTCATCAATTAACCTCATGAGAATTATAACTATTAACTTCACCATGCAATTGTCTCATATTTATTTCTATGTATGATTATTCCATGCTTCGGGTCACTTACACAGCCTCTATTTTTCTACTCTTATCTCACAATTCCATAGATTATTTGTGTATTTCTTTCTTGTACATTTTTTAAGCTTCTTTCTTCTAGGCATATAACTTTTGTGACCTCTAATTTGAATTTTTTTTTGGTCAATGCTATCAATGCATGGTTTTTAACAGAAAATGCAACAGTGTCCATCTCCAAAAAGAGGAAATAATTAAGGAAAAAAATAGAAAAATTATAGTTAGTATATCAGTAACAAAAAATAAGGATAAAAAGAATAGTGTGAGTAAATTGATCATACACAAAACAACATCAATGATAAGAAAATTAAATATAAGCAATCCAAAATAGAACTTTGCCCAAATTATGTGTAAGCAAAAAATTTTGCGGATTTTTTTTTTTAATCTACAAATGAGTTCATCTAATAAAAAGATACCATCAAAGAGAGGATTTGCACAAGAAGTAAACATGTCAACACAACTGTAACAATCACCTATGACGAGACGAATGACTGCATCAAAAAATCTTTCTGATATCTAAACTAAACAACAAAATTTCAAGGAACAAAAAAAAAAGTAAAAATAAAATAAAATAAAATGAGTGAGACCATCACTAGCACATGACAATGAATAACAAGTAATCAAGAGTAATAGCATTCTAAGAATTTTTATTGGCGGTCCAATTTTCTCTACTGCATTGGTTTGGAAGTACCTTCATAAGAATTTTTATTGTTATCTCTCATTATCGATTCTTCCTCAATACAAAGATGTTTCTATAATTGTTCCAAAGAATAATCTTTAGAATTATGCATTATCTTCTTCTGGCATCATTTGCAAGTCCTGAGAAGTTTTGCAATAATTGTCCCCACTTGAAAGGTCTTTGGGTTTCTATTTTTACAGCTTTCAACTTGTTGAAAATCACTTGCATTTCATGTATTTGGAGAAGTAGGGGAATATTCTCAAAAAATTTTAAATCAAAGTTCTTGGAAATTAAAAATTTATTGGTACATTTTCTTTCGATTTGTACTTACTCTCCAAGGCGTTCCATATTTCTTTCGCGCTTTTGTCTTTAAGCTTTAATGGCCTCTGTTTCTCCATTTGTTGGTTTTGGTAATGGCGTTGATTTCGGATCTAATATGTAGAGGTTTTTCAGCGTTGTAAGAAGCAACTTCAACTTATCTTGCCATCTTGTAAAGTTGGTCCCATCAAAACGATCCAAGAGCATGAGATATTGATTCATCAATTTGATTGTTGCATAATTGTTTCACGCTCCATCCCGGGAATATCATTTGAGATTGTTGTAAAATACATATCTATGTAATGAGAGAAATGGAGAAGAAACAAGGAACAAAATATCAAGATCAAGGCCTAAACACGTAATTATTTTCCTTAAACGATATTTGCCCCTTCTCGGATTGAAAATAGTGATTATAGAGTTTCATCAAATGATTTGTAGGATTAATCAAGTCTTGTCAAAAATTTAACACTTAATCACTTATTGTAATCCTTTGAACTTGAGAATGCAAAAAAGGGAGTTGAATATGATAATAGAAATAAATTTCTATATATACTAGAATTAATAATTTGATCTTAATTGTGGCTTTATGTTATTACAGTTTTCTCTTGTTATTCCTTCACAATTACATATTTATAGCAATCAGTCATCGCCATAAGAAGTGGTGTCAAAATTTAGTGAAAAGCAACCAAAATAATAATAAAAAAACGACCGTAACGACTAACTGATTACCTTATGTGATTGCGTAGTATTAACCTATGCTACCGCATAGTTTGTCCAAAAGAAGGGCCTTTAGGCGGCCATACCCTTATAGGGTCTATGCAATCGCATAGATCACTAGTTTGGCCCGTTTGTTTCCACTTTCATTCTACACGTGTCTTTATTGATTTTGAACAACTATATAATAAAAACAACCTAAAACTATCATGTCATTGTGCAGATATTAGCACTTTGGCCTTGTTTGATTGTACAAATTTTCCATGAATGTAAGAAATTAAAATTTATTTCCCACCTTTTTGCATGTTTGATTGGTTAAATTTTCTTAGCAATTGGTTTTTTTGGCAACACTCCAGGTGACCCTTTTTTCACATTTTTGAGGAATTGGTATTCCCATGGGTTTGGTGTTTTTTTTTTTTTTTTTTGGAAACAAATTCTATTCCTTTAATTAATGATTTTCATGAAAAATAAAGCCAAAAAAATTTCAAAAGGTTCAAAATTTTAATATTTTCTAAGGTGAAAAATTATACCAATCAAATACATTAATTGACAATTTTCAGTAAAATAAGTTATAGACAATTTAATTTCCTGAAAATCATTTTCTTTCCAACCAAATTCTATTATTACAATCAGACGGATCCTTACTTCCCCTTTTTGTGACTGTATAAAGTATCCATTTTCCTAATTGAATGCAAGCTCTATATAGCATACCCTATGGTTCAAGTAGATCTAAACATTGAAGATTAAGTTAAAATATTTTGTGATAGATTCATAGTGATTTCTTAGTTAGGCCTGCATGATAATAAAGTTGTCAATAGGAGAGGACAGCATAGCAAGGGCAGAGCCATATTACCCAGCGGTCAATAATCCAAAGTAGAAGGGTATAGTTAGAGTTAGTTACATGGATTGAATTGAAGCAAAATTGGTAGGAAATTTGATTTTTCTTTCAAAATATTCTTGTTGGCATATATCCATGGTGCCTCAAATGCTATGATTTCTCTTAAAAGTATTGAAGGGGCTCAATTATGTTCATCGTACCGTAATCTCTATTTGTACTTGCAATCGAATACACATTTGCAGTTGAAAGCATTGAGATACCCCCCCCCCCCTTTTATTTTATTTTATTTTTTATTTTTTGTGTAAATTCCTATAATGGCAAATTTGTTGAATAATATACAAGCTTTTGATAAGTCAAAAACTGAGGGCTTCTAATTAACTCAATCCACGCTAGTTGATTGATTAAACACCATATATAAAATATGCTCTTCATTTTGGATTACAGCTTGTATATTGATGAAGACTTGCAGCACCTCATTTGGGGCTATTTACAAACACAGAGGAGACACTCTTTTGTCGAGTGCTGGATTTTATTGCCAAAATAAGTACTTTTCTTTGCCCTTTTTACACTTTTGGATGTCGTGTATCAAAAATTTGAGCAAGAGGCACTGCTTGGTCAAAACTGAGAAGGCAAACATAGGAACAGATTATTTTCTGAGTGCCTTTTGTCTCCTTGGTGTGGAGTGGCTGAAACTGTTCACACTTGAGTAGAAAATGTTTGATTCGTCCCCTTTTTTACACTGTGATCCTGTTCCTCATTTGGAGCCTTCTCTACCCTCTTCTGCCCCTAAATTTAAATCCTTCAATTTTTTTCTAGAAAATTCCAGTAATATGTTGGATTAATTGGCTGAAATTTTTGTAAATTTATGCACTTTGCTCATGTCCCTTTTATACTTAAAGAGTCTATTTACATTCGTTACATTTCAAATGTTCCATTCAATTATTCAAGAGTTCAAATAAAATAAAGAGAGAATATCAAAACATAAAAAGATTATTGCGATAACACCAAAGATAACAATTTGTTTCTGCCATTAATAAAAATTGCTTTAAAGTTCTCACGCTTTGCTTGCTAAGTGTGTCATAGTGATGCAATATATTTAATTTAAGCAATAAACTTAGAATCACCGATGAAACTCCATTTTATTTTCTAATACGTGAATCGGTCACTATGGTTTGCGCCTCTGGCTTCGATGTACCAAAATTGACTCAAGTGACAAGGGTGGCAGCAACGGGCACATAATTTAGCATGCATTCCCACGTTAGACTTGAATACAAAAGTTCCAAAAGCTCCGAAGACACAGGGCTGATCATGCATCATTGCCTCAAGTCTATCTTTTTCTATATTCAAACATACATTTGTTTCAAATTTCAACACTGTTGACTTGTTTATTACCTTTTATTTCTTTCATGAATTCATCGTTTTCTTTAAAGGATTCGGTTTGCTTTGTCTTAGATTCGAAGATTGAACTTGAAACTTCCAAGAGTCTCTCTAAATTACCAGTTAAGATACAATTCATAGTCAAAGACTAATTTGTGAGGGTTTCTTTATGTCGAACCAACTCACTCGAATTGAAGACATGACAGTTTTTTATCCAGGAAAATTGAACGCAGTAAATCAATTTTTACAGTGTACCCTAAGGAGTTCATTGAATTGAAAGAACAGCAGCGCTTTGTTGAGCTAATTCTAATTGTGGTCAGACATTGAGTTGTATATTTTGATAGGTGCAGTGTGTGTGTGTGGACAAACAAAGCTCAGAGTGTAATCTTTTTCTTGGGACCCCAAAAGAATTCTGCTGACATTTCCCTAATCAAACTGCGCCGGAAAATGATTGCACTTTTGACCTTCTCTACCATTTTACTGTCAAAAATATTCCACACCAGCTAGCTATTCTCCAATCTCGGCCCTTTTTGTCTTCCCTTTTCATTATTATGTCCATCTTTAATATTGTTATTTTACTATTACTTACTGGGTATAACTACATCTTTATCCATTATGATAAATTGCTTTGCCTTTTGCTAAAAGATGGCACATTTGGCGTAAATGTAACTTGGATTTAGTTCAGCTCTATTTTTTTTTTTCGAATTCATTTTCAATTAACTATTTCATTTGATTCACAAATTTTATCAAATTTTTGACCACGCATTTTTCTTTTACTAAAATCTAAATTTTAGCAAAACCAATAAAGTCTTAGTATTGAAATCGCAGATAGTTGTGTACTCAATGTAAAAGTCTTGTAATAGTACTTTTTGTAAGGTTACTTCCTCAATACCATGTTACTCGATCAACAATTCGTAAGACTTTCAAGTATCTACTTGGAAGTCTACCGTTCAACTTTTATGTAGTCGGGTTTTACATGGAGGCTTGGGAATGTAGGGAAATGAAAGAATTAAGAGGAAGAACGGGATTTGAAAACACAAAGTTAAAAGACCATGGTGGAGATCGAAGAAGAAAATGACTTGTTGTTTTTAAGAAAATCAACTTACACGATAACATTCTTATGGAGATTAGTAATTAAGGATAGTTTTTCGTTTATCCCTCTAATTTGGATTTTGGTCCTTCTTAATTAAATTCTCTTATATATATATTAAAATTATTTTATGTACAATTTTGCATTATGCTGGAGAGAAAGATTATCAGTGGAGTCTAGCTAAGAAATCGTTGTTAAGTCTTGTTATCGTGAATTTTGATTTTTGAGTTTTGAATATATTTATTTTATTAGGGAAAAATTGCAGCAGCCTCTAATCTTTAATTTTTTTTTGCAGATTTTACCATAATCTTCATTTTGTGCCATTCACAGCCCCAAACTTTTCAAAAATATGCACTTAGGGTCCAAATGAATGGAAACCGCCCATTTGAACATTAGTTGACCAAGAAAATGAGCTTTGACCTAATTTAACCAAATTGAAAGGGGGTAAAATGGTAATTTTACTATTTTAAACATAAAATAATTTAAAAATTAAATTTAAAAACCAAAAAATAATAAAAAGGGAAAAAGAAAATAAAACTCATCCTCTTCACCCCACCCCAACCCCTACCTCTACCCTACCCAAATTGAAACCAGAAAAATCACTGGCCTATCGCCACCCTCATCGTCGGCACAACCACCGTCAATCTCAAATTGTCAATTTCGAACAACGTCACAAATAATATCACCCAAAAGAAAATCTGACAAGTCATCCTGTGCGAATCGAAATATGTCCGTATCATTACAGTGTGAATCGTAAACCCAGAATCTACCATGCCCCCAAAAGCTTTCTATGAATTCGAAACCCAAAATCTCCAAGCATTCCGAGTAGTTTAGATACAATGGCTACACTATTGCT
>NC_036246.1:9803352-9810089 GCF_002742605.1 Olea europaea var. sylvestris
TTATATCAGATTATCCTCTTTAATTTATCCCATAAAGAAAAATTGAAGAAGAAAAGAAAAAATGAAAAATGAAAAACTGTTGCCTTCATAGCCTAGGATTAGTATAAAAGGACATGCAGCCCCATGAAATAATTTGTACTAAGATGAACAATTTTCGAAACACTTCACGTTTTCTACTCAGATGAAAATAACATTTTCCAATTGTCTGTAATAATAAGTGATCTCATCCCTCTGATTCCTTGTCTACCATCTGATATTGCTGATCACACAGAATCCTCAGAAACTCAGAACAATATCATAACCAGGTTCGATCATTATCTCTTTAAATGCTCCTTATATACGCGTATCTCTTTGCTTATTCTCTGTTGATTGCAGATATACATATATTTATGTATCTTTAGGTTCGAATGCTGTGTTTTGTGTATATGTATTTCATTTTTTGATTTCTTGGTAATTTTCTTGCTCTTAGAGTCATTGGAAAAATGTATTCTATTCCAAGTCTCTACGAACTGGGGAACTGTTCAGATTTTCTTCAGACAGAAACGTCGAATCTTGAAAATCAGAACCTTAGTCCAAGATCTATGGCTGAAGCAAAAGCAGTTGCAGCAAACAATAGCCACAAAGAAGCCGAAAGGAGAAGAAGGAAACGAATCAATGCCCATATTGCCACCCTCAAAACTATTCTTCCCAACACGATCAAAGTAAGAGACGCCGGTCCAAGTCCTTTTTATTTTATTTTTATTTTTTTGCAAGATTTCAAATTTTAAATACAATATTATTCCCATTATAGTTAATCTTTTGAATTTGTGACAGACGGACAAGGCTTCATTATTAGCAGAAGCAGTGAGACGTGTGAGGGAGTTAAAGAAGACAACTGCAGAATTGGCGGCCATTGAAGAAGAAGGAGAAAAAGACACAGATCATGACATGAGCAACACAAAATCGAAATTCATTTTCCCCAGTGAAACAGATGAACTCAAAGTAACTTACTGCGATGACAATTCGGGCCTGATAAAGGCGAATATATGCTGCGATGACAGGCCCGAAATCATACTGGAGCTAATCCAGGCCCTCAAATCAGTAAAAGGGAAGGTAATGAAGGCTGAAATGGCAACAGTTGGAGGGAGAATAAAGAGCATTTTGTGGGTACAAATTTTAGGGAGTATTGGCAATGAAGATAGTTTGGGGACACTGAGGAGAGCTCTGAAAGTGGTCATGGACAAGTCCACTTTGTTGGCTGGTTCGGGCCACGCTTTGCCGGGGAACAAACGGCCCCGTTGCTATCACTTCTGATTTCTTTCTAATATAGTTTGGACTTTGGATATGGACATTGAAAAGATGAGTATTATATGATGTTAGTGGAACATTAACATCGGATAGAGACAAAAGCATGGAAAATATGTATTTTCTCCACTGTCCTTGTCTAGGCTAAGAGATCGAGTTTGTTACATTGGTAAATATGGTGAACTTAATAGCTATCGTGTTTGTTTATCTATGGTTTCTTGTTTTTACAGTGATTTCTATGGTTATTGTAGATTATTTTTAACGAAATCAACATCTATCGGTAATTCAAATCGAACCACACGCACGAATATTGTCGATGATCACCCATGTACCTCAGTAGATGATTCTCGATATTAATATCGTCAATAATGATGATGGCAATAATTGATGTTGTCAATAAATTTTTGTTCATTCTATATTTTTCACCAGTTATCAATGGATAAGTTATATTTAATTATGTTATTTCTCTAATATCATTAGACGTGAAAGTTATTTTTAAAGTAATATTTTTAACTATTACTTTACTTTGATGAAATTTTAGTTGGTATTTAATAATTTNGTCATGCGTTACGTTTTTTAAAACACTGATTAAAAGTGTTAAGTGGAGTGAATCGACGTGATTACAATTACTCGAGTAAGCCGCTTGCCTAGGTGAGTAACCACAAATTTGAAATTCAAATATTGAATTTTTTCTTTTTTTATAAAGTCGATTTCGGGGTCCATGATACGTATAACATGAGGCATACTAAAAACGATGAAACCGGTGAGTTGTCAAATCTACGTAGTTTACAGATTATGCTTGGAGCAAAAATATTAGGTTCAACCAGGAAGCAATTTTGAGATAATGATCGTACACGTGTCAACACTCCAACAATAATTTATCAAAAATAGACTAAGCAACATAAATGACTATGACTAGTAAGATATTGATGCAAAGAAACAATGAATGATTGAATAGCACATGATAAACGAATCGTTGCTTTATGCAAGTACCAACTTGAGATAAAGTGACAAAAAATCTCCAAATATTTTGAATAATTAATTAAAATAAACCAATAAATAATTGAGTCCATTGTCGATCAGTTTAAATTGTAAAAAAAAAATAAAAAACGACTAGTCTTGGACCTTGCACTTTCATCACTCGTGTCAACACTTTCAAGCCTCACCCTCAAATCTCAACTATGTGATGCCGTAAGACTCTTCTTGGTGGAACGACCCTTGTCCACCTTAAGAATGACTCCTAATAATGTGATATTTTTCCTTTTTATTAAATTTTGTTAAAAGGATTTTATTCGAATAAAGATGATTATTCATGATTTACACAAATTCTAGAGCATTATGGGATTGCACAAGCCGAAAATTATAAACAACCAGATTTTTAATTTCCAATTTCAAAAATTATATTTAAGATTTATTTATACAAAAGTCAGATGATATTTTCACATTTCAATTTAATTGTTGCTGACATTTTTTCACTACATCTAGCCCCCATTTGATTCACACAGATTTAAGAACGAGAATGAAAAATAGAGTCGTTACGGAATTCACACAGAAGATAGAAAATCAAATATTGTGACATGATGTGATGAATAACGGTCATATTTTTCATTTTTGTTGCAAAAGAAAGAGAATCAAACGGGTCCTAACCATACTAACTATTTTCCATTATCTTGTATTAATTGTAAATATTTTTTAATCTACAACTATACAAAACTAAAAAAAATTCTTATATGGGCACAAGTTATAAAACTTAATCTTGAATGATCAAATAATAAGGGTAAATTCCAGATGGAGTCCCCAACTTTTATTAAGTGCGATATCCAGGTTCCCAACCTTTTAAACATGGACAAGTGGGATTTCCACCAGACAACAATATTGTGTTCATAGTTAAAAAGTGAAATTCTGATTTTACATGCTACAACATAGTCTAGTTGACATTAAATGATAGAAATAATTAAATAAGTTTCATATTTTATCTTTAATTATACATATGTTTTAATGTTATATATTCTGGTGTCACATCAAGAAATTATGACTTTTCTGACAAAAAATAATCGGTAAAAATGCTCTTTTTACCGACTAATAAAATTCTTAGTTGGCCGTATCTTTGTCGATCAATTTTTTCTCGATCAAATATAACTAGTCAATGAAAATTGTCTTTGCCGACCATTTTTTTCCCGACGTACCTAAAATTAGCCAATGAAAACAACATTTATCGTTCAAAAATATTACTGTAGGTCTAGACTGGACATATTTGCCGATCGTATGAGATGGCTCGGTGAGCATTTTACTTTTTGACCTAAATATTTTGATTGGGGATTTGAAACCTTAACATTTACCAATCTTGTTGTTGGTTAATATGAATATCTATATTTCCTGACTAACATGTATTTTGATCGGTGAAAACCTTTGTTGGCTAGCTTTTGACGATCAACTGCTAATCAACAACATTTTCTAGTCAGGGATTGACGATACAAATTGATGTTAAACTTTTAGCGATCAATCCCGTGGAGTTCATATTTTTGTAGTGTATTGTAACTTCAATGATGTTAAATAGCATTAGTTTATATTAAACCCTTAAGTTGGGTGGTGGCGAGCTGCAATAAGGAGTTTCAAAGGGTGATTCTTTTTTATTTGCCTTCTCCTTTTCCTTTTCCTTTCCTTTTCAGTTTTATCCTTTTTCATCCCTTTATTTTATTTATCCAAAATAAATGTGTAATAACCATATTAACACAAATTTTAACTTATGGTCCAATATATGGTTTTTCTTAGGTGAGAGACACCGTACTCGCACAGATGTGAAAGATTGGTGGCATGTTGGGAATGTGATAGTAAATTAACAAAGGTTGGGACTCCAACAGAAATTTAACCTAAGGAAAATGTTGTAAACACAAGTAAAACAATGATGATATAATCATTTACAAATTCTATAGGCTACAAATTAATTCATAAACAATGATTTACAAAAAGTTATAATTCATAAACTCATTATCTTACATTGAAATGCTAATCATAGTAATGAAACGAGTTTCTAATATCGAAGGGCGTCTCTCATGTCACTATACTGAAAGAAAAAGCTTATCATGTAAAAATGATCATGAATAAATATTTAGTAGAAGAATTTGTGAAGTAGCACACTAAATTACGCCCTAACTTAGTTCTTAGATTGAAAAAAAAAATAAATTATACAAATTAATATTGATATTACTAAATATTTCTTAGCCTTTTGTAGAAATACTCAAAGAATCATCGGTCTAACAAGTAATTCATTCGTTTAATAATTTGATATCAGTCTGATAACCAGGCAAAAGAATTAAGATTATAACAAGAAGATTTGGCTCTACCTAGATAATCTGAATTAAAATTTTCCTGCTATATAAAATCCAAAATTCAAAATTGACTTCTCAACTTCTGCTGACATAAGTAGGTTGCAATTGCAGACTCACATATATTTAGTACTGAGAATTTTGACTATTAAGAATTTTATTATCTTGATGCTTCCATTTCGGTTTTTCTTTCTCTTATTTTGGGTTACTTTTTCAAACAGAATCGTAATCAAATTGCTAAGGCTCTGAAATTGACAGAAAAATTCAAGCCAAGCTTGCATGGTAATGGTATCCGCGAAAGAAGTCAATCCGCCATTAATACTGTCCCTCGTCATAATGGACCAATTAGTGTCTGTTTGCAGCTTCATTTTCCCTATAAATTGAACAGGTTTTAGAATTTCCATTGCATTCTCAAAGTCTTTCCTCTTATACGAATAAGTGAATTCTGAAAAATGAAGTCTAAAGTTTTTATACTCGTTGGTCTTGTTCTTCTTGTTTGTTCAGCTGTTGCAGAGGAAGCTACTTCCCAATACGACTCTCAAAAGGGTTAGTATAAATGGAAGTAAATTATCAACATTCTAGCATTTTATGTGTTCCATTAATAAGGAGGAATCATGATAAGATACAGTTCCGTGTATCAAACGTATAACAAAATATATTTGTGCATAGTAAAACATGCGATAACGAAAATTCTAAACTAATCATTCTCCTTTCTGTCTGCATGCATCAATTTTGGTGAAGAACGCTATATTAAGCTGTCTAATAGTAAAATTTAAAATTTTAGTCACTATTTGTATTATGTATGAAGCTCCTTGTTTATCTTTGTTAACATGTCCAGTTGAAGAACCGAAGCAAACCAACCAAGGTGGAGGTGGTGGTGGTTACTGCAGGAACCGGTGGTGCTGCGGTGGATGGGGCCGCTATGGCTGTAGAAGATATTCTTGCCGCTATGGTGAGACTTGTGCGAAGAAAAGAAATATATAAATATATTATGCAAGAATTTTAGGTATCAGGTTTTTTATTTAAAAAGTTTGTTAAGCTAAGTAACAATAGTTATAATTCCAAATGCAGAAAATGAGGTCGAGGCAGCAGAGAACACAGATGGACCGAAGCAACCCACCCAGGGAGGAGGCGGTGGGGGTTACTGCCGGAGCTGTCGAAGATATTGTTGCCGCTATGGTGAGACTTGTGCGAAGAAAAAATATATATCATAATATCAATATATTATGCAAGAATTTTAGGTATCAGGTTTTTAAGTTAAAAAGTTTGTTAAGCCAAGTAACAATAATTATAACTCCAAATGCAGAAAATGAGGTCGAGGCAGCAGAGAACACAGATGGACTGAAGCAACCCGACCAGGGAGGCCGTGGTGGGGGTTACTGCAGGAACCGGTGGTGCTGCGGTGGATGGGGCCGCCATGGCTGTAATAGATACTGTTGTCGAAATGGTGAGATTTCAATTATATGGGTTACAAGACAATTTATGGGTGTCTCTTGATTTTAAGCTTAATTCTGAAACTATATACACCTAATTACATAAGAATTATGTCCATGCAGCAAATGAAGCTGACCGAGCAGATAATGTAGAGGAAAACAATGTCCAAGATGGTGGTTCTGGAGTCGGTGGCTATGGTGGTGGAGGTGGATATGGAGGCAGCGGTGGTGGAGGGGGCGGACATGTCGGGGGCCATGGTGGCGGTGGTGGACATGGTGGTGGTGGCGGACACGGAGGAGGTTGCAAATATGGTTGCTGTGGTGGAGGATATGGCGGCAAAGGAGGTGGTTGCAAATGCTGCCTTAATGCCGAAGAAGCTAAAGCCTACGAAGAAAATGAAGCCAAAGCAGATACCAAGGACTAGAGTTTCTACTTTGCATTAAGAGAATAATATGCCATGTAGTAATGTACTATGCCAATAAATAAATTTCATGGTTGTGAGTTGTGACAAGTATATAACAATAAAATACAGCTGGTCTTTCTTGAAAGAAGACCACATTTTCCTTGTTGTATGTGTGGCAATAAAATATTTTACGTACAAATCCAAAAATTTTCCTACTTTTTAATCATAGATTTTTCTAAAAATCATTATTCAAAATATTATTTTGACCAAATAATGACTATCAAACAAGG
>NC_036246.1:9813177-9818626 GCF_002742605.1 Olea europaea var. sylvestris
CTCTTTTTTTTTTTTTTTTTTTTTTTTCAATTCCTAAATAGCTGAATTTTTTTGCTTCATATCTTTCGTCTTCCGTAGACGCGCTTTACTAGTTTTATTTTAAATTTTTAAACGTCTCTTATTTGACTTTAGTTTATTATTACTTTAAAAAAATTTTTCATTTGACTTTAATTTCAAGTTTTTAAAAGATTTTATCTGTACAAAATTAAAAATGACTTTATCTAAATAATTAAAAAAAATTTTAAGTTATAGAGTTATCTATATTATATAATTATGATCTCGAGTCTCATTGTATTACAAACTCCAAAAGCATATATGAAGTTCTTATAAATCTATTAAGTAGGATTTGTCTAATTGAAAATTGAAACTAAAAAAATATTCTAATTTTGGCATTTCGAAAACTTGAAAATTATATAATTAACTAGTGGTAGGAGTTATTAAGTAAATATTGTATTTTATAATTTCAGATGTTTAATATGTATTATTTTAATTAATAGATAATTTTAAAATGATTAAAATTTAAAATAATATTATAAATAATAAAACTTTTTTTTTAAGCTCGTAAAATTTAAAGTTTTGGTCCCACACCTAGTCATGCGTTACGTTTTTTAAAACACTGATTAAAAGTGTTAAGTGGAGTGAATCGACGTGATTACAATTACTCGAGTAAGCCGTTTGCCTAGGTGAGTAACCACAAATTTGAAATTCAAATATTGAATTTTTTCTTTTTTTATAAAGTCGATTTCGGGGTCCATGATACGTATAACATGAGGCATACTAAAAACGATGAAACCGGTGAGTTGTCAAATCTACGTAGTTCACAGATTATGCTTGGAGCAAAAATATTAGGTTCAACCAGGAAGCAATTTTGAGATAATGATCGTACACGTGTCAACACTCCAACAATAATTTATCAAAAATAGACTAAGCAACATAAATGACTATGACTAGTAAGATATTGATGCAAAGAAACAATGAATGATTGAATAGCACATGATAAACGAATCGTTGCTTTATGCAAGTACCAACTTGAGATAAAGTGACAAAAAATCTCCAAATATTTTGAATAATTAATTAAAATAAACCAACAAATAATTGAGTCCATTGCCGATAAGTTTAAATTGTAAAAAAAACGACTAGTCTTGGACCTTGAGCTTTCATCACTCGTGTCAACACTTTCAAGTCTCACCCTCAAATCTCAACTATGTGATACCGTAAGACTCTTCTTGGTGAAACGACCCTTGTCCACCTTAAGAATGACTCCTAATAATGTGATATTTTTCCTTTTTATTAAATTTTGTTAAAAGGACATTTTATTGGAATAAAGATAATTATTCATGATTTACACAAATTATAGAGCATTATGGGATTGCACAAGCCGAAAATTATAAACAACCAGATTTTTAATTTCCAATTTCAAAAATTATATTTAAGATTTATTTATACAAAAGTCAGATGATATTTTCACATTTCAATTTAATTGTTGCTGACAATTTTTCACTACATCTAGCCCCCATTTGATTCACATAGATTTAAGAACGAGAATGAAAAATAGAGTCGTTATGGAATTCACATAAGAGATAGAAAATCAAATATTGTGACATGATGTGATGGATAACGGTCATATTTTTCATTTTTGTTGCAAAAGAATGAGAATCAAACGGGCCCTAACAATACTAACTATTTTCCATTATCTTGTATTAATTGTAGATATTTTTTAATCTACAACTATACAAAACTAAAAAAAATTCTTATATGGACACAAGTTATAAAACTTAATACTTGAATGATCAAATAATAAGGGTAAATTCCAGATGGAGTCCCCAACTTTTATTAAGTGCGATATCCAGGTTCCCAACCTTTTAAACATGGACAAGTGGGATTTCCACCAGACAATAATATTGTGTTTCATAGTTAAAAAGTGAAATTCTGATTTTACATGCTACAACATAGTCTAGTTGACATTAAATGATAGAAATAATTAAATAAGTTTCATATTTTATCTTTAATTATACATATGTTTTAATGTTATATATTCTGGTGTCACATCAAGAAATTATGACTTTTCTGACAAAAAATAATCGGTAAATGCTCTTTTTACCGACTAATAAAAATTCTTAGTTGGCCATATCTTTGTCGATCAATTTTTTCTCGACCAAATATAACTAGTCAATGAAAATTGTCTTTGCCGACCATTTTTTTCCCGACATACCTAAAATTAGCCAATGAAAACAACATTTATCGTTCAAATATTACTATAGGTCTAGACTGGACATATTTGCCGACCATATGAGATGGCTCGATGAACATTTTACTTTTTGACCTAAATATTTTGATTGGGGATTTGAAACCTTAACATTTACCAATCTTGTTGTTGGTTAATATGAATATCTATATTTCCTGACTAACATGTATTTTGATCGGTGAAAACCTTTGTTGGCTAGCTTTTGACGATCAACTACTAATCGATTGACGATACAAATTGATGTTAAACTTTTAGCGAGCAATCCCGTGGAGTTCATATTTTTGTAGTGTATTGTAACTTCAATGATGTTAAATAGCATTAGTTTATATTAAACCCTTGAGTTGGGTGGTGGCGAGCTGCAATAAGGAGGTTCAAAGGGTGATTCTTTTTTATTTGCCTTCTCCTTTACCTTTGCACTGTCTTTTTCCTTTCCTTTTCAGTTTTATCCTTTCTCTTCCCTTTATTTTATTTATCCAAAATAAATGTGTAATAACCATATTAACACAAATTTTAACTTATGGTCCAATATATGGTTTTTCTTAGGTGAGAGCCACCGTACTCGCACAAATTTGAAAGATTGGTGGCATGTTGGGAATGTGATAGTAAATTAACAAAGGTTGGGGACTCCAACAGAAATTTACAAGTGAAACAATGATGATATAATCATTTTACAAAATCTATAGGCTACAAATTAATTCATAAACAATGATTTACAAAAAGTTATAATTCATAAACTCATTAGCTTACATTGAAATGCTAATCATAGTAATGAAACGAGTTTCTAATATCGAAGGGCGTCTCTCATGTCACTATACTGAAAGAAAAAGCTTATCATGTAAAAATGATCATGAATAAATATTTAGTAGAAGAATTTGTGAAGTAGCACACTAAATTACGCCCTAACTTAGTTCTTAGATTGAAAAAAAAATAAATTATACAAATTAATATTGATATTACTAAATATTTCTTAGCCTTTTGTAGAAATACTCAAAGAATCATCGGTCTAACAAGTAATTCATTCGTTTAATAATTTGATATCAGTCTGATAACCAGGCAAAAGAATTCAAAGATTATAACAAGAAGATTTGGCTCTACCTAGATAATCTGAATTAAAATTTTCCTGCTATATAAAATCCAAAATTCAAAATTGACTTCTCAACTTCTGCTGACATAAGTAGGTTGCAATTGCAGACTCACATATATTTAGTACTGAGAATTTTGACTATTAAGAATTTTATTATCTTGATGCTTCCATTTCGGTTTTTCTTTCTCTTATTTTGGGTTACTTTTTCAAACAGAATCGTAATCAAATTGCTAAGGCTCTGAAATTGACAGAAAAATTCAAGCCAAGCTTGCATGGTAATGGTATCCGCGAAAGAAGTCAATCCGCCATTAATACTGTCCCTCGTCATAATGGACCAATTAGTGTCTGTTTGCAGCTTCATTTTCCCTATAAATTGAACAGGTTTTAGAATTTCCATTGCATTCTCAAAGTCTTTCCTCTTATACGAATAAGTGAATTCTGAAAAATGAAGTCTAAAGTTTTTATACTCGTTGGTCTTGTTCTTCTTGTTTGTTCAGCTGTTGCAGAGGAAGCTACTTCCCAATACGACTCTCAAAAGGGTTAGTATAAATGGAAGTAAATTATCAACATTCTAGCATTTTATGTGTTCCATTAATAAGGAGGAATCATGATAAGATACAGTTCCGTGTATCAAACGTATAACAAAATATATTTGTGCATAGTAAAACATGCGATAACGAAAATTCTAAACTAATCATTCTCCTTTCTGTCTGCATGCATCAATTTTGGTGAAGAACGCTATATTAAGCTGTCTAATAGTAAAATTTAAAATTTTAGTCACTATTTGTATTATGTATGAAGCTCCTTGTTTATCTTTGTTAACATGTCCAGTTGAAGAACCGAAGCAAACCAACCAAGGTGGAGGTGGTGGTGGTTACTGCAGGAACCGGTGGTGCTGCGGTGGATGGGGCCGCTATGGCTGTAGAAGATATTCTTGCCGCTATGGTGAGACTTGTGCGAAGAAAAGAAATATATAAATATATTATGCAAGAATTTTAGGTATCAGGTTTTTTATTTAAAAAGTTTGTTAAGCTAAGTAACAATAGTTATAATTCCAAATGCAGAAAATGAGGTCGAGGCAGCAGAGAACACAGATGGACCGAAGCAACCCACCCAGGGAGGAGGCGGTGGGGGTTACTGCCGGAGCTGTCGAAGATATTGTTGCCGCTATGGTGAGACTTGTGCGAAGAAAAAATATATATCATAATATCAATATATTATGCAAGAATTTTAGGTATCAGGTTTTTAAGTTAAAAAGTTTGTTAAGCCAAGTAACAATAATTATAACTCCAAATGCAGAAAATGAGGTCGAGGCAGCAGAGAACACAGATGGACTGAAGCAACCCGACCAGGGAGGCCGTGGTGGGGGTTACTGCAGGAACCGGTGGTGCTGCGGTGGATGGGGCCGCCATGGCTGTAATAGATACTGTTGTCGAAATGGTGAGATTTCAATTATATGGGTTACAAGACAATTTATGGGTGTCTCTTGATTTTAAGCTTAATTCTGAAACTATATACACCTAATTACATAAGAATTATGTCCATGCAGCAAATGAAGCTGACCGAGCAGATAATGTAGAGGAAAACAATGTCCAAGATGGTGGTTCTGGAGTCGGTGGCTATGGTGGTGGAGGTGGATATGGAGGCAGCGGTGGTGGAGGGGGCGGACATGTCGGGGGCCATGGTGGCGGTGGTGGACATGGTGGTGGTGGCGGACACGGAGGAGGTTGCAAATATGGTTGCTGTGGTGGAGGATATGGCGGCAAAGGAGGTGGTTGCAAATGCTGCCTTAATGCCGAAGAAGCTAAAGCCTACGAAGAAAATGAAGCCAAAGCAGATACCAAGGACTAGAGTTTCTACTTTGCATTAAGAGAATAATATGCCATGTAGTAATGTACTATGCCAATAAATAAATTTCATGGTTGTGAGTTGTGACAAGTATATAACAATAAAATACAGCTGGTCTTTCTTGAAAGAAGACCACATTTTCCTTGTTGTATGTGTGGCAATAAAATATTTTACGTACAAATCCAAAAATTTTCCTACTTTTTAATCATAGATTTTTCTAAAAATCATTATTCAAAATATTATTTTGACCAAATAATGACTATCAAACAAGG
>NC_036246.1:9820194-9836208 GCF_002742605.1 Olea europaea var. sylvestris
GATTGACGATACAAATTGATGTTAAACTTTTAGCGAGCAATCCCGTGGAGTTCATATTTTTGTAGTGTATTGTAACTTCAATGATGTTAAATAGCATTAGTTTATATTAAACCCTTAAGTTGGGTGGTGGCGAGCTGCAATAAGGAGTTTCAAAGGGTGATTCTTTTTTATTTGCCTTCTCCTTTTCCTTTTCCTTTCCTTTTCAGTTTTATCCTTTCTCTTCCCTTTATTTTATTTATCCAAAATAAATGTGTAATAACCATATTAACACAAATTTTAACTTATGGTCCAATATATGGTTTTTCTTAGGTGAGAGCCACCGTACTCGCACAAATTTGAAAGATTGGTGGCATGTTGGGAATGTGATAGTAAATTAACAAAGGTTGGGACTCCAACAGAAATTTAACCTAAGGAAAATGTTGTAAACACAAGTAAAACAATGATGATATAATCATTTACAAATTCTATAGGCTACAAATTAATTCATAAACAATGATTTACAAAAAGTTATAATTCATAAACTCATTAGCTTACATTGAAATGCTAATCATAGTAATGAAACGAGTTTCTAATATCGAAGGGCGTCTCTCATGTCACTATACTGAAAGAAAAAGCTTATCATGTAAAAATGATCATGAATAAATATTTAGTAGAAGAATTTGTGAAGTAGCACACTAAATTACGCCCTAACTTAGTTCTTAGATTGAAAAAAAAATAAATTATACAAATTAATATTGATATTACTAAATATTTCTTAGCCTTTTGTAGAAATACTCAAAGAATCATCGGTCTAACAAGTAATTCATTCGTTTAATAATTTGATATCAGTCTGATAACCAGGCAAAAGAATTCAAAGATTATAACAAGAAGATTTGGCTCTACCTAGATAATCTGAATTAAAATTTTCCTGCTATATAAAATCCAAAATTCAAAATTGACTTCTCAACTTCTGCTGACATAAGTAGGTTGCAATTGCAGACTCACATATATTTAGTACTGAGAATTTTGACTATTAAGAATTTTATTATCTTGATGCTTCCATTTCGGTTTTTCTTTCTCTTATTTTGGGTTACTTTTTCAAACAGAATCGTAATCAAATTGCTAAGGCTCTGAAATTGACAGAAAAATTCAAGCCAAGCTTGCATGGTAATGGTATCCGCGAAAGAAGTCAATCCGCCATTAATACTGTCCCTCGTCATAATGGACCAATTAGTGTCTGTTTGCAGCTTCATTTTCCCTATAAATTGAACAGGTTTTAGAATTTCCATTGCATTCTCAAAGTCTTTCCTCTTATACGAATAAGTGAATTCTGAAAAATGAAGTCTAAAGTTTTTATACTCGTTGGTCTTGTTCTTCTTGTTTGTTCAGCTGTTGCAGAGGAAGCTACTTCCCAATACGACTCTCAAAAGGGTTAGTATAAATGGAAGTAAATTATCAACATTCTAGCATTTTATGTGTTCCATTAATAAGGAGGAATCATGATAAGATACAGTTCCGTGTATCAAACGTATAACAAAATATATTTGTGCATAGTAAAACATGCGATAACGAAAATTCTAAACTAATCATTCTCCTTTCTGTCTGCATGCATCAATTTTGGTGAAGAACGCTATATTAAGCTGTCTAATAGTAAAATTTAAAATTTTAGTCACTATTTGTATTATGTATGAAGCTCCTTGTTTATCTTTGTTAACATGTCCAGTTGAAGAACCGAAGCAAACCAACCAAGGTGGAGGTGGTGGTGGTTACTGCAGGAACCGGTGGTGCTGCGGTGGATGGGGCCGCTATGGCTGTAGAAGATATTCTTGCCGCTATGGTGAGACTTGTGCGAAGAAAAGAAATATATAAATATATTATGCAAGAATTTTAGGTATCAGGTTTTTTATTTAAAAAGTTTGTTAAGCTAAGTAACAATAGTTATAATTCCAAATGCAGAAAATGAGGTCGAGGCAGCAGAGAACACAGATGGACCGAAGCAACCCAACCAGGGAGGAGGCGGTGGGGGTTACTGCCGGAACCGGTGGTGCTGCGGTGGCTGGGGGCCTTATGGCTGTCGAAGATATTGTTGCCGCTATGGTGAGACTTGTGCGAAGAAAAAATATATATCATAATATCAATATATTATGCAAGAATTTTAGGTATCAGGTTTTTAAGTTAAAAAGTTTGTTAAGCCAAGTAACAATAATTATAACTCCAAATGCAGAAAATGAGGTCGAGGCAGCAGAGAACACAGATGGACTGAAGCAACCCGACCAGGGAGGCCGTGGTGGGGGTTACTGCAGGAACCGGTGGTGCTGCGGTGGATGGGGCTGCCATGGCTGTAATAGATACTGTTGTCGAAATGGTGAGATTTCAATTATATGGGTTACAAGACAATTTATGGGTGTCTCTTGATTTTAAGCTTAATTCTGAAACTATTTACACCTAATTACATAAGAATTATGTCCATGCAGCAAATGAAGCTGACCGAGCAGATAATGTAGAGGAAAACAATGTCCAAGATGGCGGTTCTGGAGGCGGTGGCTATGGTGGTGGAGGTGGATATGGAGGCAGCGGTGGTGGAGGGGGAGGACATGGCGGGGGCCATGGTGGCGGTGGTGGACATGGTGGTGGTGGTGGTGGTGGACATGGTGTGGGCTATGGCGGTGGTGGCGGACACGGAGGAGGTTGCAAATATGGTTGCTGTGGTGGAGGATATGGCGGCAAAGGAGGTGGTTGCAAATGCTGCCTTAATGCCGAAGAAGCTAAAGCCTACGAAGAAAATGAAGCCAAAGCAGATACCAAGAACTAGAGTTTCTACTTTGCATTAAGAGAATAATATGCCATGTAGTAATGTACTATGCCAATAAATAAATTTCATGGTTGTGAGTTGTGACAAGTATATAACAATAAAATACAGCTGGTCTTTCTTGAAAGAAGACCACATTTTCCTTGTTGTATGTGTGGCAATAAAATATTTTACGTATAAATCCAAATATTTTCCTACTTTTTAATCATAAATTTTTCTAAAAATCATTATTCAAAATATTATTTTGACCAAATAATGACTATCAAACAAGGCTTAATTAACCACAAAGAACCAAGTAGAAACCAATTCAATTAAGGGGTGCATGTGTTTTATGACCGTATAAGTGACAAATTTGAGATTCAAAAAAATAAGAATTAATTGGAGACTTGCTTAGTTAATGCATGGGGTAAAAAGCCACTTTGACAGAAAAAATATTGATTGATTTTAAACAGTCTAATAATATGATACCACGTGACATTATATTAAGGATTATGTTAATCATTGTGTGTACTGTAGCATGATTCTAATGCATATCAACAAAGAAAATGTAAAGTATTTACCATTTTACTCAATTTGACTCGATATTCTTTGTGAATAAATAAATGTAAAATTGTATTATTCATCTTTTCACGTTTCTGTCTGCATCAGTTTTATTTTAGGAAAAAGTCTCAAGTATAGGGAATTCCTTTCAAAATTTATACAAATGTTGACGTGGCTAAACCTGATTCGCCTGCATTTTTTTGTGTGTTTTTTCGATCTTTCAATGATTTCACACACGTGTTATCTGACAAAATTTTCTATTAAAATTTTTGGTACTTATGACATGATTGTTTATTTTAAGCAAATTTAAAATTGGAAGTCAGACGCTGTTTTTCGCTTTCAGTTGTACTCCAAATTTTGGGACATATATTATGGACCTTTTGCACTTACTTGCCATCATGTTATTCTTAGCTCTATAAAACTTGACAGGACTTTGGACAAAATTAATGGATAAGGGAAAAAATATATTTATTATACTAAAAATGAGAGAAAAATTTCTACAGATTTTTGAAAGTTAGAAGACTCTAAGAAAATAAATTACATAATTTTTCTTTGCATGGATGAAAATTGTGGTTCTTCCAATTAATTTGAAGTTGCAGAGCTAGCACTATCAAAAAAATGTACTAATATGTAAAATAAAATAATTGAGTCTAGTTATTGACTTTTGGCGGTCCTTCAAAGCGAATATAGTCATACATAACACCGTAGAAAGGATTTTCGCCTCTTGATTGCTTTAGATATATTGTATTTCTTCCATGCACGAGTTGAGATCCCGATACATTGACAGAGTACAATGAGTATAATCCGTGAATTCCATGTCTTGCAATTGCATTATCCCTACCTATCAACCTCGTAGTGAAGTAAGGCTGCGTTGCGTTTGGATTGTTGATCCGAACCTATAAGAAGAAGACATGAGTAATAATTAACTATGTAATTAACCATTTATATCTAATGAAATCAAAATTTTAAGAAACCATACTTGTATTTCAGCATAACTGGCAGAAGCTAGAGCTATCTGGAGCGTATAGTTTCCTCTCGTCTGCACATTTTTTAAATCAAATAAAACTTGCCATGTGGTTGCTTCAAACTTGTGGCCATTATTCATTCTCCTGAAAATACACACATAATTTGGAATTAATTTGCCAGAATATCTAATCTATAAACAAAATGACCATCAAAGAATGTGTTATATACCTATTGACATGAGCAAAGAACCAATCTTTTCTATAGTCACTGGTGCCAACTGTGTAAACCAGATCTTTATCAGGATACAAATCCGTATATCGATTCCATAATCCGTACTGTCTATACCTGAGGGTAACAAAGATGATTATTAGTCATCTTTAGAAATTATTGAAAATAAATCCCACAACAATGGTGTTCATTTAATAGAGGTTACTTCTCTGTGTGGTTGATAAATAAATGGTTCCTGAACTGAGGCGCTGGATCAGGCACATAAAACTCATTAGCAGTACGATCAGGGATTCCAATTTCCCATAGGGTTGGACCATTTCTTGGAGGACTATATACAAGATTCCCTAGTTGAATTTTGCTTCCTGTATCAAAAGTCATATTTTGTTATTTTTACAAATTGCATGTAAATTTTCTTTAAAAAGAAAAAGAAAAAAGAATTATATATAAAATTCTATAAGCAATGAGAATAAAACCTGGTTTGACGACAATATCAGTTTCATATTTATAGTCTCCCATCACTCCTGGGACCCAAGCATTCAAGCTGTAGTTTCCTCCTCTAACGGCTTTTATTGTGAAGTACCCATTTTCATCGGTTTGACTCCAGAATTGATAACCCTAATAATAAAATAATTAATATCGTGTGTGAAAAACACGATCTTACCTAATATTGCTATTGTGAAAATAGTTATTGAAATAAAATTAAAAAAATCTATGGGAAATATTACCTTAGTGTCTGTTTGCCAAGATCCCACATCTCCCGGTGGAGCTAACCCCACATATGCTGATTTTGCAGTCAAGAAATATGGCTTAAGATACCTGTCACGGACTAATAATCTACCGCTAATGGTACCCCGTTGATTGGCATGAGGGAAATCTTCTGAACGTGGAAAATCATATGGCCACTTTTGGGTTTCCTTTTTCATCTGATGGAGTAAGGATTTACAAATTTGAGTTAGGTTGGTAAATAAAAACGAAAATAATAATGCAGATGAATTGTAAAACTAATACAATTTTAGAAAAGGAAAACTTACCTGTTTTTTAGCATCCGCCCAAAATCCTGAGTTGAGATATATAAAAATTGGGCCAAAGACCTTTTTCCACGGCTCTCCATTTCGTAATCTAATCCCGAAAGTCGAACCAGCATAATGACCACTGAAAAATATCTGAACATGGATTATTGAAATGGAATTAGTGAATGAGAACGCGTGAGTTCAATTTTTAGACTAAAATTATTGATGAGAATCTGTGTTTTCTACAGAAGATGATGAATTACGCAAGATTTTCTGATTTATAAGTGAGAAAGCGATTTATATAAAACAAGAACTACTTACTGCTAAAGAGGTTGGACCAACATGAGATGTAAGATCATTTTTGATTGGACCACCGGAACGAAATTCATTGCTCGGAGTTATCACCCAAAACCCTATGTGTGGACGAGAGCTAATCCACCCGTGCACCAAGCTATCCTTGTTGTCATACGAGTACTGATACTTGTCGTCGACCTAATCAATAAATTTCATTATACATTAATATTTAAGCATAATCATTTAACGGGAAAAAAGGGATATATATACCAACTTTATGACATGTTTACAATAGAGATCTACCTTGCCTTTGAGGGCTGGATTGCTAGGCTTTGTCAACAAGACGGCTTCTTTATAGTCGAGCACTTGACCTTTTATACGATCATTATCCGTTGGCATGGGTGTTTGTATGTTGTCTGATATAGCCATATAATGGAACCTACATATACAACATAATTAAACTATATACAAGTTTTCTTCACCAATTATTGAGCTTGTAATGCATTCTAAAGTTACTAATTCTCGAATCTTACAGGTTTGGGTGAAGCTTGAAAGTAATTCTTGCTTCATCGATATTTAAATCGGGCCATCCCTCAAAATGTTCCATTATTGCATAAGAATAGAATCCAGAAACACCTCGCAACATTATATACCTGCAAAAGAGTTTTATTAGTAGGTACTCTAACGAGTTTTCAAATATATATGATATCTTTATTAGTAAATTAAAACCTACCTTTTATCAATATTCAAGGGAACGGAGTAACTATGAGAAGAATTCCAAGTTGTCTTGAATGAAACTTCTATCATATCTTCCGTTTCTTCTATAACTTTGAAACTTGTCCCTTGAATCCTACATGATTTTTATTGATGGGAAGACATAACGAAATGTATGAATATATCTCCATATAGCATTTTCTATAACATAAATAAATAGAGTATGCAACTTGAATTCTAAAATATCTAAATTTCTTTGAACTTACGTGTCGAAATAACTTTTGCGATCTTTTGGCCTGCTCCATACAATGTCCCAATACCTAGATACACAAATCCATTTAAAGCACTTGAGTTAATATGAGTAAAAGAGGATTACAAAAATTGTCTGGTAATTCTTGATGAATATTTTCTTTTCTAAAACGTAGTTTTACAACTTTATTCAAATTATTTCGTACTAGTTTCGAAGCAACTTACCCTCTTCTCCATTCTCTTAAATGATACTCCAGTACATTTTCAGTATTTTTGTATTGCACTCCTGCGATGTTGCCACTTGGAGATAGTAATGTGAGTTTAACAATGCCATTGTCCAATGTCACCTGCATAAAATACCTTTAGTCAATTTGGATTCAAGGAAGTGTCATGTATATTTCATGGGAATAATGAAATTAAACAACAATTTTTTTATGCCAATCTTTTTCTTCTTTTCCTTTTCCCTTTAAATGACTGTGTAGAGTACCTCAGAAACACGAAAAAGAAACACGTAGAGTGCGTATTTTGCTACATTAAACATGACATTACAATATATAAAATTAAAATTTTTTTTTTCACTATTAGGAAACACATATAAACGTTATGTGGTAAATTTAGGCTTACATGATCACCCCGTTTATACAGTTTGAGTGGAGAAGATGACATCTGTCCACTGTTCTTTGGAGTCCATCTGCAGACGTGATATTTTAATGCGTCACGTAAGCAGTTGATAAATTAATAAGAAAAACTGTAACCTAGCCAGTAGAATAATAGATACATCTAAGTAAAGATTTTATTCTCTAAACTATTTCCTAAATGGGTAAAGAAATTAATTAATCAGCAACTGTCCTATTGCCATATGTTGTTCAACTGTAAATGTTGTGAAGTCAGTTGAATTTGTGGAGTTGGCAACACATCCAAAAGGGCAAGAAAGTGGGTATTAAAAAGTAGTTGGATGCCTAATATCCAACTGCCTAAGACTGTTAAAGCAGTACATGATGACTTTGCAAATTTAAATATAATATTAATCAGATGTTTTTTTCAATTAATTACTCTATATCAAATTAAATATGTTTTTCTGGTTTTATAAATGCAGGTCTACTACTTTAAAAAATGGCTGTGAATCTGCTATTATTTACATAAATATGATGCCATGCATCAAAATTAACTGAAAAGTAATATAAATTAATAATTTAGTTCGGAGTTTATGATGGAAAAGGAAAAAATCGAAGAAAGAGATTGTTTTGTAATAAGCAAACCTGTTAGAGGTGTTGGCAGCAGAATCAACATGCAAGAAAAAAAATGAAAAAGCGATTGCAAGACATCCTAAAACCAAAAACCTTTGTGTCCTCTCCATGCTTCTGTTTGGTTTACCTAAAAAATTAACAAAAATCCAAATTAAAGCCAATAATTAATTTTAACTTCGGGACTCACAACTTTTATCTTTTCAGCCATGCATTTCATTTAGTTTTATCAAAATCTATTAAAAATATGATTTTTAGCAAAACAAAAAATGGGCCATATGCGCAACAACGAAAGAATCTGCTAGCAAACAATATAGCAGGAGAGGCAGGTCTCAGATTATAAAACAAATTTAATGAAAAAGATTAATGTACGCGGAAAAATATCTGTATGCTGAATGAATCATATCAGAACATACAGAATCATGCATAGATGTAACATGATGAAAAAGAGAGCATGCAAGATTGAGAAATACCTTGAAGAAGAAGGTATCACCAATAGTTTATATCAGCAGCTATATATATTACTGTAGTTTTATGACTAACTTCTTGAGGGAAATGATGGAGCATTTGTTTTGAACGCGTACAACTTCGAGTTCTCTTATGTAGATTGATTTTGTCTTCCAATTATATCAGTAAATATGATACAATGAGTCCTAGCTAGTTCAACAACAATAAGAATTATGCTTTGAATTAGGTATATATTTAAAACGTGTAGCCAGGATATAAATTGTTAACTCTTTGTGTTCTGGAACTATTTAATGATAAGAATTATAAGTCAGAAATTCTTAATATAACAATTTAAATTGTAACTTGCAAACGAGCAACTAATTTGTAATTGGGTTGAATTTGATTTATTATAAATTTTAATTGGTGTTTTATTTTTTTCATAAGTTTATGTCATTAATTTTAGAATTATACTACAAAACAGGCCTAAAAACAGATTCAAAAAAGGGAAGACACTCGCCGAAACATAATTGGACAGTTTAAAAAATAAAAAAATCAAACACAACCAATAGCTGCCAAGTCAGTCTGTTTTTTTGCTTCGTGTCTTTGAGCCTAGACAAACACCATTATTGTTAATTTTATCAATTTTTTTTTTCATAATTGCATGTCTTAATTATTTGACTTCAGACGATTAAAATGAGCATATAATTGTCACGGGCATCAATCACGTAAGAGTGACGCTCACAGAAACTTGTAATATTTCACTAGCATGAGAATGATGCAAATTAGTATTGAATAATAGAATATTAGCATAAAAAGATATTACCTTGGAGAAGATGCAATCACATTAAACTTCGCCAACTAATTTTAAGGACTAACTCTATCTCTCTCTATAGTAATTATTGAGGTTTAAGACAATAGTACACCAACATATTTATAATCGAATTATCATCACAGTTTGACCTTACGCAAAATCCTACGTTTGACTTTTGAATATATTAGGTATAAATTTAGGTATGTATTTACAGTAATTAATTCTGAAATGTCGACTGAATTGGCGCATACAAAGAAGAATTTCCCTTTTACTACACGACTGTAAGATAAGGTGGTTTATTGTTTAGTCCTAATTGGTCTATGTTCTAACTAATTAATGAAGAAAATTTAATATTATTTAGGCAGCCACTAAGTTGCCAAATATTTCTGGAAGTCCATTGGTGGAGTTTTCAAAGCTGCAGATTAGGTAGTTTTGGCCATCTCCCGGTAATTCCTTTGATTTGCCAAATAAAATATTCGATAAATTAATACCCTCCATTATATAATAAAATTTGTAGACAAAAATTTGAATTATTGGGATAAATTAATTTTTTATGATTTAATAATCTTTATTATATAATAAAATTTCTAAATGTCAATCTTATTAATATATAGAGGTCAAACTTCATTTGATGGATTTGGCTTCGTGTTTTATAATCAACATTTCTTGCTTAATTCTTTATTAAATGACTATGAGCATATTTTTTTATGCTTAAAAATTATGAAAAATAGGGATTGGTATCCCCATCCTTTCACATATTGTAATGATGGGTTCTTAAACTTTGAAAGTGAGGTGATGGATCTTGAAATATATTCAAAGATGAGAATTTCAGTCCTCATATGAATGAAATAAACGTAGACGTTAAAATTGCATGCGATTTTTAGTTGAATTGAAAGAAAATATTAGGTGGTTTAGTAGATTTGCCATATAGCTTAGGTCATGTGAAAGTTGCACCAAATTTTATGACTTTGGTTATGCAATGACCTCATATTCATTGGTTGGAATCCAGAAATTAGCTTTTGAACGTTAAGAAACTATAATCACACCACGTGAAAGGTTGAGAGTCCAAACCTAATTTTCCAAAAATTTAGTTAAACTTACTATAGTTGATTATGTTTCCGAACATGTTTTTCAGAGTAAACTTTTAAAAAACATAAGTTATTTTTTTAAGTTAGTTTTTAAATTTTTTAATAAAAAATCATTAAATAGGGTGAACCATTATGGCATGAACTAGGCTTAAGAAACCTACCAAAACATGGAATCACCTAAAAGTCGACGCAACATGCATCAAAGATAGCCCTTGTTAGGCCCAGTGCTGCATGTACGAACATGATGCATCTTGTAATATTCGTAGCACCTAGTATCCATCGTTTACATATAGAACTATTAGGGCGTCTAATCAAACTTGCTCTCCTAACTTTTGTATCTTAGTGTTAGCGTTGGTCAAACAAAGTGTCATTGGTATTCTTTTTTTATCTCTATGCATTCACTTATCGGTAGTTCTCCCTGCTTATCTAGGATTAGGACTTGACGATGAACTTAAAAAAGCCACCAATAGACGGTTAGATCCCTCTATCTTATTAATTAAAGTTTATTGTCTATTCATGAACACGAATGAACCATTAACTTCTAGAATCAATCTTTGAACTGCATTGCTCATCTTACGATAGGCTCATTGTTTATATTAACATATATTAATAGAGATTTTAGGCTTTTGTTTTCACACATCTAAAGTTCCATTGAGAAGCAATAATTCCATTCATTTTAAAACTTAGAGGGTTCCCTCATAAGATGTCCAAATACCAAACTCCCCAACGGGATAGAATAGGGCTCGACATTTTACCATCACTAACATGTCCTTTGGCCTAGGCATTCTAGGAATAAAAAGTAATGGTTTGATCACCTCACATATTTTCTTAACCTTTGCTTGGGAGCACTTCTTTTTCACAAATAATTGATTTTTTTACCATTGAATTGGGCCCACAACAATTGACAAGTCAACTGTGATTGCACTTTGCCAATTGCCATTTTTGCCCTTCATGGCTGTACATGTATAAAATCATTGAGGGACAATCACGTCATTATGCTAGAAATGTGAAGGGTAAAATAAGGACCGTGTTACACGTACATAATCATTTACACAATCGTTTACACTCCACTCACATCATCAAAGTGGAGATCACGGCTCGACATTATTAAATACACGCGGGGCCCGCGTGTTTGTGAGGGGGGGGGGACACGCTTCGGTAACCCCCTTCAGTACATATGGTTTATTCTGTAAAATAATCATGTAGATAAAATGCACTCATACCCTACTACACCTAGTCAAATGATAAAATTCTAACAAATCTATCAAAATCTGATAAAATTGGGATTAAAAGCGCCCCCAAACAAATGTTTATTTATTTTTAATTTATGAATTTATATATCACAAATTAAAGTCAATAATCCAACTCCCAATTCTCACAATCTTTCAGCTATAAATACCTAATGAACCACGTGTTACCATCCATGCAGAATACAGAAATTAGCTTTTGAACGTTAAGAAACTATAATCACACCACGTGAAAGGTTGAGAGTCCAAACCTAATTTTCCAAAAATTTAGTGAAACTTACTATAGTTGATTATGTTTCCGATCATGTTTTTCAAAATAAACTTTTAAAAAACATAAGTTATTTTGTTAAGTTAGTTTTTAAAATTTTTAATAAAAAATCATTATATAGGGTGAACCATTATGGCATGAACTGGGCTTAAGAAACCTACCAAACCATGGAATCACCTAAAAGTCGACCCAACATGCATCAAAGTTAGCCCTTGTTAGGCCCAGTGCTGCATGTACGAACATGATGCATCTTGTAATATTCGTAGCACCTACAAATGTTTAATTTATGAATTTATATATCACAAATTAAAGTCAATAATTCGACTAACTGCATCTCATCCAACTCCCAATTCTCATAATCTTTCAGCTATAAATACCTAATGAACCACGTGTTACCATCCATGCAGAGAATACCTACACTACTAATACCCGGAGTTTCACTATCATCCAACTCCAACATTTCCTTTACTCTCACCACCTCCACTAAATTGCAGGCAGAATATCTTTTGCTTTGCAGCTAACCTGTGATAACTACAATCATTTTTCCATTGTTTTAATTGATACTTCTCTATCCCTTTGCCTTGAGAAATCCCAGATTTTAGGCCATGTAGTTCTTACATTTGAAATAGATTTTCTTCTTTTAAAGCTTAAATACTTAAGAAAAAATAAGGGAAGATTCAATACTGTGGAGATTAGAAGAAGTGTTTATATAGAGCAACAAATCAGTAAATACATAAAAGTTGCAGAAAAAGAAAGAAGGGACAGAATGACCTCAACAGCAGATCAATAAGTAGCCTCCCATAATCATCTCACAAATACACAAGCAAGAACTTCAATTATCTGTAAAACCGTGAAGAAATCCAACCAACTAGTGCGGAACGAAGATGGAGGACACGAAAGAAATCACCTCACATATTTTCTTAACCTTTGCTTGGGAGCACTTCTTTTTCACAAATAATTGATTTTTTTACCATTGAATTGGGCCCACAACAATTGACAAGTCAACTGTGATTGCACTTTGCCAATTGCCATTTTTGCCCTTCATGGCTGTACATGTATAAAATCATTGAGGGACAATCACGTCATTATGCTAGAAATGTGAAGGGTAAAATAAGGACCGTGTTACACGTACATAATCATTTACACAATCGTTTACACTCCACTCACATCATCAAAGTGGAGATCACGGCTCGACATTATTAAATACACGCGGGGCCCGCGTGTTTGTGAGGGGGGGGGGACACGCTTCGGTAACCCCCTTCAGTACATATGGTTTATTCTGTAAAATAATCATGTAGATAAAATGCACTCATACCCTACTACACCTAGTCAAATGATAAAATTCTAACAAATCTATCAAAATCTGATAAAATTGGGATTAAAAGCGCCCCCAAACAAATGTTTATTTATTTTTAATTTATGAATTTATATATCACAAATTAAAGTCAATAATCCAACTCCCAATTCTCACAATCTTTCAGCTATAAATACCTAATGAACCACGTGTTACCATCCATGCAGAATACATACACTACTAATACCCGGAGTTTCACTATCATCCAACTCCAACATTTCCTTTACTCTCACCACCTCCACTAAATTGCAGGCAGAATATCTTTTGCTTTGCAGCTAACCTGTGATAACTACAATCATTTTTCCATTGTTTGAATTGATACTTCTCTATCCCTTTGCCTTGAGAAATCCCAGATTTTAGGCCATGTAGTTCTTAATCTGTAATAGATTTTCTTCTTTTAAAGCTTAAATACTAAAGAAAAAATAAGGGAAGATTCAAATTCAATACTGTGGAGATTAGAAGAAGTGTTTATATAGAGCAACAAACCATCAGTAAATACATAAAAGTTACAGAAAAAGAAAGAATGGAGAGAATGACCTCAACAGCAGATCAATAAGTAGCCTCCCATAATCATCTCACAAATACACAAGCAAGAACTTCAATTATCTGTAAAACCGTGAAGAAATCCAACCAACTAGTGGCTCACCACCTCCACTAAATTGCAGGCAGAATATCTTTTGCTTTGCAGCTAACCTGTGATAACTACAATCATTTTTCCATTGTTTTAATTGATACTTCTCTATCCCTTTGCCTTGAGAAATCCCAGATTTTAGGCCATGTAGTTCTTACATTTGAAATAGATTTTCTTCTTTTAAAGCTTAAATACTTAAGAAAAAATAAGGGAAGATTCAATACTGTGGAGATTAGAAGAAGTGTTTATATAGAGCAACAAATCAGTAAATACATAAAAGTTGCAGAAAAAGAAAGAAGGGACAGAATGACCTCAACAGCAGATCAATAAGTAGCCTCCCATAATCATCTCACAAATACACAAGCAAGAACTTCAATTATCTGTAAAACCGTGAAGAAATCCAACCAACTAGTGCGGAACGAAGATGGAGGACACGAAAGAAAACGAATAGTTCAGATTTTGGGCAGTGGTAGATTGTCCCTTGCTGCCTTGTCGGAAATGGCAGCAATGTGGCTTTGAGCAGGTTCAGAATGACTTCACACAACAATGGTAGTCGGTACATATAAGAAAAGCGAATAAACTTATGGAAAATAATGAATTCTTTCACCCGCATGATCCCCCAGTTTTAGCTGTGAAATTGATTTTTGAACCCCCACTCTCCATCCTTGTGATTCTTGATGGGAAAATTACATAATTGGGTAATGAAAGAACAGGCAAATTGTAACATATTAATTATTACCATTAATTGGCAATTAAAAGAGTACGTGATTTCCTATCATTTTATTTTAGGAAATCTAAATAAATTAATTAGGATTTCTCTCATTTTAGTGTAATCAACAATTTTCGTGAAATATTAGGCTAAGTTGATTGTATTTGTTCCTTTATTTTTATTATTATTTTTTTAATGACGGGGAAACCCGCAGTCATTACCCTTCGGTGCACAGTGGGTAAACCCTCGGGCTGACGCAATAGCTTGTAAACGACGCCAGTCAGGTTCACCCGCATGATCCCCCAGTTTTAGCTGTGAAATTGATTTTTGAACCCCCACTCTCCATCCTTGTGATTCTTGATGGGAAAATTACATAATTGGGTAATGAAAGAACAGGCAAATTGTAACATATTAATTATTACCATTAATTGGCAATTAAAAGAGTACGTGATTTCCTATCATTTTATTTTAGGAAATCTAAATAAATTAATTAGGATTTCTCTCATTTTAGTGTAATCAACAATTTTCGTGAAATATTAGGCTAAGTTGATTGTATTTGTTCCTTTATTTTTATTATTATTTTTTTAATGACGGGGGAACCCGCAGTCATTACCCTTCGGGTGCACAGTGGGTAAACCCTCGGGCTGACGCAATAGCTTGTAAACGACGCCAGTCAGATAAATCGCATTAGACAAACCCTGTGCGACAGACCCGTATTTGTACCTTTATTGTTGTATTTAGACAACGATGTTTTAAAACTTGGGTTACAAATGTTGTTATATTCTGTTTAATGATTATTTGAAATAATTACACGCTATTTTTGATATATTTTCCTAATTGTAACTTTAGAAATAATGTTAATTAAAGTAAAATTGAAGGTAAAATTTTATTGCAGTTTTACGTTGAATTTCAAATTGTTAATAATCAGTATTATTACAATGGTTAAATATTACTTTATTGTAGATTTTGGCTTTAATTTTAAGTTAATAATTCATAAGATTACATGATTGTAACATTTCTTGTGAAATTTTATGTTCAGTTTATTGTACGCTGTTGTTGTTATAATACTTTCTTTTATTTTTATTTGTTTAAAGAGAATAACAAATCCGCTATTTAATGGACAAAATAGAGAGCGACGAATTTTACTACATAATTAAAAAATTAGGGATAGATTTTGTAGAAAACGTTAAGGTTAAAATTTATTACCTTTTGCAACGAATGAAATTCTCCTTCTTTTTATTTTTGGGACCAACCACAATTTTCTTTAATTCCCTTTAGAAAAATTGAGAATGATTGTTTTTGGTGCATCATATTAATTGATAACAGCAGATATCTTTTCCACCGATAAGTTAGCAAATTGTGTTGTTGCCATCTCACTAATATTTTCAATGCCACCATCAACAGGCAAGATATCCTGTCATATTTA
>NC_036246.1:9843661-9848779 GCF_002742605.1 Olea europaea var. sylvestris
AATCTTTCAGCTATAAATACCTAATGAACCACGTGTTACCATCCATGCAGAATACATACACTACTAATACCCGGAGTTTCACTATCATCCAACTCCAACATTTCCTTTACTCTCACCACCTCCACTAAATTGCAGGCAGAATATCTTTTGCTTTGCAGCTAACCTGTGATAACTACAATCATTTTTCCATTGTTTTAATTGATACTTCTCTATCCCTTTGCCTTGAGAAATCCCAGATTTTAGGCCATGTAGTTCTTACATTTGAAATAGATTTTCTTCTTTTAAAGCTTAAATACTTAAGAAAAAATAAGGGAAGATTCAATACTGTGGAGATTAGAAGAAGTGTTTATATAGAGCAACAAACCATCAGTAAATACATAAAAGTTACAGAAAAAGAAAGAATGGAGAGAATGACCTCAACAGCAGATCAATAAGTAGCCTCCCATAATCATCTCACAAATACACAAGCAAGAACTTCAATTATCTGTAAAACCGTGAAGAAATCCAACCAACTAGTGGGGAACGAAGATGGAGGACACGAAAGAAAACGAATAGTTCAGATTTTGGGCAGTGGTAGATTGTCCCTTGCTGCCTTGTCGGAAATGGCAGCAATGTGGCTTTGAGCAGGTTCAGAATGACTTCACACAACAATGGTAGTCGGTACATATAAGAAAAGCGAATAAACTTATGGAAAATAATGAATTCTTTCACCCGCATGATCCCCCAGTTTTAGCTGTGAAATTGATTTTTGAACCCCCACTCTCCATCCTTGTGATTCTTGATGGGAAAATTACATAATTGGGTAATGAAAGAACAGGCAAATTGTAACATATTAATTATTACCATTAATTGGCAATTAAAAGAGTACGTGATTTCCTATCATTTTATTTTAGGAAATCTAAATAAATTAATTAGGATTTCTCTCATTTTAGTGTAATCAACAATTTTCGTGAAATATTAGGCTAAGTTGATTGTATTTGTTCCTTTATTTTTATTATTATTTTTTTAATGACGGGGGAACCCGCAGTCATTACCCTTCGGGTGCACAGTGGGTAAACCCTCGGGCTGACGCAATAGCTTGTAAACGACGCCAGTCAGATAAATCGCATTAGACAAACCCTGTGCGACAGACCCGTATTTGTACCTTTATTGTTGTATTTAGACAACGATGTTTTAAAACTTGGGTTACAAATGTTGTTATATTCTGTTTAATGATTATTTGAAATAATTACACGCTATTTTTGATATATTTTCCTAATTGTAACTTTAGAAATAATGTTAATTAAAGTAAAATTGAAGGTAAAATTTTATTGCAGTTTTACGTTGAATTTCAAATTGTTAATAATCAGTATTATTACAATGGTTAAATATTACTTTATTGTAGATTTTGGCTTTAATTTTAAGTTAATAATTCATAAGATTACATGATTGTAACATTTCTTGTGAAATTTTATGTTCAGTTTATTGTACGCTGTTGTTGTTATAATACTTTCTTTTATTTTTATTTGTTTAAAGAGAATAACAAATCCGCTATTTAATGGACAAAATAGAGAGCGACGAATTTTACTACATAATTAAAAAATTAGGGATAGATTTTGTAGAAAACGTTAAGGTTAAAATTTATTACCTTTTGCAACGAATGAAATTCTCCTTCTTTTTATTTTTGGGACCAACCACAATTTTCTTTAATTCCCTTTAGAAAAATTGAGAATGATTGTTTTTGGTGCATCATATTAATTGATAACAGCAGATATCTTTTCCACCGATAAGTTAGCAAATTGTGTTGTTGCCATCTCACTAATATTTTCAATGCCACCATCAACAGGCAAGATATCCTGTCATATTTAATTTTATAGTTGTTAATTTTTTAGATCAAATTTAATTTTATTTGAAGGGGCCGGCGAACCCTATTTTAAATTACAAGTACATGTTCGGAAGATTTTATTTTATTTCAAATGGTTTTAGTCCATATTTTAGAGAGAACTCTCTCAAAATTTTTATAAAAACATGTCACAAGTCAAACCAAGTCAAAGTTGCCTTGGTGGTAGGTCCGACGTTTAGCTGGTCTCTAACATCGGTACACGACACGTGTCAGATCTACTAGGATGATTCGGACGGGTCGTGTTATATCCCCTGATCTTGTCATCTCACCAATGACCAATGTATCTCTTGCCCACTATAAACGAGAAATCAATCCTATTAGATCATATTACTTAGCCCTTGTCCAGAGCCAATTTTTGGAAAAAAAAAAAATGAATTTTCTTACCGTTGGTAGCCGTCATTTTTTATCGCCACTCTCACGTGCAGGTTCCAATTGACCAAAAACGGTAGAAAAATTGATTTGTTATTTATTTTTTTTTTATTTAGAGTTAGAAGTTGCAGCAGACAAGCCCTTAATAAATTGTAATGACAATGACTAAGAAACAGAGTGCTCTGAGGCTCGATCACATCTGCTATTGCACAATGGCTGCAGTTAATATTGAAAGGAAATGCAAAGACAATGAGGCCTAAAAAGATTAGCAGCGGAAAAATCAGGGAAATGGTAGGAACCCCCCCCCCCCCCTCCTCCAAAGAGGTATTAGTACACATTAATTATACAATTGTTTGAAATACACAATTTACAGCCCATTAACTTATCGTCAAAACTCAAACGCCTCGGGGAAAAAAAGTTGGAGTTGCTCTTGCAGATTGTTCCCCCTTGGAACAGAACAACACGTGACGATTCCCGAAAGGGTAAATCCGTTTACTTTCACCTATCCGCTTCTACAGTTATCAAACTGGGTAATTTATCTACTTCTTGCAAGTGTCTTAGCATACAGTGTCCACCAGGGAGTTCTTTCTGATTCTCAATGCTCCCCCACCAAGACCTCAGTGCATTCATGTCCTTATGGGTGCCTCCTCTTCACATGTCCACATTTGATGTTGTTGATGGTATCTGCTTAATGATCCTTGAATACATTGGGAGAGAGACCCCTGAGTCCAACAAAAGCACTTATGGACCATAAGAGCTAGACACAAATATAGAGTCAGATAGGTCCTCCGCGCTAGAATCCTTGGTGCTATCTGTACCATACGAACTAGCGACTGATATACTGAAAACCAAAGAACTATCATTTAATGAATCCACAATATGATTTCCTCGAATCGGGTGAAATCTCCCGCCATCAGAATCCAATATAAGGTTGTTAGTGAAATCATTGGGTCTTTCAGACCAATGATTCAATGTCCCAGAATTTGTGTTTTGAACCAAAGTGTTCAGTTTTGCCTTCGAGTTTATTTTCTTTCCACTGTTACTCGAAGAAATGGCTTCCGTGTTAATTTTTATTTTACCATCAGAATACACATTTTCATTCCTCACCAACAAAGATAGACCACGCGGAGTGGACCTATATGAATACATGACTTGTTCGAACATATCATAAAGATCCAAAAAAATTGATTAAGAATCAGTTGACCAATTAGATTACCTTGCATAGAGAAGAATGTATGCTTCTTCAGGTATCACGGTCTCTAGGTCCACAGAGCTTACCTATGTAAGTGTTATGCCCTAAATTCAATCGATTTAGGTTGTAAACGCTTTTAATATATTTAATGCATTTAATTTTGGCGAGATCTATTATTTATTTAAGTTAATTTTGTAATAAATAATATTAAATAATAGAATCCAAATATCCAATTTTTAGGTAATCTGTTAATCACAAGGAGTTGTGATTGTGAGATACAAATTACATATAATTGGATCTTGAATAAACCATGGTCGTAAGTAATAACGAAATACGGATATCGTTAATACAGTTAGACCATCACGTGTGGCATTTCTTACTTGTGAAGTAAGTAGCTGATCTCACGAGTTAAAGTGTGGTGACACTTAAATGAACACGTGGATGTTTTGTTATAGAACAAAATATTGGAGACCCGCTAAGAGATTCCACATGGATAACTATTTGAGTGTCAGTGGCTAATCTCTAATGTTCGGTAGTCGAATTGATCCTTTGACTTGAGGTCGTCATAGTACCTTATATGAGGACAGTCATATTTTGGCAGTGTTGGATGTTGCTCTAAAAGGGGCCGCTAATATGACATCGTTCGGGTACGTCAAGAATCGTATGAAAGTTGTGATTGATCAATAAGGGATTCGTCACTCTTAGATAGTAGGAGATTATGATCTGCGTTTCATTCAGTTAAGTCGATGATGAAATCCTTGGCCAAGGTGTACTCATAAGTCGAAAAGGAGTTTTCGATTTATATTGACTTAATAGTGGAATGAAAGATATGATCAATGATCGAGATTGACACAATTCCATATCTCGTAATTGATCGGATCGTATTAACAAAGGGATAATAGTTTCACGGTAAACGAACGAATTTGGTTTTGTCATACCACGTGACATTTCCCGTCACATGTATTACCCTTACACATTGCTAGATGTCAATCAGAGACGGCGAGTATGAATTGACGATAAATTAAAAGGGTGTATTAATTTATCAATTTTGATTAGATCAAAATAATATTTCACGACGTTAGGTATCGTGGTCGAAAACCTAATGGGTCGCATACAAAAGAGAATTGGAAGATTACAAATTGTCAATTGGTTAATTTAACAATCGTTGGATAAATTAATTAATTGAATTTGTTATTTATAATCCCGAATTAATTAATTGGATTAATTAATTCACGGACCGGGTTTAATTAATTGGATTAATTAAATATTGGACCGGACCGGGCCGGGTCCGTTTGTGTTTATATATATACATAGTTAGGGTTTGAGGTCCATAAAGGGTTTTCATTATTCTTGCTGGCACAAGGGAGAAACCCTAGCAGTTGCAGTTTATTCTCTGTGTGGATTTCATTGGAGGCTGGACAATTGGACAGCCGTGGGAGGCAGATTCAAACTGCTGGAAAGGAATAACGCGAAGAAGTTTGTAAATTACAAGAAAAAGGTATATTTCTTATCATAATTTTTATCTAAATACAAAGCTGAATCCTGAATGGGAATTGAAACTTGTTAAATTTCGCTGTGCATATTTAAATAAATTCCCTACAGTGGTATCAGAGCTAGGTTTGTATTTGTTAGGAACTGTTTAACGTGTTGATTAAATTAAATGTTAGTTTAATCA
>NC_036246.1:9848875-9850980 GCF_002742605.1 Olea europaea var. sylvestris
CGCTGCCCCAGAAAGAAAAGAAATTTTTTTTTTTTTTAGGTTTAGGGTTTTGGTGGAGACGAGGGCCTCTGTTGCAATTAATGTAATTAGGGGCCCCTAATTACAATTACAAAAAGGGGTCAATTTGCAAATTTTAAATCAGGGACTTGTTCTGTAAATTTCGATTTTGGAAGGGTCTGCTGTTAATTTCAACTTGGGTAAATTTTGTAAAATTTCAAAAAGGGTTTTGATTTTGAATTTTGAATTATTTTAAAAATGAGTTTTAAACTGGGTTTGACCCATACCCTAATTTTGACCCAGAATTAAAAGTTTTATTTAAAAATTTGACAACTTTTATATTTTTGTTAAAATTAGATTTTAACTTAAATATTTAGTTTGACCATTAATTGAATTTTTAGTCCTAAATTAAAATATTAATTCAATTTTATTAGAGTTGGACTCTGATATTAAATTAATTAAATTTTGTTTTGAATTAGCACCACTTTCCTATGCAAATTAGAACTTAGAGTATGACTCTAATTTAATAATTAATTAAAATTCGATTTTGATTAAATTACTTCACCCAATAGTTATGGATTTAGAGTTGGACTCTAATTCGACATTTAGTTAAAATTAGATTTTAATTAAATTGGCCCGTCAATTAAATTAATTAATTAATATGATTAATTAATTGTTTAATTATCTCGATCCCAAAATTTTAATTTAATTTTGGCGACTATAATTGCTAGATTTATGATACATTGCATATAATATTAGATATTATACATAGGAAACATTTATGTGATGAATGTTTGTGGATGATTATGGACTCGACCATATGGATGTGTTGAATGGTTGATTTACTTCTTATTGTTGTTGTGGGCCTGCTGCTCCTTATTAAATATTGGACCTGCGAGTCCGTTGTTATTATTATTATTATAGGCCTGCGAGTCCGATTTCTTTTAGGCCTGCGTGCCAATTAGTATAGGATACATGTTGCAAGTTCGGCTAATTGGAGGTGCAAGAAGAGGTGGACACTATGGAGATGGTGTATTGGTATTGGTCCAATACTGTACCCCTTAGGAATTGACCAACTAGTTTTCCTTTTGGTTCGGGAAAACTAGATAGAACAAGTCCATAATCATCCATACTATTATATATATATATATATATTTATTCGCATAGTAGATGTATGTTTAAATATATGTATATATATATATAATTGCTTGACGAGATCATTGCACGTTAAATTCCTCGTTAAAAATTATTAAGTTAGTATTATTTGCCTTCCATCATTATAGTGAAAAACGAGAATCCTAAATCGACTTTAGCTTGTTGAATACACTCAAGGCTGGTCTATTAGGGATATGTTTGACACTATGAAATATTTGATATTTCTGAATGATGGGTTTAACTTAACTAAAATTTATATTTTGTTGAGTACACTCAAGGAGATAAATTTTAGAGGCATGTTAAGCTAACACATAAGATGTGTGAAGACAAAAGAGTTGTCGGCTTAATGATCTGAGAGTTGTATGGAGATACAATTGATAATAAAATCTACCAAAATGTTTTATTAGGATTTGTTGAGTACACTCAATATCTCGATACAACGAATGGGATCCCAGCCCACTGTAAATCAAGTGTGGATTCAAATAATTTATGTATGAGGGTTATGAATTTATTTTGGATAATGGGAGCACGTTTAATTAAAGTTCATATTGAATTTATGCACATGCATTATAATACATATTAATTCTATTTTTTTCGTCATTTACAGTTTTTGAATCATGAGTAATCATATGAATTTGAGAGGCATACTGGATGCCAACAAACTGACCGGACCAAATTTTCTCGATTGGCACCGCAATTTGAGAATCATTCTCAAGCATGAAAAAATTAGATATGTCCTTGAGCAGTCATTTCCAGTGGTGCCTACTGAAAATTCCACTCAGGAAGAGGTGGCTGCTTACAATAAACACAGTGATGACGATAACACTGCAGCATGTGTGATGCTTGCAGCTATGTCTCCTGAGTTGCAGAAGCAACATGAGGGTATGGATGCTTACACTATGATTTTTCATCTCAAGGAGTTGTATGATGAACAATCTCGTGTGGAGAGGTAT
>NC_036246.1:9851339-9860002 GCF_002742605.1 Olea europaea var. sylvestris
ACATTATTTCTATTTCGTGTTTAGACATGAGTGGTTTTTCAATTAATGTTAAGAACAATCGTTGTTTGTTTTATAAAGATGAGATCTTTTATGGTTGTGGTGTGTTGCAGAATGGAATTTATATTCTTGATACTGAGTCGTCTATTATGAATATAGAAAATAAAAGGCATAAAAGTGATAATCTAAATAATACATACCTTTGGCATTGCAGATTGGGTCATATTAACGACAAACGCATTTCCAAGTTACATAAAGATGGATACTTAGGGTCAACTGATTTTGAATCATTTGACAGATGCGAGTCGTGCCTGTAAAGCAAAATGACCAAGTTCCCTTTTACTGGAAAAGGAGAAAGAACCACAGAACTGCTGGGACTAATACATACTGATGTATGTGGACCCATGTCAATAACTGCCAGAGGTGGTTTCTCTTACTTCATCGCATTCACTGATGATCATTCTAGATATGGTTATGTGTATCTGATGAAATTCAAACATGAAGCACTTGAAAAGTTCAAGGAATTCAAACTTGAAGTAGAGAAACAAACTAGTAAAAATATACCCACGCTAAGATCAGATCGAGGTGGAGAATATTTAAAGGGAAGATTTTTAGATTATCTTAAAGAGAACGGGATTCTCTCGCAGTGGACTCCGCCATATACACCGCAACATAATGGTGTATCTGAACGGAGGAATCGCACTTTGTTAGACATGGTGCCATCTATGATTAGCCATGCAAACATCCCAAAATCATTTTGGGGTCATGCACTAATTGCTGCGTGCTACACACTTAATCGTGTCCCATCTAAATCGGTCGACAAAACTCCATACGAGCTATGGAGAGGAAAAAGACCAAACTTATCTCATATGAAAGTTTGGGGCTGTGACGCTTATGTAAAGCGAAATGAATCAAATAAGTTTGAAGCTAAATCTGACAAATGTGTATTTGTGGGATATCCAAAGGAGACAATTGGATATCAATTCTATAATCTCGTTCAGAAGAAAGTGTTCATCTTAAGGCATGCCATATTCCTAGAGAAAGAGTTTATTCTAGGAGAGGGTAGTGGGAGCAAACTAGAACTTGAAGAAGTTCAAGAATCCACAGACACTGTTGACCAATTAGATGAATTTGAGTCTGATGCTACACCTGTTGGTGGACAGACTCTTGATCAGGATGTAGAGAACCCTGAGGACACTCCAGCTCAGCGTAAATCAAGCAGGATCATTCGACCTCCCAGAAGGTACGAATTCACGATTACTAATCAAGTATTATTAATCGAGGATGATGAACCTACAAATTACGCAGAAGCAAAGTCAAGTGTTGATTCGAAGAGATGGCAAGATGCCATGGAATCCGAAATGGACTCAATGTATGAGAACAAGGTTTGGACCTTGGTCGACCTTCCAGGTGGGATAAAACCGATAGGTTGTAAATGGGTTTACAAGAAAAAGGTCGATGTGGATAAAACGTTCACACATACAAAGCAAGGCTAGTAGCGAAGGGTTACACACAAAGACAAGGTATTGACTTTGATGAAACTTTTTCGCCTGTATCCATGCTGAAGTCCATTCGAATTCTGCTTGCAATAGCTGCATACCGTGATTATGAGATATGGCAAATGGATGTCAAAACTGCTTTCCTTAATGGAAACCTGCAAGAGGAGGTGTACATGACACAGCCTGAAGGTTTTGAATCCAAAGGAGCCAACAAAGTATGCAAGCTAAATCGATCCATTTATGGATTAAAGCAAGCCTCTAGGAGCTGGAATCTTCGTTTTGATGAAACAATCAAAAGGTTTGATATTATCAAAAATGAAGATGAACCGTGTGTTTATAAGAAAACAAGTGGGAGCGCAGTCGTGTTCCTGATATTATATGTCGATGACATATTATTAATGGGAAACGACATCCCAATGCTTCAATTGGTAAAATTATGGTTGTCAAAGAATTTCTCCATGAAAGATATGGGAGAAGTAGCGTATATCTTGGGAATCAAGATCTATAGAGATAGATCTAAAAGATTACTAGGCTTATCCCAATCTTCGTACATAGATAAAATTTTGAGAAGATTTAATATAGAAGAGTCCAAAAGAGGATTATGCCCCATGTCTCATGGGATTTACCTCTCAAGAGATATGTGTCCTAAAACACATGATGAAAGGAGTCGCATGGACAAGATTCCTTATGCTTCGGCGATAGGATCTATTATGTATGCGATGCTATGTACAAGACCAGATGTTTCATATGCTCTAAGTGTTACGAGCAGGTTTCAAACAAACCCTGGTGAGAAACACTGGATAGCGGTTAAGAACATTTTTAAGTACTTGAGAAGGACTAAAGATGTGTTCTTGATCGATGGAGGAAATGAACTGAAAATTTAGGGGTATACTGATGCTAGTTTTCAAACTGATAAAGATGATAGCAAGTTTCAGTCAGGATATATGTTTACTCTCAACAATGGAGCGGTTAGTTGGAAAAGTTTCAAACAAGAAACAACCGCTGATTCAACAATAGAAGCCGAGTACATAGCTGCTTCTGAAGCAGCAAAGGAAGCTGTGTGAATCAAGAAGTTCATTAATGAACTTGGAGTCATTCCTAGCATTGTTGATCCCATACCTTTGTATTGTGATAACAATGGAGCCATCGTGCAAGCGAAGGAACCGAGGTCTCATCAACGATCCAAACATGTGTTAAGGTGATATCATCTCATCAGGGAGATTATACAAAGGAATGACGTAACGATAGAACGAGTTCCCACAGATGATAATATTGCAGATCCACTGACAAAGCCGTTGTCACAACAGAAACATGATCGTCATGTGGATGCTTATGGTATTAGATATGTGAGTGATTGGATCTAGTGCAAGTGGGAGTTTGTAAGTGTTATGCCCTAGATCCAATCGATTTAGGTTGTAAACGCTTTTAATATATTTAATGCATTTGATTTTGGCGAGATCTATTATTTATTTAAATTAATTTTGTAATAAATAATATTAAATAATAGAATCCGAAGATCCAATTTTTAGGTAATCTGTTAATCACAAGGAGTTGTGATTGTGAGATACAAATTACATATAATTGGATCTTGAATAAACCATGGTCATAAGTAATAACGAAATACGGATATCGTTAATACAGTTAGACCATCACGTGTGGCATTTCTTACTTGTGAATTAAGTAGCTGATCTCACGAGCTAAAGTGTGGTGACACTTAAATGAACACGTGGATGTTTTGTTATAGAACAAAATATTGGAGACCCGCTAAGAGATTCCACATGGATAACTATCTGAGTGTCAGTGGCTAATCTCTAACGTTCGGTAGTCGAATTGATCCTTTGACTTGAGGTCGTCATAGTACCTTATATGAGGATAGTCATATTTTGGCGGTGTTGGATGTTGCTCTAAAAGGGGCCGCTAATATGACATCGTTCGGGTACGTCAAGAATCGTATGAAGGTTGTGATTGATCAATAAGGGATTCGTCACCCTTAGATAGTAGGAGATTATGATCTGCGTTTCATTCAGTTAAGTCGATGATGAAATCATTGGCCAAGGTGTACTCATAAGTCGAAAAGGAGTTTTCGATTTATATTGACTTAATAGTGGAATGAAAGATATGATCAATGATCGAGATTGACACAATTCCATATCTCGTAATTGATCGGATCGTATTAACAAAGGGATAATAGTTTCACGGTAAACGAACGAATTTGGTTTTGTCATACCACGTGACATTTCCCGTCATATGTATTGTCCTGACACATTGCTAGATGTCAATCAGGGACGGCGAGTATGAATTGACGATAAATTAAAAGGGTGTATTAATTTATCAATTTTGATTAGATCAAAATAATATTTCACGAAGTTAGGCATCGTGGTCGGGAACCTAATGGGTCGCACACAAAAGAGAATTAGAAAATTGCAAATTGTCAATTGGTTAATTTAACAATCGTTGGATAAATTAATTAATTGAATTTGTGATTTATAATCCCAAATTAATTAATTGGATTAATTAATTCACGGACCGGATTTAATTAATTGGATTAATTAAATATTGGACCGGACCGGGCTGGGTCCGTTTGGGTTTATATATATATACAGCTAGGATTTGAGGTTCATAAAGGGTTTTCATTATTCTTGCTGGCACAAGGGAGAAACCCTAGCAGTTGCAGTCTATTCTCTGTGTGGATTTCATTGGAGGCTGGACAATTGGACAGCCGTGGGAGGCAGATTCAAACTGCTGGAAAGGAATAACGCGAAGGAGTTTGTAAATTACAAGAAAAAGGTATATTTCTTATCACAGTTTTTATCTAAATAAAAAGCTGAATCCTGAATAGGAATTGAAACTTGTTAAATTTCGCTGTGCATATTTAAGTAAATCCCCTACAACCTGCACAGCAAAACACTTTCAGTGAGCCATTTACTCATTAAAGAGACAAAAATCAACTAAAGTCGGAAGAAATATTCATTTCCAATCACTGATCAAATCTGCTTAAGTCCCATTTAAGGGGGAAAAGAAAAATTATATTAAATTTCTAATAAACAAAAACCTCATCAGAAACAAGGATTTCACCACGTCTAAAATTTGTGTAAGAATAAGTTAGAAGTTTTATTGAAATTTTCTTTCGCCACGTCTAAAATTTGTGTAAGAAGATAAATGAGAAAGCAAAAACAAAAACAACTTGATGTACAAAATAAGAAGGCCAAGCTGAGATAATATATGGAGACATACCCTGCTGTCATCAATTCTAAACCAATCTCTCTGAATTTTTTTAACCAAAGTAGGTAAAGTTCATCATGTCCAAACGACCACAGCAAAGGGATTATATATAGGGCATTTGTCACTCGTTCCACTCATAAATGGACCTAGGTTCAGAACCTCCGGAAACTGGATGAGCTTCTTTAATTTTCCTAGGTTGCCTGACTGCACAAAGAAAAAATGGCGTATATAGAATTAGAAAATATATAGAATAGAAATTTCAAGTTAACTAAAATCGCTTCAGAACAATTGTAAGAATGTTAGGAGCCTCAAGTACAGTCAACTGTTTCTTAGCTTTCTCATAAGATTTATATCTGCAATGACAACATAGCAGAATTAATTAACTAAATGAATACCATACTTAATACAGATAACCCACGTGCTGTGCAATTCACTGACCATGAAGAGATAGCGAGGATCGTGTCTTTACAATAAAAAATAAAAAATAAAAAATAAATAAAACAGAAAATAATGTGTATGAAGGTGATATTTAATATTTATCAGGATCCATGATGACAATACATTATGAGAAATAAATTGCAAGAGCCGTCCCAACTCCAATAAATTTTAATAGAATTGGGAAATGAACAGACCTGCGGCACTTATACTCTTCATCTCCACTAAGTGTTTCGGATGCTGTAAATTGTGCAAGAGCCTTTTCAAGAGGACCAATTGTAAGTGTTATGTCTAGGTCCAATCAACCTTGAACATAAATACTTTTAATATATGATTAATGCGATTTAATGACAGATCTATTATTTAATTAATAGACAATTAAATTAAATAATAGAGTCCGTAGATTCAAATCTTCGTAATTTGTTAATCACAAGGAGTTGTGATTGTGAGATACAAATTACATATGATTGACTCTTAAATCGTCCATGGTCGTAAGTAATAACGAGATACGGATATCGTCATTACGGATAGATTATCACGTGTGACATTTCTTACTTGTGAAGTAAGTAGCTAATCTCACAAGTTAAAGCATGATAACACTTAAATGAACACGTGGATGTTTTGTTATAGTATAAAACATTGGAGACCCGTCTAGAGATTTCACATGGATAACTATCTGAGTGTCAGTGGTTAATCTCTAACGTTCGGTAGTGGGATTGGTTCTATGACTTGAGGTCGTCATATATCTTATATGAGGACAGTCATACTTTGAAGGTGTTGGATGTTGCTATGCCCAGGGCCTTTAATACGGCATCGTTCAGATATGTCAAGAATCGTATGAAGGTTGTGAATGACCGACAGAGGATTCGTCACTCTTAAATAATAAGAGATTATGATCTGCATTTTATTCAATTAAGTCGATAACGAAATCTTTGGCCATGGTGTACTCGTAAGTCGAAAATGAGTTTTCGACTTATATTGACTTAATAGTGGAGTGAAAGATATAATCGATGATCGAGATTGATATACTTCCATATCTCATAATTGATCGGATTATATTGACGAAGGGATTATAGTTTCATGGTAAACAAACGAATTTGATTTTGTCATATCACGTGATATTTTTCGTCACATGTATTGCCCTGACACATTGCTCGATGTCAATTTGGGACAGCGAGTGTGAATTGATGATAAATTAAAAGGGTGTTTTAATTTATCAATTTTGATTAGATCAAACTAATATTTCACGTCGTTAGGCATCGTGATCAGGAACCTGATGGGTCACACACAAAAGAGAACTAGAAGATTATGATTTGTCAATTAATTAATTTAACAAGCGTTGGATAAATTAATTAATTGAGTTGCTTATTTATAGGCTCGAATTAATTAATTGGATTAATTAATTCACGAACCAGATTTAATTAAATGGGTTAACTAAATATTGGATCGGGTTAGGCCAAACATATTTGGGCTTATATAAATAAGTTATTAGGGTTTACAATTTGATAGAGATTTTCATTATTCTTGCTAGCACAAGAAAAATTATAATCCTACAATATTATTTTTCGTGTGGATCATCGTTGGAGGCTGAACAATTAGACAGCTATGGGTGGCGAATCAAGATCATTGAAACAAAGAAAAAGGAAAGGGGTTTGCAGATCTAGAAAAATGTATGACTTTTATCACAATTTCTATCTAAACACAAAGATAAATCATGATGGGAATCAAAAATTGTTTTATTTTTTCGCTGTGCATAAAAAGTAGATTCCCTACAGTAGTATCAAAGCCTACTTTGTGTTTGTTAGAGATTGTTTTGAATTTTTGGGAACAATCAAAAGTTGATTTTTGTTCTGTGTTTCTCGTTTCTAGAAATAAAGAAAAATTAGTTTTTATAGTTTTAAAATCTGATTTTGAAAGTGAAACGGATCAAAATAAAAAAAGGGGAAGGCGGCTGCGGTCGAGTTGGTGGCGCCCGGTAGATGGGCGACAACTCCCGCCGCAGCAAGTGACAATGCGACGCCACCAATTGAAGAGGGTGAAGTTTTTAATTTTAGGGTTTTTCTTCTAATCGGGTGAGATGTGTTGGAGACGGGGGCTCTATCTTCAATTTATGAAATTTCAGGGGGTTGCTTGCAATTAAAAAAATGGTCAACTTGCAAACTTTGGATAAGGGACCGTTTTGCATTATTTGATATTGAGGACCCTTGCTTGCAATTTCATTTCGGTGGTCAGTGTGTAAATAATGAAATGAGGGCCTTTTCATATTTTAAGATGAAGGGTCCTATTTTAATTTTCAGAAATTTGGGGCGCCTTTAACAATTTTAAACTTGGGTCAAATTTGAAATTTTCAAAATGGTTTTGAATTTGAATTTTGAAATGGTTTTAAGATTATATCTTAAACGGTTTAACCTATAATTTTAATTTTGATCCAAATTGAAAATTTTTATTTAAAATTGACGACTTTTTATATTTTCGTTATAATATGATTTTCACGTAAATATTAAATTTGACCCTAAATTGAATTTTATTTTATTTAGGAGTGTTATCCTAGATTAAAATATTAATTCAATTTAAATTAGAGTTTGACTCTAATTTAGTACTTAATTAAAATTTGATTTTAATTAGTTATTCACCCGTATATATTCTTGAAGTTAGAATTGGATTCTAATTTGATATTTAATTAAATTTGATTTTAATTAAATTGTCACACCCTAAAATTTTATTTAAAATTAGAGTTAGACTCTAATTTAGTGTTTAATTAAAATCAACAGGTTCACCCTAAAAATCTTGAAATTAGAGTTGGACTATAATTTTGCTATTTAATTAAAATTAACCACCTTAAATTTTGAAATTAGAGTTGGATTCTGATTTGATATTTAATTGAAATATGATTTTAATTAAATAGTCACGCACTATAGTTATGGAATTAGAGTTTGACTCTAATTTGGTATATAATTAAAATTTGATTTTAATTAAATATGCCCGTTAATTAAATTAATTGATTATTTAATTGTTCCGATCCATTTGTCTAAAAGAGTTTAGACGATCTTAATTGCTAGAAACTTGAAACATGTTTGTATATAATATTGGATATTTTATAAGAATACATTTATGTGATAAATGCATTATTAGTGGACGATTATAGACTCGACCATGTGGATATCTTGAATGGTTGATTTTTATTTTTGTCGTGTTTTGGGCCTGCAAGCCCATTACTGTTGTTATTATTGTGGGCATGCGAGATCTTAATCATTTTGGACCTACGAGTTGGTTATTGTCATTGTTACTATGGGCATTCGAGTCCAATTTCATTTAGGCCTGAGTAACAAGTAGTATAGGATACATGTTGCAGGTGGACTAATTGAAGAAATAAGAAGATGAGGGAACCATGGTGATGGTGCATTGATACTGATCAATGCAATACCCCCTAGGAATTGACCAACTAGTCTTCCTTATGGTTTGAGAAGACTAGATAGTAAAAGTCCATAATATATATGTGTGTGTGTGTGT
>NC_036246.1:9863371-9978733 GCF_002742605.1 Olea europaea var. sylvestris
TAATTTGTTAATCATAAGGAGTTGTGATTGTGAGATACAAATTACATATGATTGAATCTTAGATCGTCCGTGGTCGTAAGTAATAATGAGATACGGATATCTTCATTACGGATAGATCATCACATGTGTCATTTCTTACTTGTGAAGTAAGTAGCTGATCTCACAAGTTAAAGTATGGTGACACTTAAATGAACACATGGATGTTTTGTTATAGAACAAAATATTGGAGACCCGACTAGAGATTCCACACAAATAATTATCTGAGTGTCAGTGGTTAATCTCTAACGTTTGGTAGTGAGATTGGTCTTTTGACTTGAGGTCGTCATAATATCTTATATGAGGACAGTTATGCTTTGACGATGTTGGATGTTGCTCCGCCAAGGGCCGCTAATACGACATCGTTCGGGTATGTCAAGAATCGTATGAAGGTTGTGAATGACTGATAGAGGATTTTTCACTCTTAGATAGTAAGAGTTTATGATCTGCATTTTATACAATTAAGTAGATAACGAAATCCTTGGCCAAGGTGTACTCGTAAGTCAAAAAGGAGTTTTTGACTTATACTGACTTAATAGTGGAGTGAAAGATATGATCGATAATCGAAATTGATACACTTCCATATCTCGTAATTGATCGGATCATATTGACGAAGGGATTATAGTTTCACGGTAAACAAACGAGTTTGATTTTGTCATACCACGTGATATTTTCTGTCACATGTATTGTCCTGACACATTGTTAGATGTCAATCTGGGACGACGAGTGTGAATTGGTGATAAATTAAAAGGGTGTTTTAATTTATCAATTTTGATTAGATCAAACTAATATTTCACGTCGTTAGACATCGTGATCGGGAACCTGATGGGTCGCACACAAAAGAGAACTAAAAGATTGTGATTTGTCAATTAATTAATTTAACAAGGGGTGGATAAATTAATTAATTGGGTTGCTTATTTATATGCCCGAATTAATTAATTGGATTAATTAATTCACGGATCAGATTTAATTAAATGGGTTACTAAATATTGTACTGGGTCAGACCAAACCTGTTTGGGCTTATATAAATAAGTGATTAGGTTTTACAATTTGGTAGATAATTTCATTATTCTTGCTAGCACAAAAAAATCATAATCCTACAATCTTATTCTTTGTGTGGATCACCATTGGAGGCTAGACAATTGGACTACTGTGAGTGGCGAATCAAGATCATTGGAACAAAGAAAAAGGAAAGGGGTTTGCAGATATAGAAAAAAATGTATGACTTTTATCACAATTTTTATTTAAACACAAGATAAATCCTGGTGAAAATCGAAAATTGTTTTATTTTTCCGCTATGCATAATAAGTAGATTCCCTACACCAATATCCCCATCTATCTCCACAATAAGATTCATAAGTCCATCATAGTACTCAAATCTCCCTAAACACTTCATGCACTAAATCTGGTATGTTCACTTAACACTAGTTAGTAAAAACCATGACAACGTAAATTAGTACCAAAAACAAGATTAAGGTTTATGACGAATTGACAATTATGAAATCGGGCATGTTGATGAATCATCATGAGGACAAGCCTTGGATTGGAGATAACTGATAAGTGCGTTTTTATGCACTTATATAACTCACAAACATTACCAAAATACTAGCAAAGTGTATGAAATGTGACCTAAACTCCCTTAATTCTTAGATTGTAGGGTTTTCTGATGGATTTGATGGAATTCACGAGAAAAAGAAGCAAAACGGACCAAAACGAATCAAAGTGATAGTTTAGGGACCAAAGTACAAATATCCAAAAGATGAGCCAAAGGAGCAATCGAAATATTTATAGTGCCAAGTACCAATTGGAGGTCAATATGAGATGATGAAACAAACGAGTCGAAGAAAAGAGGTCAAGGAATAAGAAGATTGAGTTTGGGGGACTAAAACGACACAAAACGAAGGTTCCAACCGTGCGACCGCATGGAATATAACCATGCGACCGTACAATCCCCATCCGAGATTCAAAACTAGGAAAAAGATTAAACCATGCGACCGTATGGATTAACACCATGCGGCCGCATGGTATAAATTTCTGTCACGATTTTGCAGTTTCCTTTTTGCGTTATAATTCTTTTGGAGCTCGATTGGGACGCGGTGTAAAAACCTAGAATCGTCATATTTCAGGAGAGAATGCATTGGAAGGAAGAAAAACACATCTTGGAGAGGATCTTGAGCGAAAGGAACGAAGAAATTTACGAAGATCATCGAGATTTCAAGCAAATTCATAACCCGGTGATGCTTTTTCTTCAATCTACTATGTATTTTGATTCTTTCTCCATGTTAGGCTAGATTTTTATGTACTAGGATATTGATGAACCATGTGATGTAATCTTTAATTTTCTAGTTTTGCAATTTGACTTTAAAACGCGTATTTGGATATTTGAATGAATTATATGCATTATTTTTCTTCCATAATTAAGTGCACGTAATTATGTGGTATGTGGTGGTTTATTTCATCTATTCGAGAGAAGGGAAATAAATTCAATGAGCTATAATTCATCGTAGAGTCCGATAGGGGATAGAGATATACCTCTATACTTTATGTGAATCTTTAAGTGCTCATAAAATCGAATGCATTTTTATATATGCACTTGTCATAGAGATATAGGCCGGTGGTCTGTAAGAATAGGTTCAATACATCTTGAGAGAGAGAGTATTTGATAGAATTAGGATCATTGATTCGTCAATAATTCAATCGCGTGTCATTTGTGAAACTAGGGTTTAAGGTAATCATTGCATGGGAATTCATGATTCTAGTGCGATTAACACTCATTGAATACAACAAACTTGTGTTCGAACCATTTAATTTGCATTTTAATTAATTAAAGCATCATTTTGCATATTAAATCCTTTATTTCATAACATTTGCATAATTAGGGTTTCCTTTAGGTCAAGAATTTAATTTGGATAATTTAGTTTCGGTTAAGGCTATGATAGGTAGAATTGAACTACTCAATCCTTGTGGGACGATATTCGGACTCAAATATCCACTTTATTACTTGTTAACGAACCGTACACTTGCGGTAGTTTAAATCGAAAGAAATATTTCGTAAACAAGTTTTTGGCGCCGTTGCCGGGGATTGAGTATTTGTTTAATTTTATCTATATTGGCACTAATTCGGATGTCCATATTTACATTTCCTGTTATTTTGTTGTGTTTTATTTTACTTAATTTCATTTTGGTTTGTTCTAGTTATTGTTTCATTTTAACATCTAAGCACTCCTATTAACTCTTCTTGCAGATTTGTATGCTAAGATCTGCTGAAAGAGAATTGACACCAGTTGATCCAAAAATGGAACGAACTTTCCATCAAAGGTAGCTAGAAAACAGAGAGGCATATCAACGAATAGCTAACGTGCAGAATAATCCAATTTTTCAGACCAATGAAGAAAGGGCAGCGGATGAAGGAAATATGTTCGTGGGAGATTTCATGACCCCTCAGATAATTCAAAGCCAGTCAAGCATCGTATATCCATCGTTTAGATAGCCGAACTTCCAACTGAAGACTAATGTGATACAATTATTTCAAAACGGCCATCAATTCTATGGAAGGACTGAAGAGAATCCACACACGCATGTTTCTCGTTTTCTGGAGATGTGCCAACACTTTAGATATCAAGGAATTTCAGACGATGCAATAAGATTAAGGTTGTTTCCACATACACTGCGTGACAAGGCAATTGAATGGCTGGATTCGCAACCAATCGCAAGCATCACCACATGGAATGATTTGGGCCAAAAATTCTGCACTAAGTTTTTCCCACCTGCTAAGATTGCAAAACTTAAGCACGACATCTCTATTTTTCGCCAAGGCGACTAGGAGAATTTCGATGAAGCCTGGAATCGGTTCAAGAATATGCTGTGAAAGTGTCCACACAATGGGATTAGCAAGGGACTTCAGGTCCAATACTTCTATGTGGGACTACTTCCAGCATTTAAAAGCATGGTTGACTCATCATCAAACAGATCACTGTCCACGAAAACCATTTATGAGGCACTGAAACTTTTCGAGACTATGGCTACCACTTCAGCTATGTGGACATCGGAAAGAGCATTTCAGAAGAAGACGTCGGGGGTTTATGAAGTGGATGTTTATTCTGCTTTGTCAGCAAAAATTGATTCATTATTTCACAAGGTAGAAAACATGACCCAATCAACCACCGCAGCACAGTCAAAGAAGGCCAATTGTAAAGAATGTGGAGCTGAACACGTAACAACAGAATGTCCAATTTTGGCAAAGAAGTAGAGCAGGTAGATTTTGCTCAATTGGGACAGCGACAGCAAAACAACACCTATGGGAAAACATACAATTCAAGTTGGAAAAAGCAGCTAAATTTCTCTTGGAGCAATCAAAACCAGAATAAACCGCAGGGTCAATATCAGTAGCAAGAGAAAAAACCTCAATTGGAAGAGATGTTTGGTAAATTCATGGAGAAGACTAATCAGTAAATGGAAGCTAACAATCAATTCATGAGGAAAACAGAAGCCACCATTCAAGACTAGAATGCAGCAATAAAAAATTTAGAGACTCAAATAGGACAGATGGTAGTTACTTTGATTGGCAGAGCACCAGGCAGTCTACCGAGTAACACGAAAATAAACCCGAAGGAACATGCTAAGGCAATTACAACTCGAACCGAAAAGCAGCTACCAGAATTCCATGTAAAAAAAGTCGGGTATAAATCAAGAAACAGAATCTTCAACGATAGAAGAACCTATAGAGCATGATGAGCAGATGGAGGAATCCACCCCAGCTAAAAAGCTGGGCAAAACATAGAGTAAAGCAACTGTTAACCCTCACGAGCCTTCCATACCTTTTTCACAAAGGCTAAAAAAGTAGAAGTTGGAGCAGCAATACAAGAAATTTCTTGAAGTTTTTAAGAAACTCCACATCAACATCCAACTCCCCGATGCATTATTCCAGATGTCTAGCTACCCAAAGTTCCTGAAGGACATACTGTCAAACAAATGCAAGCTAGGGGATCATGAAACAGTAATGTTAACAGAGGAATGCAGCGCTAGAATTCAGAAAAATCTCCCACCAAAATTGAAAGATCTAGGGAGTTTTACTGTTCCTTGCACTATTGGTGAAGTTCATTTTGATAAAGCATTGTGTGACATTGGTGCAAGTATCAATTTAATGCCTTTATCTGTTTTCAGGAAACTTGGCTTGGGAGAGGCCAAGGCGACTACTATAACGTTACAGCTGGCTAACAGATCATTAACACATCCCAGGGGAATAATTGAAGACGTGCTTGTCAAGGTGGAAAAATTTATATTCCCTGTGGATTTCCTATTTTTGGATATGGAAGAGGACAAGGACATTCCATTGATACTGGGCAGGCCATTTTTAGCAACAGGAAAAGCCTTAATCGATGTTCAGCACGGGCAGTTGATATTGAGACTGGGAGAAGAGCAGATCCTGTTTAATGTTTTCAAGGCAATTAAACTACCTACAGAGATAGATAGCTATTTCTAGATCGATGTGATCGATACGGTGATCCAAGACTCCTTTTTGCTACACAACCCATCAGATACATATGAAGTTTGCATTACACATTCGCAGTCAACGCAGTCTGATTCAATAGAGATGGAAACTTGTGCAAGGTTTTTGGATACCAACCCACCTCATACGCGCATAAGGCATTTTGAGGAGCTCGGAACAGGACCTACGAAACCACTACCATCCATTCAGCAACCATCGAAATTAGAACTCAAGCAGTTACCACCACACCTCAGATATGCTTACTTAGGAGAATCATGTATACTCCTTGTGATCATTTCAAACACAGTCAGCGAAGTGGAAGAAGAGAAATTGCTTAGGGTACTCAGGGAAAATAAGACAACAATTGGATAGACCATAGCAAATATCAAAGGGATCAGCCCCTCATTGGGCATGCATAAGATTCTCATGGAAGAGACTTTCTGGCCAACCATAGAAAGTCAGCGAAGGTTGAACCCAAAACAAGAAGAAAGTGGTCAGAGCAGAGATACTCAAACTTCTAGATGCTGGAATTATCTATCCGATAGCAGGCAGTGTATGGACTAGCCCAGTTCAAGTGGTGCCAAAGAAAGGAGGAATAATGATAGTTCCCAATGAGAAGAATGAGTTGATACCGACCAGAACAGTCACAGGAAGGAAGGTTTGCATTGATTACCGCAAACTCAATGCAGCAATAAGAAAATATCACTTCCTCCTTCTGTTTATAGACCAAATGCTAGAGAGATTGGCAAGCCACTCACATTACTGCTTCCCCGATGGGTATTCGGGTTACAATCAGATACCAGTGGCACCAAACGATCAAGAGAAAACTACATTCACGTGCCCTTATGACACTTTCGCATACCGCAGGATGCCTTTCAGCCTTTGCAACGCCCCTACAACTTTTCAACGTTATATGATGGCAATTTTCTCAGACATGGTAGAGAAATTTATTGAGATATTTATGGATGACTTCTTGATCTTCGGGTCTTCATTTGACGAGTGTTTGGAACACTTGAATATGGTATTACAAAGATGCAGGGAAACTAATTTAGTGTTAAACTGGGAAAAATGCCACTTCATGGTGCAAGAGGGGATCGGGTCTCAGCAAAAGGGATTGAGGTGGACAAAGTAAAGATTCAGGTTATTGAAAAGCTACCACCACCAACATCAGTTAAAGGGGTTCGCAGTTTCTTGGGACATGCTGGATTCTATAGGAGATTCATAAAGGATTTTTCGAAAATCACAAAGCCCCTCTGCAACCTGTTAATGAAAGACATGCCCTTCGAATTTAATGAGGAATGTCTGATAGCTTTCAACACTTTGAAGGAGAAACTCACGTCAGCGCCGGTAATTGTAGCACCTGATTGGGAGTGGCTTTTCGAGTTAATGTGCAATGCCAGTGATCATGCCGTAGGTGCAGTATTGGGGCAGCGAAAGAACAAGATTTTCCATGTAATATATTATGCAAGCCAAACATTGAATGATGCCCAGATCAACTACGTGACCACCGAGAAAGAGCTCTTGGAGGTGGTCTATGCCTTTGACAAATTCAGATCATATCTCGTGGGGTCTAAGGTCAAAGTCTACACAGATCACGCTACATTGAATTATTTAATGACAAAGAAGGATGCCAAGCCGAGGTAAATACGTTGGGAATTACTGTTGCAAGAATTCAACATTAAAATTAAGGACAAGAAGGGCAATGAAAATGTGGTAGAGATCACCTATCGAGATTAGAACAAGAAGAACCAGAAACGTCAGTAGAAATCAATGAAATTTTTCCAGATGTTCAGTGTGGAAGAAGTCCCATGGTATGTAGATATCGTTAATTATTTGGCTAGCTCAATCCCACCTCCAGATTACTCCAGTCACCAAAAGAAGAAGTTCTTTGCCCAGCTGAAATATTATTTTTGGGATAATCCTATTCTTTATAGGTGAGGGGTTGATCAGATTGTGAGAAGGTGTATACCTGAAGATGAAGTACTTGAAATTCTTGAGCATTGTCACTCATCAGCCTATGCGGGACATTTGGGGGCTTCAAAGACTGCAGCTAAGATATTCAAGTTGAACTTTTAATAAAGAATACCCTTACTTTATGTAAATTTGAGTTTTTGTTTTGGGATAAAATTATTTATAGTGTAAAATTATTTTTAGAGAATGTGTGGATAAAAAGTATGAAAAAATTATAGGTCTACATGTAAATTATGTTATTAAAAAAATTGTGATAGAAAATAAGTTTAAATAAAAACGATTTTGAAATATGTTGCATAGATGAACTCTAAATATGTTATAATAGTTATAATTAAGTATGCAAACAAATAATTAACAAACAATTAGCTGATTAGTAACAAAGTTATGATAAATTAAGGGTTGGGTGAACAAATAATTAGAAATTTTCTATCTTCATATTTCCAAGTATTAAAAAAAAAAATTCACGTGGTGGGTTCGGGGCAGGGCATCCCCGCCCTGAGCCCCGCGACGGGGCGACCATCTATGCCCCGCCGTGCCCCGTGCCCCATGACGGGGCGGGTTTTTTGCCCCATTCGGGGCAGGGCGACGTCGGGGCTGGGTGGGGTGGGGTAAATTGTCATCACTAGTCTAAAAAGTTGGACGATGCATTGTGGTCATATAGGACAGCGATAGGCATGTCTCCATTCTGCCTAGTTTTTGGGAAAGCGTACTACCTCCCATTAGAGATAGAACAGAAGGCATATTGGACTATGAAACGGTTGAACATGGATTTGAAGGCCGTCGGTGAAAAGTGTTTATTGCAGCTTAATGAGTTAGATGAATTCAGGATGGAAGCATATGAAAACTCGAAACTTATTAAAGAATGCATCAAAAAGTGGCATGATCTACATATTCAGAGGTGAGAGTTTGAAGTGGGGCAGAAAGTTCTGTTAAATAACTCGAGACTCAAGCTTTTCCCTAAAAAATTAAGATCAAGGTGGTCGGTTCCTTACACTGTCACTAAAGTTCTACCATATGGAGCTATACAAGTCAATCATGAAACAAAAGGAACGTTCACAGTTAATGGGCAAAGGTTGAAACACTACTCGGACAAGGACTTCTCCAAGCAAAAGTCCACTGTTCAACTCGGAAATGCCTAATTGAAGCAGAAGTGGAGGAGTCGAGCTATCGATTATAAACTAGCGCTAAGTGGGAGGCAACCCACTGTATTCTTTAATTTGTTTAATCGTCATTGCATCAGCTTAGGGAATTTTAATTTCATGTTTGCATTAGGTCATCGATCATCCATGCATGTCAATAGAGTCTAAGCATTGTTCACACGAATTCCTAGGCATGAAGCACATGTACGGTAAGCTTGAAGTGATTTTTGGGTGATTGGGGGGATAATTCACACATTTCAAGATAAAAGGACGTTTTCAAAAATTTAAAGGGCCAATGTGTGATTGAGAGTTCAACGTTTGGTTGAGGTCGTGTTTTTGGGAGGGGAGTCAATTTTTTTACTTTATTTTGTTTTGTTTTTTATTTTATTTAAAGAAAAAAAATTGTCTATGCGGTTGCAGAGATAAAGTTTCCATGCGACCGCATGGACACTTACCGAAAGTAAAAAAAGAAGTTTCTGTTAAACCATGCGACCATGTATTAATACCATGCGGCCGCATGGTACACCAAGTTACGGGTGGCCTTCTATTTCCACCTCTCAAATCTTCCCCCTACACTCACCTCACACACTTTAGGGCACAACAATCACTACTACACACAATTTTGACCATCACCTCAAGCTTGGTATACAAATTTGTCAAGAACATCATATATTCATCAAATTTAATCCATCTCAAGGTATGTCTCTCACAACCTTCCCCTCCTTTATGTTCGGTTGTTGAATACATTTTCAATTTTTGCGTTGCAATTGTGGAGAACGGGAATAGGTAGATGATGGGTTGTCCAAATGTTTGATCTATGCTTTGGGTACTAATAGTATTAATAAAGATTCTAAAAATTGAGAAGAATTGAAAGTATGCACACAAGGTGTTTGTCAAAATGCCTGCATGGGAATTAATGTGTATTCTATGTGAATCTGTCTTTGACTTCGATATCAATATGAAAAGTATGATATACTGTGTTGAACACTCATGATAAAGGAAATAGAAACCACAAGAATCCGATACCATAATACCTAGGCACAAGAATGGTGAAATCATGGCACCTTACGTCCCCTACTTTGCACCATAATTTGGGACGTCAAACGAAGTCCAATTGATTTGAAATTTGAGTATGTGCTAGACCTCATTGAATACTTCCATATGCCCAGAGATTTCTTGAAAAAATTTCGATAATTCCCGATGATGCCCGGGTCGAAAGTGCGCACTTAGTCATGGGCCAAATTTTGATAATGTGCATGTTTGGGCCTTATTTTCTGAGTTTTTTCCTATTAGCATAATATTTCTACTATCTTGAGCATCATATCTGGAATAATGCACATTAACATGTTATACATGTACTAGGAGTAAGTTTGGGGGATTCATGCATCTATAATCAACTTTCGTGTTTTTGACATGCCTTTTTCCATTGCATTCTATGGTTTTGACATTTGAAGTCTTATTTTTGCAGGATGCCACCAAAAAGAACTTTGAAGGGTGAAGAAAAAGTAGGTTCATCCTCTGGAGCTGCAAGAACTAGGGAGCTCGAAGGGAATTTATAGAGATTCTTTAGTGCCGAAACCATTGCCCGGTATGAGAATATCATACACCATTGGACAATGAACCCTGAAAGACTAGTTAAACTTTAAGATTTCCCGGGCTTTGACTTGGTAAATTTGGTCCATATTTGTGGTTCGGAAAAAGTGGTAGAGCACATACATCAGACAGTTTATGGGAATCTAGTCCGAGAATTCTATGAGGATCAGAGCACATACATCAGACATGGGTGTGAGGGAAATGGATTATGTTCTCCTCGGAAGTTATCCATGATTATTATCAGTTGAACATGGAGAATGTGGTTCCCATCCCCACCGAATTCAACTGGCCTGAAGTAGCTGAGGTTTGTTGGGAAAATGGGCTAAGCATTTTATTCGAACAAATATAGAACCAGAATGGATGGTTTTGTGTTTATTACTAGTTCTTCCTCCTGAGTTGAGACCCATCATTTAGATAGATGGGAGTAAACCAATGAGCTCGAATATTAATGAACTCTATAGAAAAGTTATCTATCAGAACAATACTCTTACCGATCTATTAACAACAAGTAACTCCACGCTAGGAGAATTAGTAATGTGTCAGGAGAAATTAGTACAAGAAGCCGTGGATACACTTCTTGATAATGGAATCCGTGGACAACCAATAAGGGATGATCAAAATAAAGTTTACAAGTCATTTTTAGATGTAATTGAAGGCAAAGAGGGAAGATTTCGTGAGACAGTTGGGAAAACAGGTTGATTATTCAGGTCGTCCGTCATTGTCGTGTTAGGAATTGTGAATATAGTGCAGAATTTAATTAATTGATACTTTTTGGGGTAGTACTTGACATTTCATAAGCACGCCACTCAGACCATACATGTCAGGTGAGTGATTAGGTTTGAATAAAGCAGAAGAAACCAAAAAATCTCGACTAGATTTAACCATAATGTAGATCCATAAACCAAAATGCCTTAATGCATAGTTTGGAGATGGTTTAACAACTATAGGGGAACATTGAGATAAGTGAAGGCTCCGTGCATGAATTACATTGTGTGGATTGCCTAGACAAGTGAGATGAAAACTAAGAGAAAGTCTTCAATTGGGGGGTTGATTCGAGAGACCAAATGTCTAAAAAAAATAAAAATGTGACACATTTCCAAGCCATTATAACTTGACCAAGTAAGCCAGTAAGGATATCTTGAAATCTGGTGCCCTAAAGCCAACTGGTTTGGGAGACACCGGCTCAAAACTCGTTACAGGGGTCATATAGAAAGCAAGAGGGAAAGAGGTCAATAAAAAGTCATCTGATCGAGTCTTTATAATTCGAACGAATAAGCCTGCAAGGGTTTAAAAACCTGTTGCCTTGAAACCAACTGGTTTGAGAGTCACTGGCCTAAAGCTCGCTACAGGGGTTGTATAGAAAGCAAATAAGAAGATGACCTTAAAAAACTAAAAAAATTAATGAAAAATACAGAGTATGATAGTATAGAAAAAGCCCTTGGACATTTAGTTGATAATAATCACACCTTCAAGGCAAGGCAAGTAATTTAGTTTAATCTTGAGCGTTAAAGCAATCAAATCAAGGAGAGCCTTCATTTGTTGACATGCGAACCCGTGGTAGTGGGATTTATCCAAATAAAGAGAGGGTAAGGACTACAATCACCTAAACTTTTAACTTTAAAACACAACTCTGGGATAGTTGAGTGAAAATAATGAGTTTGGGGGGTTGTGTATCTCTCGAGCGAGGTAAAGATATATTTGACCATTTTGGGGTCGGGATTGAACCACTCATGAGCTTGCTATGTTGGTATGAGATCACACACACACGATGAGTCTTGCATTCGACAGGTAAAGGTAAATTATATTCTTGCACTATTGAAACTAATTCTTGTGTTAATTACTAAATTACAATCCTGAGATACGATAGGTTATTGAACCATGATTGTTGAGATTTAAGTCACTATCTTGTTTGAGAACAAACAACAGTTTAAATTTGGGAGAATTTATAAGTGCGTTTTTATGCACTTATATAACTCACAAACATTACCAAAATACTAGCAAAGTGTATGAAATGTGACCTAAACTCCCTTGATTCTTGGATTGTAGGATTTTCTGATAGACAAAGTGATAGTTCAGGGACCAAAGTACAAATATCCAAAAGATGAGCCAAAGGAGCAATCGAAATATTTATAGTGCCAAGTACCAATTGGAGGTCAATATGAGATGATGAAACAAACAAGTCAAAGAAAAGAGGTCAAGGAATAAGAAGATTGAGTTTGGGGGACTAAAACGACACAAAACGAAGGTTCCAACCGTGCGACCGCATGGAATATAACCATGCGACCGTACAATCCCCATCCGAGATTCAAAACTAGGAAAAAGATTAAACCATGCGACCGTATGGATTAACACCATGCGGCCGCATGGTATAAATTTCTGTCACGATTTTGCAGTTTCCTTTTTGCGTTATAATTCTTTTGGAGCTCGATTGGGACGCGGTGTAAAAACCTAGAATCGTCATATTTCAGGAGAGAATGCATTGGAAGGAAGAAAAACACATCTTGGAGAGGATCTTGAGCGAAAGGAACGAAGAAATTTACGAAGATCATCAAGATTTTAAGCAAATTCATAACCCGGTGATGCTTTTTCTTCAATCTACTATGTATTTTGATTCTTTCTCCATGTTAGGCTAGATTTTTATGTACTAGGATATTGATGAACCATGTGATGTAATCTTTAATTTTCTAGTTTTGCAATTTGACTTTAAAACGCGTATTTGGATATTTGAATGAATTATATGCATTGATTTTCTTCAATAATTAAGTGCACGTAATTATGTGATATGTGGTGATTTATTTCATCTTTTCGAGAAAAGGAAAATAAATTCACCAAGGTATAATTCATCGTAAGGTCCGATAGGGGATAGAGATATACCTTTATACTTTATGTGAATCTTTAAGTGCTCATAAAATCGAATGCATTTTTATATATGCACTTGTCATAGAGATATAAGCTAGTGGTGTGTAAAAATAAGCTCAATACATCTTAAGAGAGAGTATTGGATAGAATTAGGAGCATTGATTCGTTAATAATTCAATCGTGTATCATTTGTGAAACTAGGGTTTAAGGTAATCATTGCATGAGAATTCATGATTCTAATGCGATTAACACTCATTGAATACAACAAACTTGCATTCGAACCATTTAATTTACATTTTAATGAATTAAAATGTCATTTTGCATATTAAATCCTTTATTTCATAACATTTGCATAATTAGGGTTTCCTTTAGGTCATGAATTCAATTTGGATAATTCAGTTTCGGTTAAGGCTACGATAGGTAGAATTGAACAACTCAATCCCTGTGGGATGATATTCGGACTCAAATATCCAATTTATTACTTGTTAACGAATCGTACACTTGTAGTGGTTTAAATTGAAAGAAATATTTCGTGAACAATAACCGCCAAAAGTCAGACCTACTAGTGTTGAATCTTTAGACAATGGGGCGGTAACACCTACTTCTTCAAGGATGTTAATTGTTAATTGGGCTGCTTCACAATTTTTGGCCAACCTAATTGGACTAATTGTTATTTAGGCTATCTGAATTCGAGTTAAAGGATTTAAAGGAAATGCATTTTTGAAGGAGTGCGACTTTACCTCTTCGAAGGAATAAGTATCAGCTGTACACATGGCTGATTTCTGTCCCTTGGATCATAACTTCTGAGTTGACCAGATATATAACTTGGTCTTGGCCTTTTGTCTTCTATTTTTTCGAGATGCTTCGTGAGATTTCATTTGTCTCTCCATTTTCTCTGAGTGAAAATTAGAGTTTTTGTTCTTTCTGTGAAATCTGTAATCGGTCTTTGTGATTCATTCAATCTTGAGTTGTAATATGAGAGTTTAGTATTGTCATAGTGGAGATTGAGTGGCGTGATTATTGATTGAAAAGAGCAAGAGAGAAAACGAATAAACAAATGGTGTTTTCATACATATTGTAATGATTTCTTGTTATTCTTAGGGATCTAGAGCAATATTTGATTACAGATACTCAACGGGTGAGTAGGTCGCAAGACTAAATATTCGGACCATTTAACGGGTGAAAAATTCCTTTGTGTTCATTCTTTTAATTTTTCTGCAATTACTTCTGTTTGAAGTCGTTTAAACCACGAAATAATTTGTATCTGGGCCTTGCAAGTGGTATTAGAGCAATTTACTGTATGGAAAATTTATTTTGGCCAACCCTACTTTCTAGATCTTGTGAAGATTGTATCAGTTTTGTGAGATAAAATTGGTTTTCTCAAGATTTGTTATAAATTAGTTTTTCAACTCTATTTGCTTTGTTGTTTTTATTGAGTTTTCTGGTGAGTTAAGATATTGACATTCTTTGTGTTTTACTGGTTCTGTGACTCATGCTGAATTTTGGCGAGTTGAGTTAACTCGCTTCGATTCATGTTGAGTTCTTCACTGACTACTGGGTCTTGGTGACTCGTTGGTTTCTTGAACGTGTACTGTTAATCTTGGTCCGATTCTAGTATCTCTTGGTGCTTCCCTTATTCTGAAATATTCAAATTTCAGGCTTTGATACTTTTTGGAACCCTCTTTTTTTTAAAACTTGTCAATTGTTTGTTGAATTTGGAATTGGTTGTTAAGGTAAGTAATCCCCACTACTTTCCTTTGTCCAAGATCTCCTTTGAGGATTTGAAAATTTGAAGGAGTAGTGGAATTAAGAATTACCAGTCCTTAAACCATTTCGAACCAACTATATATTATGTGAATTGCAATATATTTGTACATTGATACCGTGATCTGCATAATAAGTAGACATAAGGTTCTTGTATCCTGCTCAATCAGTTTTTCATACTTCTATTAGTTTTATAAGTTTCCTGAATCATCATACTCTATGTGTTGTATGATTATTGTTGTGTGCCTATACTTGTCATCATGTCTACTGTACATAAATTTGAAATTGAGACTTAAAATGGCACTGGAGACTTCAGTCTTTGGCGCCAAAAAATGAGGGCCTTATTACCACAACAAAGATGTACTTCAGCCTTGGATGGGACTTGGGTTGCAAAAATAAGCGCTTATAGGAGACAAGAGTTAAGTGATACTGCGTAGAGTACAATTTTCTTACATCTGTCTGATAATGTCATTAGAAAATTAGGTAAAACCACTCCTGCTAAGGTTGTATGAACTAAGTTAGAAACATTGAACCTAATTAAAACCACGCCTAACAAATATTATCTCCTAAGGCAGTTCTATAACTTTAGATATGATCCCTCATCTAACTTGGAAGAAAATCTTGACATATTTACTAAATTGATTCAAGACATAACTAATTGTGATGAAATACTTTTTGATGATCAACAAGTTGTTGCTCTATTAAACTCTCCAAGTGATAAATATAGAGACATCAGAAATGCCTTAGAATATGGGGTTCAAGAACTTACTATAAACAAAATAATTGCAGCCTTAAGGAATAAAGAACTTGAACTAAAGGCTGAATCAAAAGAATCTAAATATGGTGAAGGGTTGCACATAAAAGAGAGAGTGAATCAAAATAAGAAACAAAATCTGTATAACCTAAACTTCCTTAAGAAATAGAAATCTCACATTTCCAAACCCAAAGAGAAGAATAAGAATCATGTGAAGACTAAGAACCATATTAGAAAATGTTATTACTGTGGAAAAATAGGACATGTAATAAAAGATTGTTTCGAGAAAATTTTTGATATGAAAGAGAAAAATAATTTTGATGGTTCTGCAGCTGTAGCCTGCAACGATGAACCTGATATTCGGGGGTGGTTATTGTGAGTACTAACATAAGAGACTCAAAAGAATGGGTCCTTGACTCTAGATGTACCTTTCACATGTGTCCCACAAAAAACTGTTTCTCTGAATTTGTTGGCCTTAGTGGAGGACAAATTCAGATGGGAAATGATATGAGTTATCAAATAAAGGGTGGGAAAGTTGAATTAAAGTTAGGCAACAACTACATCCTTGAACTTGAAAATACAAGATATGTACCAAGCTCAAAAGAAACCTTATTTTCTTGGGAGAGCTTGATGATAAATATAACATCGTGATTAATAAAGGCCTCCTAAGGCTCCAACAAGGAAATAAATGTATGTTTTCTTCTCCAAAAATAAATGGAATATATATTGTCCTTGCTGAACTAGTTGCAACTAATTGCTCTATAGCCATAAACTTTTGTTTAAACAAGTCTTTTATTTAGCATAAAAGACTTGGTCACGTTCTTGAAAAGGGGCTGATGATTTTGAAAAGACTTGGTTGTTTTGGAAATGATAAAATTGAAGGTTTGGATTTCTGTGAAAATTGTACACTTGGAAAATAGAAAAGACTACCTTTCAAAACTGGTATCCACAAATCCACTTCTATTTTGCAATATTTACATGCTGACCTGTAGGGGCCAGCATCTGTAAATACTTTAAGTAGATTCAGATTCTATCTACTTATTGTTGATGATTTTTCAAGAAAATTTGACCTTTCTGTTAAAACAAAAATTTGATACTTTTCAAACCTACAAGTAATGGAAAATTATGATTGAAAATCAAGCCAATAAGAAAATCAAAGCCTTAAGAACTGATAATGGACTTGAGTTTTGCAATTACGAATTTGACACATTTTGCAAAGAATATGATATTTTAAGACACAAAATGGTTACACATATCCCTCAGCAAAATGGAGTTATTGAGAGAATTAATAGATACCTATTAGAAGAAGTAAAATGTATGTTATACAATTCTGGTCTTTCTAAGTTTTTTTGGGGTGAAGACCTAAAAACAGCAACTTATCTCATAAATAGAAGTCTATCTAGTGCTATTGATTTTCAAGTTCCTAAAAAATTGTGGTCTGGACATACCCCTAATTATGAGAAACTCAAAGTTTTTGGCTACACTACTTATTTATATCAAAGTGAAAGCAAACTCGAACTAAGGTCTTTAAAATGTGTTTTCTGGACTATGGAGAGAAAACTAAAGGGTACAGATTATTGATCAAATGTCAAAATGATTTTAAAGTAATTGTAAGCAGAAATGTTATCTTCAATGAGGATGACATGCCTTGTAAAAGGTCATCTGATGATAAAGCTTCTGAAACTGCACCCATAAGGGAAACTATCCTAGAAAATCAAACTGAAAATGCTGTTAATCAAGATGGTCTAATTGAGGTAGAGTCCACTCAACTAAAAATAAATGAGGAACAAATATGAATCTGAAAATGAAAATGAAGCTGTTAATCCCACCCTAGTTGGTTATTAATTAACTAGGGACAGAGAGAGGAGAACTACAAGATTCTACAATGTTACTCTATTTTCTGCTCTTGACGTCTTAAATTCGGAACCTACAACTTATGATGAAGCTATTAGTTGTCTTGATTCTGAGTTGTGGAAAGAAGCCATGAATGAAGAAATAGAATCTTTTATAAAAAACAGAACCTGAACCGTTATTGATAAACATAAGAATCATAAGACAGTAGATTGTAAATGGATTTTCAAAATTAAACAAGGAGATACTAATTCAGAAAATAAGAGATAAAATGCCAGACTAGTTGTTAAGGGGTTTACTCAAAAGGAACGAGCGGACTATAGTAAAATATTTTCTCATGTGGCAAAATATACCTCAATTAGATATTGTTAGCCCTTACTGCCTATTTTAACTAGGAGTTGGAACAACTGGATGTTAAAACAGCTTTTCTAAATGGTGAACTTGATGAAAGTATGTATATGAATCAACACATGGGGTTTGAAGTAAAATATAAAACTGAAAAAGTTTGTCTGCTGGAAAAATCTCTTTATGGGCAGAAACAAGCCCCTAGGCAATGGTATATAAAATTCAATACCTATGTACATAAATTAGGTTTTGTAAAAAACAATTATGATTCTTGTGTCTTCTATAAAGGCTCAAGTGGACCTGAATCCATTTATTTGTTATTATATGTTGATGACATGTTACTTGCCTGTCATGATAAAGTTGAAATTGATACCATTAAGTCAAAATTAAAGTCTGAATTTGAGATAAAAGACTTAGGGCAAGCTAAAAGGATTCTTGGTATGGAAATAGAAAGAGATAGGCATAACTGCATTTTGATGATAAAACAAGGCTCTTATGTGAAGAAAATACTTGAAAATTTTTCTATGATTGAGTGTAAACCTATTACTTTACCTATTGCAAATCATTTTAAACTATCAAGTGAATTTTCACCAAAAACATGATGAATTTAGGAGAAAGGAAAAAATTCCTTATGCTAATGCTGTGGGTTCAATAATGTATCTTATGGTTTGTACTAGACCTGACCTAGTACATGGAATTAGTATTCTCAGCAGGTTCATGGACAATTCAGGTGAAACACACTGACTAGCCATGAAATGGATGTTAAGATACCTAAATGGTTCTTTTGATCTGGGTTAAATGTTTTAAAGATGTAAAGAAGGGATAAACTTAAAAGGTTACACTGATTATGACTTTGCTGGTGACTTAGATAAAAGAAAATCAACATCTACTTACATGTTTACTTTGTGTGACGGGTGCATTAATTGGAAGTCACAATTACAAAAACTGATTGCCTTGTCCTTTACTAAAGCTGAATATATAGCACTATGTGATGCTGTGAATGAGAGTATTTGGCTGAGAGGCTTGTTAAATGAAATTGACTCATAAATGACTCTGTAAAGATATATATTGATAACCAAAGTGTCATACATTTGAGTAGAAATCCTCTGTAACATGATAGGACCAAACACATAGATATAAAATATCATTTTTGTGAGAAATATGGTAGAGAAGGGTTAATCAGTTTCTTTAATCAGTTTGATAAAAATACCTAAAGAATTTAATCCTTTAGATTTTGAGACTAAGTGCTTGTTTGTGCTCCATTATTTGTGAGTAATGTATTATGCAATAGTGATTGATGTTGAAATATGTGATTAAAAAAGAAGGAAATTTTTTTGTTTTACATGTAATATCATTTTAATGAAAAATGTGTGGTTGAATATGAGTACTGTAGAAAAAATAATGTGGTAGAATGTGAAAAAATGGTAGACAAACAAAGCCTAAGGTATTACCTTTGAATAAGTTCAAAAATTGCTTGAAGATTCTCAGTATCACTTGAGGTAGTGATACTTAGACCTTCAAGTATGATTTTTGGTACATGTACTAATGAAACCAATTTTCTTTTTACAGGTGATTTAGAGAAAATGAAGCAATTGATATAGATGACTAGATCTATTAATAAACGCTAAGAAATTGTTCAACAAGGTAGAGAATGTTAATTGTTAATTGGGCTGTCTCACAATTTTTGGCCAGCCTAATTGGACCAATTGTTATTTGGGCTGTCTGAATTCGGGTTAAAGGATTGAAAGGAAATGCATTTTTGAAGGAATGCAACTTTGCCTCTTCGAAGGAATAAGTATCAATCGTACACGTGGTTGATTATTGTCCCTTGGAGACTTTTGAGTTGACCAGGTATATAACTTGGTCTTGGCTCTTTTGTCTTCTGTTTTTTCGAGATGCGTCGTGAGATTTTCTTTGTCTCTCCCTTTTCTCTGTGAAATCTATAATCAATCTTTGTGATTCCTTCAATCTTAAGTTGTAATATGAGAGTTTAGTACTATCATAGTTGAGATTGAGTAGTGTGATTACTGATTGAAAGAGGCAAGAGAGAAATCGAAGAAACCAGAAACACATGATTTCTTTGTACATATTGTAACGATTTCTTGGTTATTTTTGGTGGATCTAGAACTATATCTGATTGCAAATGCTCAACGGGTGAGTAGGTCGCAAGACTGAACATTCAGACCCTTTAACAAGTGAAAATTTCCTTTATGTTCATTCTTTTAATTTTTCTGCAATTACTTCTGTTTGAAATCGTTTAAACGACAAAATAATTCATATCTGGGCCTTACAAAGGAATATAGATTGCATTTCATCTACTGCATACCTGTTTGCTTTTCTTCAAACTCCTAATATGCTCTCGCTTGTCGCTAGTGACAAGGTCCCAATTGATTTTTCTTTATCTACTCAAATGTTGCAGCTCGTTAATTTTAAAAAGTCTAAATAGCATAGACTAGCAATGGGACTTGGATAAGGATTCCCAATCGGAGATATATGAATCATAGATGGCATCTCCCCATGCCCATTTGCCTCTAAAAGTGTCAACACACTTAAAGTAAATCTTCACAATTTTACGTGTCACATTAATATAATAGATCTATAATGTCAAGAGTGTAACATATTAACCCAATAGCAATGCATGGACCATATATATGATTTGAGTTAAAAAAATCGTAACAACTAATACATCATTTTCGTATTAAAAATGCTATCGCACTATATGATGTGACATACTTTTCTCAAAGTTACACATTAACATCATGTCAGATATTTGTAACAACCAAATTGCAAAATCAATTTACATATGAATCTCCCATACTATCAATTCATGCAAAAAACTTAATCAAGTTTTGATGCTCAATGCAAGCTTCAGAATCATAGAGTTGATGATAACAACATGAAAAATTTTGTAACATGCTGTGATGTCCAACAAAGTTATAATATCTGTGTCTGTGCGAAACCCACAAGCATACATAATCGTTGACAAGTAAAAAATTTGAGTGAGTTAGAGTATCATCCCATAGGGAATAAAGTCAATTCAAGTTTACTAGTTTTGTATATAATTCAAATTATGTAAACAAAAAAGAAGTTTGATTTGATTTATGCTAAATTAACCTAAGAAAGCTGTAAAAATAAGATTTTTATTAATTATAGATGATTGCATTGGATTTCGAATCCACCAATTGAACCAATTCTTAATTTGTAATTTAGTTCCGTTCATGCATTCTTGACAATCGATAAAACTATGATATATAATTTTCTTTTTCAAGACAAATTAAATCTATCCTAACCATGACCCGAATCTATTCCCAACCCAAATTCGAATTAGTAGAACACATTAAATTTTAGATTATCTATATGATTGCACCGCAATTGTACAATTCGTTAACAATAAATAAGATGAATTTTAAGTCCGAATTTCGTCCCACAAGGATTGATCTAATTCAATTTCTATTACCATGATTTTAACCAAAACAATAATAATGAGAGTGTTTGTTGTGATGAAAATTATAACTAAACTAAATTACGCGTGCAATTATAAGGAATTTAACTAACTAAATGCAAGTTGTGTTTAAATGCAAGTTTAAGTGTTCTAATAAATGATAAATGTATTAGAATTGAGAATCCCCCATGTAATAATCTTTTTTAAACTTAGTTTTACACCTTGACAATATTGTCGAATTTTGACGAATCAATGTTCATATTTTATTCAACAATCTCTTTCGAGTAATGTTGAACTTATTCTCATATAAGACCCAACTATATTTCTATAACGGATGCGAATATACAAGAATGCATGAATCTTTATAAGCACTTAAAGATTTACTTAAAGTATAGATGTATATTTTTATTCCCTATCGGACCCTAAGACGATTTATACCATGTCGAGCCTATTCACCTTCTTTCAAATGCATGAAACAAACCATCAAATTCACACAATCACGCGCACAATAATTGTGGAGAAAATAAATCCATATAAATCATTCAAATTCCAAAAACGTGTTTTAATGTCAAGAATGTAAAACTAAATATTTAAAAAGTCATATCACATGATTTATCGTTCTCCTAGCACGAACAAATATAGCCTAGCATGGTGGAAAGAGGAAAACAAACTGAATAATAAAGAAAATATATCACCAATTTAAATCTTAAACTAATTTCTTGTGTCTTGATGTCAATCGTCACGTTCTTGCCTCATTTTTCCCTCTAAAAACCCGTATCAATGTGTTATAATGCGTGGTTAACCCTTAGGGACAGTTCTAGGATTTTAAAAGATGTCTCAAGACTGGTTTCCATAAGAATTTTAATCAAATAAAGAAATCGGATTTTTCCCCACAGATTTGTATTATGCTATATGGAAATCAGTCCTAAAGTAGCTGAAAATATGCATCGACCGGATGGAATTTCTGCTATGCAACCGCATAGTAGTGTTAATCTTCCAAATGTTGCATTTTAGTCCTTGAACTCCGTTTTCTCATCTCTTAACCTCTTTTCTCATTTTTTCTTCTTCCAACACTCCATGTCTTCATCAAATTGGTCCTTAACTCTTCAACATCCTCATTTATGCTTTCGGGTCATCTTTCAACTAATTGTACTTTGGTTTTCTTCTATTTTGGTTATTTTCGCTTGTTTTTCTGAGATTTCGCCACATTCATCAATGTTATCCTACAAAACATAATTTATATAGAATTAAGTCATACTTCAACATATTTATCAATAATTATTCATGTTTTATGGTCAAAATAACTGTGTAAAATGCACATATTAAATACCTAAATTTGAACTATTGTTCATCTGCAAAGAAGACTGTAGCATAACTCGACACAAAACACGATTTAACAACCTACCGTGTAATCAACACCATGAACAATTTCAACAATACAAATTCAAATTAACCTCCACCTATTATATGCATAACTTGACGTGTGTGTAAACTCATGAAAACATATCAAGCTCGTGATTAGTTTAACTGTCGACCCATGGTGGTCAAGTATGTCCTTTATTCACTCGAGAGATACACATCCCCAAACTTATTCTTTTCACTCAATTTTCTCGGGGTGTGTTCAAAGGTTGAAATTTGGTTAATTCAAATCCTTACCATCTCTTAGTTTGAATAGATCTCATCATCAAAAATTCACACTTCAACAAGTAGAATTCTCATATTTTTGATTGCTTCAACTTTTAAGACTAAACTAAATTACTTCCCTCACATTAAATGTATTCTTTTATCAACCAAATGTCTTGGGGCTTAATCAATGTAATTGTGTCTTTCCTCTCTCTCTCTCTCTCTCTCTCTCTTTTTATCATCCACTCATTTGCTTTCTATATAACCCATGTGTCGAGTTTTAGGTCGATGACTTTCAAGTCAGTTAACTTTATAGCACCAGGTTTTCAAATACCCTTACAGACTTATTCATTTGAGTTATAAAAGCTCGAGAAGGTGAATTTTTTATTAACTTCTCCCTTTCTTGATTTTTATATGACTCCTGTAGTGAGCTTTAGACCAGTGACTCTCAACTCAGTTGACTTTAGGACACCAGGCTTTCAAATACCCTTACAGGATTAATTGTTCGAGTCATAAAGGTTTTGAGAGAAGTGTTATTTGCACACAAATTAATGCTATGCCCTTTTTTAAGACATCCAGTTTCTAAAACTATCCCTTAATTTAAGACTTTCACCTCGTGTAATATGCATACCATTTTTTATTTTATTTTTTGCAAGGCTTTTATTTCAAAGGCCGGAAACATGATCAAACTTGATCTTTGATAAGATAGGATAATTAAAATAACTTGGAAGTTACAATCTTTCAAGTGTTACATTGGATTATTAGTTTGTTCATGATAGATTTATTTGGTAAATCACGTTAAGAATATAACGAAATCCAAAATATGCATAAACAATATTGAAAATTTCTTAAAACACACCAGACTAGAGTTTGTAAAAGAGAACATGTGCACGATTATTTAGTTTATCAGAAACTAAAGGAAAAATAATAGCTTTCCGGACCTTCAATGAACATAATAATTAATTGCACTGTGCTTTCATGTAACCTAATAATCGAGTTTGAAAACTTCTACAAAGTATGTAGTCATAAAAATGTACTAAACACTCTCAAATTAATTATGTATTTGTAATGAGTTTGACGTGTTTTTTATTACTTATTGAGAATTTTTCAAAAAGTAGTTCTCCATTATTGGATAAACTTAAAAAGTAGTCATCTTTCACTTTATTGAGTGAGTCGGATTTATATTGATTGAGTTAGTCAAATTTATTTTCAAGTAATTAATATTTGTTAAGTTGTACGTAATAAGTACTTGGTTATGTCGACTATTTTTTTCAAGTTAGTCAAGTTTAGTACAATACATTTATAGGGAGTGTTGTAGTTTTGTAACGTTCTTTTAGCGAATACCATTTTTCAGTTAATCATCCATTCTATCAAAATCATTATCACTTCAAAATAAATTGATCTTTAAATATACCTAGACGTTCAATTTTCATCTTCTCCCTCCGTTTGGTTCACCTTACAAAATTTGCTCTATGAAATTTTGGTATTTGGCAAATTGTTCATTGTATTAAAACCTCTATACAAATCAAGTTGAATCTCAGCGAGGAATTATTAATTCCCCCTTTTACTTTTTCACCTAATTTATTTTATTTTGAAATTTTGAAATTTGAAAATTCATTATTCAAATCAATAAGCACCTCCGCCAGGCCCGAGGCCCCATACAATAGCTGCTATTCGACGCGGTGACTCGGTCAAGTCTTACATGTGTGGGGTTAGCTATGGCTACTATAAAAGAAAAAGAAAACTGTCCCTTTCTACATATTTCCACACAATTTGGAATTCCAAGCCAAGCTTAGATAATCCGTCCCCATATACGCCTCAAAAGGTTCTGTTTACTTTATTTTCATCCTTTCATATTGGGAATTCAAAATCTGACCTTTAATTTCATCATTGAGATGTCAACACTTGTTTTTCTAACATGTTGATTGTCCTTTGTTATGTTCAAGTGATGCTTTTGACCTTGGAAAATATTTTAAAATTCAAATTTAATGGTTTTAATATTACTTGCATTCAATTCACAAGTATTTCTAGTAAATATGGTTTTGGTGTTCACCAAATACTATTAAAATATGGACCTCAATCCTTGAATTGGATTTACAAGTATATTCTATAGTTTAAAAATAGAGTGGTTCGATTTGGAATATTGATAAAGAACTGAAAGCAATTGATTCAATTATAATATAAAAAACATATTCTGAAAATTTGAGACAAAACTCGATCAATATGCCACAATAACCGAGAATGAGATGTACCAGCCGTAGGTTAACAAGTTGAATTTTTTTAAAAAAGGAATCTCGTAGAATCATTTTAAACCTTATATCGTGCTATGTTTATAAAATATTCATAGAACAGTTATTGATCTATATTTCATTATTAAAGATATTCAAAGTGCTTGTACATGGTTTATTCTCTACAATATTTACCAAGAAAAATAAAATTCGATAGTCTGGGAAATCAAAATATGGACCCGCATTTGGTGTATTTAATGTTGGAACAATTTGGAGCACGAATTCTATTCTAGAATTCAATATGTTGGGTCCTTTTAGGCATCCAATTCTAGGACGCTTAGTTGCACCAGTTTTGTTTATACCATTCAAAAAGAATAAATGCGCGTGCAAGTTGCAACAAGTGTATTATTTTTTTATTTTATTTTTTTTTTTGATAACTCAGGTGTCCCAGCTTAGCCGGACTAAATCCTGGACCTCTAGCCCCCGGCCCCTCAGTGACTAGTGGAGGTAAATCGCAGGTTGTGCCCTTGTTAGTTCCCAGGTTCCCACATGGCTTTTACTCCTTCCCCAAAGGGACCCTCCTCCATGGTTATTACATCACCAAGCTGCTCCAACCCTTCCTCTGGTTATTACATCACTTGGCTGCTCCAACCAGAAATCGAACTCCTCACACTTGGTTCCAGAGCCCCCCAATGTGATTGTTCCGCCAACTTGGATGTGCCCTGGCGGGCAAGTGTATTAATGTATAGGTTTGGATGCCAAAGAGGACCTAATAATAATATTGAATAATACTTCACAGTTAATAATAATTGACAATATTTTAATTATTGTAGTGTTTTGGTAAGAGTGCTTTTAGACCTTTAGTTTTGGTATATATTAATATTTGGCTTGTTAAGTTTCACAATACATCACTCTGGTTGACCGTTATTTCTTTAATATTTTGAGTTAAGCTTCGGTATCTAGTTGATCTCAAACTCTTTTTTTTTAATTGAATCATGACGATAACCATTTCATTTAGTAGCATCCTCATAAACAATTTACAAGGAAAAACGAATTTTTTTTTGACAATTGAAACAAATTTTATCCCTAATTGTAAAAAAACTAAAAATTCTTTAATTGACAATTTTCATATAAAACAAAGCCAAACGAAAATCAAAAGATGAATGATTTTCTTAATTTTTTTTTGACAATTGAAACAAATTTTATCCCTAATTGTAAAAAAACTAAAAATTCTTTAATTGACAATTTTCATATAAAACAAAGCCAAACGAAAATCAAAAGATGAATGATTTTCTTAAATTTTTTTTGACAATTGAAACAAATTTCATTCCCAATACCAGTAAATTTTATCCATTTAATTGATAATTTTCATATAAAACAAAGTCAAACGAACACCAAAAAATACTTTGATTTTAACATTTTCCACATAAAAATTAAACCAGTCAAACACAATAATTGAAAATTTCTAGTAAAATATTTTCTAGACAATTCAATTCCCTGGAATTTATTTTCTTTCCACCCAAATTTTATTTTTGCAATCAAACGAACCCTAAAAGGAAAAAAAGAGTAAAAAGGAAAAAGGAGTAAAAAAATTATAATTTAAGCCCATGTTTTTAGATAAAAATTAGATTTTTATTTATTTATTTATTAAAGTTGATGGAATGTGTAATTTAAAAGTTATGAATATCATAAAATGTATGATTATAATTAATTGTTAACTTTTATTTAGATTCTAATCGAGCTGAAAAGTAATTAATTCAAATATAACGCAATAAAATGAGAAATACAAATTCATTTACGAATGAAATTGCAGAATTTGTTGTCAAAAACAAACTTTTTGAACCGTATAAAAGGATGTGGGGGTGTCTATGTAATAGTTGTGTTTAACATCAACTATGATCTTTATCGATTGTGCTACATGTAGATAATGGTTCACATACATATGATATAGTGAGATTCTTGAGATATAATTGTGTCATAATTTTTTCAACCAAACGAGAAGAAAAATTCACTCTCTTTTTAACATTTTATATTTATGTAAACCATTATATAACTCTTCATATGCAAATACATTATATATATTTGGAAAATATTTGTTGTACATAACCATTTACTAATATTATACATATTGATAAAAGGTCACAAAGATTTATTATTTATTATTATTATTTTTTAATTTGGTTGATTAGATTTTGATTCAATCAAATCTCGTCACATCATCTGTTGATAAACAAATATATAAGTTATAATATACATGTAGCACAATCGTATTTATTTATGGTTGGTTTTGCCTTCTTGTACATAACTTCCTTTGACTCAATTTGAGTCCTTCTAGCTCAACTTTTTATTTTCTAATTTATATTTCTTATTCAAATTTCATTTTCTTCTGTATTTTTTCTTCAAGGGTTTGGTGTGGTTCCCTGTTACCGAATAAATCAATTAAAAAAAATAGAAATTTGAAGAAGAAAAGTTCTGAACTAACATGGAAATAAAATCTTATTTCTCCTAAAATAATAAATTTCTTAAAAATTATATAATTAACAAATTGACATTCATTTAAAAGCACGAATATTTAGACACAAGCTGGGTAAAAAAATGAACAATTAAAGAAGAAAATATGACAAAATTGGAATAAAAAGATTTTCCTTTAATATGAACACTAACAGATCCGTATTGGTCTGTTTTGAAATTTTGAACAAGCTCTTATTGTTCCTATAATTGTCTAAACGTTCAACGTTACACGGCACAACTTAATTGCATAACAAAAAGAAGTGGTCGGACTTTTCGCACGCAAATATGCATGCTTATGGACAAATTATTGTTCCAACATGAAATTCAATAGCCAATTATGAATTCTTCTTCTTTCAAAATAAGTAATCGTGTTCTATCGGTCCATTTTCTTTAGCAATTATTATTGGTTTAAGTTATCTCGATTTTTGTAGTGGTAACGCGACCAATAGAATCCAACTCCGATTGTGTTATGTAACTTTGCTCCTGCATAGTTGGACAAATCGTTAGTTGAACGTACTCGCAAGCACTTCAGATCAAGTCAGTCGATGTATGAGTAAATATTTGGGTGTGGAACGTGTTAAAGAAGTGATCCACTTAAGAAAAGGGGTTTGGATTTGAGAGTGTGTGTAAAGAGAGCAATGAGAGCAAACTTATAGCTTGAGTATATAAGGTCGCATTACCTTCAAACTAAGTATAGGCTTTTATAGTATAAGAGTAGGAATGATAGCCGTTGGATGAAGAGATACGTGACGCGGCCTCATCTCAAAGGTCAAGGCACCTTATCATAAGTCTCATTTTATAAAATCTATATTCATGTGCATTTAATGTTTCTGACAATTAACCACCTTATGGTCTAGATCTAACGACTTGATAGAGTGATTACTACAGAGAAGTCACATCAATCAATCATAGAAGATCTTTATCTTTTTGGAGGAGGTGAGGCGATAGATGCTTCCCATCGATGAAGAGTCTAATTGCCTCGGATTTCCTCCCTATAGCATGCACAACACCTCGCCTAGATCATCGGCATCTTTGTGGCACCCCAACGGAAGTGATGCATTACCTCAACTATCTTATATACATGGCCTCACCTTGATTAGGTAGGATAATGATGTGGAGTGCGGGCCTGATTGGCTTTTTAGCTGGCTGTCACATAGTGGTGATCTAAAGCCTCATCATAGGAGGCGTAACAAAGTAGATAATGTTATTTTTGCCTATAAAATTGTTGCATATAAGAGCAAAGATAAATCGATAAAAATGTTCTACAAATCCCAAATTCAGTTTTGGGACAAGTCTAGCATTAACCCATATTCAATTACAAGTCCCAGATTTTGTTTGTTCATGACAAATTCGAGCCTTTAACCCATGAACAAATTCGAGCATTTAACCCATAGCTACCGAATCCTTTGCATCTTCCTTGCTGAGGATATTTTTCAAACACAAATACACGAACTTTTCTTAAAAATATATCACAAATATATTTACATATATATAGTCTTTGAAGTTTGTTTGGAACACCGTACTTTGCCTTTTGATATATTATAAACTTTTCTAAACGAAAATAATTATGAAGCGTCTAAACTATTCTCCATTAACCCGTCTTATTTTAAATCATTTTACCTTTACTTCACCTTCTGCCTAATATCTTAACAATTTAACAGTTCTAGAGACTAAAAAACGACAAAAAAGGGAGAATTTATTGCCTAAAAAAATCTTTTAAGGATAATGACATACGCCCCGTTTGGTTATGATTTTTCATTCCAGAAAATCAATTTTTTTACTTTTACTTAACATGATCATTCATCATTTTTGACTTTTTCACTCATAGGTAAGACCCACTTCTCTCTCTAACAGTCAAAAAATCAATTCTCATAATTACTATCGAACAGACCTATAGTCTGTACTCAAATTTAGTGAAGGTCTAATTTAACTATGATGAAAATTTCAAATTTATGTATCAATTTAGCGAAGGACTCCAATATGCATCAAGTCCCTCGGCTATTTTTTTATAGGTGTCTTAATATTTTTTAAGCAAGAGAGAGTGTCTCTATATTAGTCATATACTTACGTGGAGGCTTGTGTAATGGTCTCTACTTTCTATGCTTTGCAAAATTGATTTGAATACTTTTTCTAAATCACATTATTAACCATGTTTGTGAAGAGTATATATATTGTTTAAATTATAAATAAATAGAAATATGTGATGGTACTTATATATATATTCTTTGAAATATATAAATAAATTTAAAAATTTTTAAACACAAAGTTTTAATGCTAAGGCTGTAGTATGATTATGTCATACTTGGAGCTCAATTATCTTGAAATTATTGTAGTGGACTATTGATTCAAGACTCCTCTTCACTATTAATCAGACATAACTGTAGATCAAAATTAAAACGACAATATTTCGATAATAAACCTATATTAATTGAATTTTCTGGAACGGAACGGTAAAAATTACACCTTAGTTAATGCTCGTGCTAAAGTAAGAAATGAAAAGGTGAAACTGACATATAAATTTAACATAGCCACAAAAACTTGAACAAGTTCTGTAGAATTTTCTTGATATATTATTCCAAATTGGCAGAGGAAGTATCTTCAAAGTCAAGGTCCATGAGTTGGCCAATTTAAAAATAACAAAAAGACGGCCCCGGCCCTACCTAAAACGAACCGCCGAACGGTCATGTTGACTTGAAACCTAGTTTCCTTTTCCCCTATAAAATCCCTCCGCCCCTTCTTTTCTAGCAAACCATTCCATTAACGAAATTCCTTGTGTCTTACAGCATATGTCTCAAAGGACCAACGTTCCACACTTCTCCTCTATAGCTTTTGGTCTCCATTCCCATCTCCTGGTTTCCAGTGAGATGAACTCTAATTCCAATTGGTCTTTTTCTTGAAACTTTCATTCTTTAGGGAAAGGAAACAAATTCCTTGCTCGTTTTAAGCCAAAGAATTCCTTTCTTGGGAATTGGATTTCACTTTTTCTTGACGAACTTGGAATTTTTGATAATGGGTTTGAAGGGATTTGTTGAAGGAGGCATTGCTTCTATTGTTGCAGGGTGTAGCACCCACCCACTGGATTTGATTAAGGTTCGGATGCAACTTCAGGGCGAAGCGTCTGCGCCCAATCCGGCGGTTCAGAATCTTCGTCCGGCTCTTGCTTTTCCGACATCTGCCGGCCATGTCAACCTCCCTTCACCTCCACCGCCGCCCCGTCTGGGACCCATTGCTGTTGGGGTTAGGATTATTCAGCAAGATGGTGTCAAAGCTCTCTTTTCTGGCGTTTCTGCCACCATCCTCCGTCAAACTCTGTACTCCACTACCAGAATGGGACTGTACGACATCTTGAAGCAAAAGTGGACTGATCCCAATGCCAAAAATATGCCTTTGTCGAGGAAGATCGCGGCTGGACTCATAGCTGGTGGGATCGGAGCCGCCGTGGGGAATCCGGCTGATGTTGCTATGGTTCGGATGCAAGCCGATGGCCGTCTCCCTCTGGCGCAGCGGCGCAACTACAAGAGCGTGGTGGACGCTATTTCACAGATGACCAAGAACGAGGGCGTAATTAGCCTGTGGCGCGGCTCTTCGCTCACCGTAAATCGCGCCATGTTAGTGACGGCTTCACAACTCGCCTCATACGATCAATTCAAAGAAACAATACTAGAAAATCATTGGATGAAGGACGGTCTTGGCACCCATGTGACGGCCAGTTTCGCCGCCGGGTTCGTGGCAGCGGTGGCCTCAAACCCGGTGGACGTGATTAAAACACGAGTTATGAACATGAACGTGCGGCTCTTCGCTCACCGTAAATCGCGCCATGTTAGTGACGGCTTCACAACTCGCCTCATACGATCAATTCAAAGAAACAATACTAGAAAATCATTGGATGAAGGACGGTCTTGGCACCCATGTGACGGCCAGTTTCGCCGCCGGGTTCGTGGCAGCGGTGGCCTCAAACCCGGTGGACGTGATTAAAACACGAGTTATGAACATGAACGTGGAGCCAGGGATGGCCCCACCTTACACTGGGGCCCTAGATTGTGCAGTGAAGACTATTCGGGCCGAAGGGCCCATGGCCCTTTACAAAGGATTCATACCTACAATTTCTAGGCAGGGTCCATTTACTATTGTGCTCTTTGTCACACTGGAACAGGTCCGAAAGTTGTTTAAAGATTTCTAATACAATATTATGGTGACGTGAAAACGATTACGATGACGATGACGATCATGAAAAGAATATATATTTTATTTTTAATTCCTTAGAATTGGGAAGAAGGAAGGAATATATGTGGTGTTTTAGTTTGTTCTTAATAAAGATGGAATTATGCAGTTAATAACTACCTGAAACTGACGCTATTCTTTTAATATTATTATTTGATATGTTAGTGACGGTTTTAGTTTATGTGCCTTGATGAGTTCTAAGCTTATAGTGGAAAAATGAGTTCATATTATATTTTATTTAAATTGTAACTTTAATAAATGATATTCATTATATGGTTAGATTAGACGTTTCTGCTTTTAAATATTGAAAAACTTTAGCCAACACCAAAAAGTACTAAGCTCGGCTAGTTGACAAAAAATAATTTTTATTAACTTGGGTTCAATGTAACTTACTCCAATACAGTATGACAATAACCTACTTATGGTTCATTTGACATGATTTTTGAGAAATTAAAAAGAACTTTTGAGACAAAAAGTTGTTTTTAAATCTATTTGATTAATTTCATGAAGTGTATCTTCCAGTAAATAAAATAAAGAAAATTAACTCAATATGAGTTCCTCTAAGATATTCAAGGAAAAAAAAACTCTATTAAAAGTTAATTTTCATGTAGAAATTAAGGTTCGTTTGGCATGACCGAAAGAGGAAAACCCGGTCAACAAATCATAGAATCGAGCGATTCATCCATAAACTGAAAAATCGTTCACAGTTTCATTGGTTCCTATGCACTATGTTTATAAAAAAAAAAAATTAACTCCTTTAATGGGCTCATGGATTACAACCGCAGGCTCATACTGTACTTTCTTAAATTGGTAGCAAGCACTTCCTTTTAAAGACACGCCTCTCTCCACATTTGCATTCAATTACCGATGCGGGATAAAGACTTCCAATTGCAAAACAAACAAATGGATTTATTTGAATAAAGACTATTGCAAATTATTTCAATTTTTGAAGTTTTAAAATATATTATATTATAATGCATCTAATTAACAAACGTAGATTAAATTTACTTTGAATTAGTAGAGCTAAAATAAATATATTATAGTTATAACACTTGGGTTTATTTTTTATTTAATTTTGGTATCTATTATTGTTCCAAAAAAATTTTTTAAACAATTATTATATAATAAAAACACAAGTTATTGTTCAAAACTTATTGTTGTCAAAATAAATTAAAATGTTTAAAAATATTTATTTATTACTTCCGATTTGACCCCAATTCAACCCCAGTTGAACGTTTTGACCCTTGACCCTTTCTCTTTTTTGGGTCGATGTCCGGTACGATTTTAAAAACATTGGTGATTTTAGTTATATATCATGAAAAAACCTCTCATGTTGAAGGATATTGAATTATATTGAATATCACTAAGTATATTTGTTATGATATCAAAGCATCTTCCTTAGAATTTTCTCTCGTTCTCTTGGTTGGATTTTCTCACAGCGAGTATTTTCGTCAAGTCTTTGATCAAATTAAGTCAATTGTGTTTATTTTTCTGTTCATGTTCCTTTTAACTTAGCTGAGGAAGCAATTCAAAATCAATCTCAGATTAGGAGTCTCTGTCCACATATTTGTCATCCCTAATCGCCTCTCACAAACCCACTCCTGAATCGCTATTTTTTGCTCTTAATTAATCTATTTTCTTGTGAGCTTAAATTTGCTATCGTTTTTTATCCGTGTCGATTGGGTAATCTGATTGACATGGGCGACAGCAAAAATTCTAGCGAGAAAGATACGTTCCTATAGGATTATAGCGTCCTAGAACTTCGAATTGCTTTCGAGTTCTTGTCCAATTGGCTATCGTTTCTCTGCCATGGACTCCGAATAATTGTATTGAGACTCTTTCTCATCATGTTCGATCCCTCAATCCAGAAGCTGATGTTGAAGTTGATAAACTAAAATGACTTTGAATACACTCACTATTATAAAGTAAACACAGGAAGGGAAAATACTTTCTGCTTCAATTTAGTCAATATGCAATGGCTTTTATATAGGGATTACATCAACAGAATGACAGAAAAAAGGGTAGCAACAACTAACCCACTATCTTGAACATGTACTGAAACAATAATCAAATTCCTAAAGACCAGGACAAATGAAACACGCTAAAAGACTCAACATAAAATAAATTAATAATATGGAAGGCTTGGTCAAATGACCCTGCACGAATATATGTTATCACCCTCCCTTAAACTGTTATTAGAGAAATCAGTTTAGGAATCAATCTGCAATGTTTTTCCTAAAGCAACCTTAACTTCCTTCGATGATCAAACTCCAAGCATACTTTGTAGTTTCATAAAACCAACTGACTTGAGTGGTTTAGTCAAGATATCTGCAATTTTTTCATCACTTTTGCAAAACACCAAATCAATAACACCATCCTTACATAAATCACGCAAAAAAGTGATACCTCACATCAACGTGTTTGCTTCTCCCATGTAAGATTGGGTTCTTTGAATATATGTTATCACCCTCCCTTAAACTGTTATTAGAGAAATCAGTTTAGGAATCAATCTGCAATGTTTTTCCTAAAGCAACCTTAACTTCCTTCGATGATCAAACTCCAAGCATACTTTGTAGTTTCATAAAACCAACTGACTTGAGTGGTTTAGTCAAGATATCTGCAATTTTTTCATCACTTTTGCAAAACACCAAATCAATAACACCATCCTTACATAAATCACGCAAAAAAGTGATACCTCACATCAACGTGTTTGCTTCTCCCATGTAAGATTGGGTTCTTTGACAGCTTTATTGTTGGACGTTGTTGCTGGTTGTGTAGAACTTCAAGTAATCTCCTCGGCCAAATAGCTTGACATGAACTTGATGTTGTAGCAACGAACTCAGCTTCCGTAGTTGACAATGTTAAGATTTGGGGTTCATCTTAATAAGGTCAATCTTGTTAAGAGGAGTGACTCAAGATCTATTTAAGTTGGTCAATATTTCAGTATTTAATCGATGTGAGATTTATTCCCTTAATATGTCCCCACAAGATGGTGGCTCTTTTTGAGCAAACCAATCTTGAAATTCGTATACTCATTTTTAACTTAATCGGATCAAATAGCTCGTTAGAGTTTATTGGGCTCTGATACCATGTTAGGATTTGGAATCCATCTTAATAAGGTCAACCTTGTTAAGAGGAGTGGCCCAAGATATATTTAAGTTGATCAATATTTCGATATTTAATCGATGTGGGATTTATTCCCTTAACAGACAAAGTCATTATCTGTTGCTTCTTAGATGACCACGTAATAGCCCCAGAATTCAACATGAACATTGCTCCAGAAGTGTTCTTTCTATCATCAATATCTCCAGCATAATGAAAAACCAATCAAATTTGACTTTTCACTCCTTCTGTATAAAATTCCTAAATCTACAGTACCGTTCAAATAGAAAAAAATTCTCTTTGCAGCCAATAGATTACCTTCAATTGGATTCTCCATGTATCTACTAATTAAATTGACTGCGTGCATGATGTTTGGTCCTGTAGATGTCAGATACATAAGACTCCCAACAATCTGTTTGTACAGAGTAGTGTCTACCCTTTTTCCTACTCCACTCTTCGAAAGTTTTAGACCAACTTCAGTTGGGGTGGTGACTAAACTATAATCTTTCATCGTAAACATGTCCAAAACTTCTAGAGCATATTTCTTTTGAGAAATAAATTAGGAGTGGGCGCGGGTTGGTTCGGTTCGATTCGATTCTAAAAAGAACCGAACTGAACCAAACTTTTCGGCTATTTAGTAAATGGAATCGTTGGGTTCAAATATAATTATGGAACCGTTCGGGTTCGGTTCGGTTCGGTACTTTAATTAAATTTTTTAACATTTATAACAATATTATATAAATACAACTATTGATACATTCAATGATTTTTGAATGTCAGAGACTAGTAAACTAACTTGTTCAAATGATCGCTACGATCAAAGTTTCGGTCGACGGAGGTCACAGCTTCGATCGGAGGTCACAGTGTCGACCGACGATTGTATAGGTTTTGAAATATTAGCGAGGCTGCGAGAGTGAGTGCAAGAGTCGAGACAACGTTATGCACTTTAGTGTAGGTGTTTAGGGTTATTTAGTGGATTTGATCTTGATTGGCTAAGAAATGAAACAATAAAATGGATAATTGGGTCAAAAATGAAAAATGTTAGAAATGAAACAAATTATTGGGCCAAAAATTTGGATTTAGAAATAGTTAATTTGTTAATTGGTTTAGAAAAAATTAAAATTAAAATAATTTGATTTACTAAATATAAAAAAAATTAGAAAGATTCGGTTCTTCAGTTCTTGGTCTAGAATCGAGAACCGAATTGTACCCGTCGGTTCTCAATTCAGATACCTTTTCGGATATTTAATTTGACAATAACCGTCAGGTTTGGTTCGGTTCAGTTCGATCGGTTCCGTTTGGAAGATTTGCCCAGCCCTAAAATAAATACACCAGCAGATAATTGCACTACTTCAATGCCAAGAAAATAATGCATTAACCCAAAAGTTATCATATCAAATTCCTTCATCATAGACCTTTTAAAATCAGCAAACATGGATCTGTCATTACAAGTATAAATGAGGTCATCAACATATAAGCACACAACTAAAATCTTCTTGTCAACCCCATATTTAGTGTAAAGAGTGTGCTTGTATGGGCATTTAATAAAACCTCCCTTAGTAAAATAAACATCTATACGATTGTGCCAAGCTCTTGGTGCTTGTTTCAATGTGTATAGTGCCTTCTTCAACTTGTATACCTGATTCTGTAGGAATTGGTTCAAATTATTAACCAAAAATTGGAAAATGAAAAGGTATGTAAAAGTGGAAAATGAAAATGTGTGACTACGTGTCAATTTCGACCAAATATTTGGACTTGATCCGATGGTTAAATTACAAAAATAAATAGACCAACTTATTCTACTCGTCGAGTAGATCGTCGTGGTATATTTGAAATCTCGAAACCAATTCCAGATGAATGAGAAATTGCAGACCAAAGTTGGAAGAAATGAAGTATTGCAACTTTTCGAAAGGATGCAGGTTTTGGCCAAGTGTTGCAATTTTTTTTTAAAATGATGCATGTTTTGGCCCACACTACTTCATCCGCACCCTTTCTACATATATAAATAGAACCTTATGGACATGGTTTTGGGTACACCAATTGCATTGAGCATTCATTCTCCTCCTGCAATTCTTTCCTTTCTAATTTCATAGCATTTCATACATTTCCTTTGTAGAGGAGAAATTCTGTCAAAAGTTCGTCGGCTTCTTTTGGTTTGGAGTGCTACTCCCACAAGTTGTGAATCCGTTGTATCTTGGGAGAGAAGTGTCATTCACCGTGAGCACCGTAGCGGGGCAATTTGTCTTAAGGAAAGAGATAACGTCTCGCCTGAATTATTCTCTATTTCTACTCCTTCTTAATCCTTGTTTTGCGTAATCTTTATACCGAAACTCTGTCAAAATTTTCATTCATATAAATTATGTTTTGATCACGCTCTTGCGGGTTAAAACTGGTCAAACAAATATATCAAAAATCAACCCTTACATAGCCTTTTTTATAAGTCGTCTCAAATAATTTTAAGATAAATTTTGTGTCTTTGTTCTTAGTTGTGGACAGACATTACTTTGTTTGAATAGTGATCTGTATACTATTCCTCCACCGATATTATCATTTTTTTGAACTTTTGTTTGTGTAATAGAAATGACTACCATCGGGACTTCGTTAAGTTAAAATGGTTCCAATAATGTGATACCACCCGTGGTCATACTGTTGCATAATACTACTATCCCACATGGGGAAAAGCCGAAAAAATTTGCAAGAGCAGACTTCAAGAGGTGGCAACAAAAGATATTTTATCTCACCACTCTTAATTTGGTTAAATTTCTAAAGGAAACTACATCGGTTGTACAAAAAGGGGAAAATAATCGTGAATCGATTATTGCTTTGGATGCATGAAAACACTCGAACTTCCTATGCAAGAACTATATCCTAAACGTATTGGATAATACACTAGGGGTATATAGTTCAAAGGAATCAGCCAAGGAACTATGGGATTCTTTGGAGACAAAGTACAAGATCGAGGATGCCGGAACAAAGAAGTTCATTGTTGGCAAATTTTTGGACTACAAGATGGTGGATTCCAAAATCGTAATTAGTCAAGTGCAAGATATTCAAATCTTGTTGCACGACATCCACGCCGAGAAAATGGAATTGAGTGAATCATTCCAAGTGGCTGCCATTATTGAGAAACTCCCTCTTATGTGGAAAGATTTCAAAAATCACCTCAAGCACAAACGCAAGGAAATGAACTGAGAAGAATTGATTGTGTGCTTGAGGATTGAAGAGGACAATCGGAAAATTGAACGAATGCTGGTTGATCAAGATGGTGCAAATTTTGTTGAAATGGAACCAAAGGCAACAAACAAGAAATGAAAGGCTCCTAATTATGCACAGCGAATAGACAATTCCAAGAAGGCTAAGAAGTTCAAAGGGACTTGTTACAACTGTGGCAAGGCTGGACATCGTTCAAGTGAATGTCGAAAGTCAAAGAAGAATGCTCAAGCCCAAATGGTTGCAAACAACACTCTATCTGATGGACTACAAGAAATGAGTTTATCTACAGTAGTGTTCGAATGCAACATGATTCGAAATACTAGATAATGGTGGATTGACACCGACGCTACTCGCCATGTGTGTGTGCAGACAACGGGATGTTCTCCAACTATTAAGAATTGAATGGGGAACAACTATACATGGAAAATTCTGCAAGTTTCAAAGTTGAAGGACAAGGCAAAGTCACTTTGAAGATGACATCCGGCAAAGAATTTGTCCTCAACAATGTCCTACATGTGCCAAATATAAGAAAGAATTTAGCGTCCGGATCTCTACTTAGTAAGAATGGTTTTAAACTTGTATTTGTGTCCGATAAATTTGTGTTTTCTAAGAATAAGTTGTATGTCGGGAAAGGATACATGTGTGATGGAATGTTCAAGTTGAACGTTCTTACAATTGTACCGAAGCAAGTCGTTATGAATAAAACTATAAATTCCGTTTACTTGCTTGAGCCTTCATGTTTGTGGCATAGTCGATTAGGACATATTAATTACAAATCGTTGCACAAACTAATGAATCAAAGTTTAATTCCGGCGCATAAAATCAATCCTAATCAAAAATGTAAAATATGTGTTGAAACAAAATTGGCTAAAACACCGTTTCATTCAATACAAAGGAACACAACCCCTCTTGAATTGATCCATAGAGGTATATGTGATCTAAAATTTGTACAAACTCAAGGTGGTAAGAAATACTTTGTGACATTTATTGATGATTGTACAAAGTTTTGCTATGTCTTTCTTTTGAGAAGTAAAGACGAAGCCTTAGATACATTCAAAACCTATAAGGCTGAAGTTGAAACACAACTTGAAAAACGAATAAAAAATATTTGTAGTGATAGAGGAAGTGAATATGAGGCACCGTTTGAAGACTTTTGTTTTGAATATGGAATTGTTCATCAAACAACGGCACCTTACTCTCCTCAATCAAATGGTGTTGCAGAATGCAAAAACGGAACACTTAAAGAAATGTTGAATGCTATGGTAATAAGTTCGGATTTATCACAAAACATGTGGGGAGATGCTATTTTAACGGTAAATAGTCTTCTTAATAAAATACCTCTTAAGAAAATGGAAGAGACGCCATATAAACTATGGAAAGGCCATCCTCCATCCTACCAATACTTGAAAGTGTGGGGGTGTTTGGTTAAGGTTGAGGTACCTAAGCCTAAACAAGCGAAAATCGGTCCTAAAACGATAGATTGCATATTTATTGGATACGCCAATAATAGTAGTGCATATCAATTTCTTGTACACAAATCCAAAATACAAGATGTACACGAAGGGATCATAATTGAATTAAGGAATGTGATATTATTTAAAAATATTTTTCATTGCAAATATAAGGAAAATACAAGTTCTAACAAGAGAACATATGAAACTACCAATGGAACTTCAAATGAGGAAGAACCAAGGCGTAGTAAAAGGGCTAGGACTTCCAAAATGTTTGGCCCAGATTTTCTAACATATATGATAGAGGATGATCCAAAGACTTTCGATGAAGCAATGTCTACACCGGAAGCACCGCATTGGAAAGAAGCTATCAATAATGAGATAGATTCTATAATGCAAAACCATACATGAGAGTTGGTTGATTTACCTCCCGGTAACTAGCCTTTAGAATGCAAATGGATATTCAAAAAGAAATTGAAAACTGACGGATCCATTGATAAATATAAGACTAGATTGGTTGCTAAAGAATATAGGCAAAAAGAAGGATTTGATTTCTTTGATACATACTCACCCATGACTAGAATCACATCGATAAGGTTGTTAATTGCAATTGCGGCAATACACAATCTTGATATTCATCAAATGGATGTAAAAATAGCATTCCTAAACGGTGAGTTAGAAGAGGGGATTTACATGGAGCAACCTGAAGGGTTCGTTTCTCCTAACCAAAAACACAAAGTGTGTAAACTTGTTAAGTCCTTGTATGGATTAAAACAGGCTCCTAAACGATGGCACCAAACGTTTGACAAAACAATGTTGTCAAATGGATTCAAGATCAACGAATGTGACAAATGTGTATATATTAAACATACATCATATACCTATGTAATTGTATGTTTATATGTGGACGACATGTTAATAATGGGCAATAGTCACGAAATGTTGCTTAACACCAAATAGATGCTAACAAAGCATTTCGATATGAAAGATATGGGTGTGGTAGATGTAATCCTAGGGATTAAAATATCTAGAACGCATGATGAAATTGTACTTTCACAATCTCACTACATAGAAAAAGTACTTAAGAAGTTTGACGTGTTTGAGGAAAGTCCTGCGAGAACTCCTCCTCATCCAAGGATGCACTTAGGCAAGAATATGGGAGAAAGTATATCACAATGAAGGTATTCACAAATAATTGGCAGTCTTATGTATATTACAAACTGTACTCAATTGGATATTGCTTTTGCGGTGAATAAACTTAGTAGATTTACAAGTAATCTAAACCGTGATCATTGGAAGACTTTAACGAGGGTTCTAAGGTACTTGAAGTATACCTTAACCTATGGATTACACTTCACAAAATATCATGCGGTACTAGAAGGATATTGTGATGCGAATTGGAAATCTGATATGAAGGATTCCAAGTCCATTAGTGGTTATGTATTCACCATTGGTAGAGCTGCTGTATCATGGAAATCAACAAAGCAAACGTGCATAGCTCGATCAACGATGGAATCTAAGTTTATTGCTTTGGACAAAGCTAGAGAAGAAGTAGAATGACTTTAAAATTTCTTAGAAGATGTTCCATGTTGGCCCAAGCCAGTACCTGCGATAAGTATACATTGTGATAGTGCAATTGGAAGGGTTCGAAGCAGCATGTATAATGGTAAGTCTAGACATATTCGTTGTAGACACAACACCATTCAGCAACTGATCTCAAATGGCGTTATCTCCATAGATTATGTGAAATCAAAGGAGAATATTGCAAATCCACTTATGAAAAGTTTGCCTAGAGATCAAATGCATTGCCTATTGAGAGGAATGAGATTAAAGCCTACTACGTAAGAGTATTTGCAATGGTAACCCTACCTTGTTGACTGGAGATCCCAAGATTTTGGTTCAAAAGGACAACTAAGTTGTGAAAATTTCATGAAACACTTAAGAAATTAGAATTCCTAACTCATTCCTATGATACTAAAGTGCTTTCTACAGAGTGAATAGAGGCTAAGATTATCTTTTAATGATTCATATATCTTGATTAAGTTAAGTGGAGTAGGGCAGAATACTCTTAATAGGAAGTCGCCTGTGTAAGTGTGAAGTGGGGTCGCTCGATAAGAATTGTTTTTGAATTCTCTAAACACTTATGAAATCAAGAAGGGTTCAGGGCCAAAATGAACCAAGTCATGAGAACTAAGTACAGAATAGGGAAGATATCTGTGTGAGTATTGTTGTCTTGACTTACACCAAAGGCTGAGTGGTTCAAGACCTATGGTTCACCAATTAGCCGAGAAAGTCCAATAGTATTTCACTAAGGGAGGTTCAAGGCCAGAAGCCACCATCCCTGATGCAGTATTTTTTTCGCACCCTCTCTACATTGCATCATATCATCGCATTTGCATATGTGTACCCGAATTTTCATTCATGTGGAGGATTGTAGGAATTGGTTCAAATTATTAACCAAAAAGTGGAAAATGAAAAGGTATGACTACGTGTCAACTTCGACCAAATATTCGGACTTGATCCGATGGTCAAATTACAAAAATAAATAGACCAACTTATTTTACTCATCTAGTAGATCATTGTGGTATATTTGAAATCTCGAAACCAACTCCAGATGAATGAGAAATTGCGAACCAAAGTTGGAAGAAATGAAGTATTGCAACTTTTCGAAAGGATACAGGTTTTGGCCAAGTGTTGCAACTTTTTTTTAAAATGATGCATGTTTTGGCCCACACTACTTCATTTTCACCCTTTCTACATCTATAAATAGAACCCTATGGACATGGTTTTGGGTACACCAATTGCATTGAGCCTTCATTCTCCTCTTGCAATTCTCTCCTTTCTAATTCCATAGCATTTCATACATTTCCTTTATAGAGGGGAAATTCTATCAAAAGTTCGTCGATTTTTTGTGGTTTGAAGTGCTGCTACCACAAGTTGTAAATCTATTGTATCTTAGGGAGACAAGTGTCATTCACCATGAGCATCGTAGCGGGGCAATTTGTTTTAAGGAAAGAGATAACGTCTCGCCTTGGATTATTCTCTATTTCTACTCCTTCTTAATCCTTGTTTTGCATAATCTTTATACCGAAACTCTTTCCAAATTTTCATTCATATAAATTGTGTTTTGATCACGCTCTTGCGGGTTAAAACTGGTCAAACAAAAATATCAAAAACCAACCCTTACATAGCCCTTTTTATAAGTCGTCTCAAATAGATTCTTATAGCATTGCTTCATATATCCAGGAGGTTGTTCTACATAGACTTCTTCTTTTAGCTCTCCATGCAAAAATGCTGGCTTCACATCTAACAAGTGGAGAGACCATAAGTTTTGGGCAGCCATGGATAACACTAAGCGAATAGTGTCAAGTTTTGCCACTGGAGCAAACAATATTTGTAATCCATACCAAATTTTTGCTTGTACGCCTTTGCAACGAGTCGAGCTTTGTACTTGTAAACTCCACCATCCTTGTTTAACTTTGTTTTATAAACCCATTTAACACCAATGAATTTCTGTCATTTTAAAATTTCGACCAGCTCCCAACTATCATTTTTCTCTATAGATCCATTTCCTCATTCATGGCCTTTTGCTTCTTTGAATCCTTGACAGCTTCTTGGAATGTAATGGGATCACAATCTGATAGAAAAGCATAATGGGCAAATGTATCGGTTATCAGATTGAATATCAATTACCTCATAATCTTGCATTCATGCATGCCTTTTTAAAACACAGCAAGTTCGTGACTCAATTACATCAGTACCTTCTTCTATTGTTGGTAAAGTTTCAGCAACTATTGGAGCTATATTTGGTAGATTCTCATGTATGGAAATTGAAAAAATTTCTTATTGTAAAGGTTGTTGCCTTTCTTCTTCAGCATCACTGTTAAAAAAACATGAGTAGACCGTTGCTCATTCCAATTCCAAGTGCTCTTCTCATCAAAAATAACATCTCTGCTGGTCACAATCTTCTTTGTGAGTGAATTGAACAATTTATATGCTTTGTATGCTTCACTTATACCAAGAATGACACATTTTTTCACTCTTATCATCAAGTTTCTACCTTAACTCATCTGGATATGAGCATAGGCAATGCAACCAATAATTCTGAAGTGATCTACAGCTGGTTTTCGCCCACTCCAAACCTCCTCTGGTGTCATGTTTTTGACCGAAAACGTAGGATTCTATTCAACACATAAATGCTCCAATTCACTACCTCGGGCCAAAAATTCTTTGGAAGTTTTCCTTTTGCCATCATACTTCTTACTATGTTGAGGATAGTTCGGTTCTTTCTTTCTGATACACTATGTTGCTGAGGTGTGTAGGCTGCAGTCAACTGCCTCTTTATACCATGTTCATAACAGAATTTTGCAAATTCAAACGATATGTATTCTCCACCACGATTAGTTCGAAGGGTTTAGATACTTCTCTTAGCTTCATTCTCCACTAGAGCTTTGAAACGTTTGAATGGTGTAAAAGCTTCATATTTCTCCTTAAGAAATAAACCCAAGTTTTTCGACAATAGTCATCAATAAAGGAAATAAAATATTTCTTTTTACCATTGGATATCGGGTTAATAGGACTACCTATACCGTAATGGATCAACTCAAATAGTCTATGTGCTTTCCGTGCCTTTCCTTTGCGATATTACTCACGATGTTTTTTGCCAACCAATCATTCTTCACATATTTTAAAGGAAGGAATAATCTGATAGACCCCCGATACAGCTCACCTATGCGAGATAGGGAAAGAGCACGGGACCAAAGAAGTAACTCCCGGGACCAAAGAAGCAACAACCAATTCAGTCCAGTTAATTAGTATAGGGGTATTTTGGAAAAGAGTCAATTGTAAAAAGGGGGGAATAAATGTATTGGGGGAAGGGGGTTGAGAGGTATTCACTTTCTTTTTGCTGATGTCATTGGGAGAGTCCAGGCCTCTCGAACGCCAGTCATTCAATAAATCAGAGTTCATATATTTGGAAGCTCATTTTCCATTGTGTCACTTAATTCGAGATCAATATCAGTTTTTCATTTTTGCGAACCATGTATAATTGTTGGTTTGGTTTAGGTTCCTAACAATTTTGGTTCAGAGCAGTTCGACTGGGAATCAAAAGAATGACTCTCACAGGTCGAGTGGGGACGCTGGAAGCTAGAATAGAAGGGATCCAAGGTGAACTTCGGGAAGGGATGAGTAACATGAAATTTGAATTGCATAAGCATATGGTGGAGATGAGGGGTAAATTCAAAGCGATGTTGAGGAAATGGGATGCTAGTGAAGCGATGAGGAAGGAGAAGGCGATACTAGAGAATTCATCCAGCTTTATCGGAGTTTCTGAGGAGGCACCCAAATCGATGGCCGAGAAAGTAAGCTTCCAAGGCAGAAACAGAAGCAGCGAGCCTTGGAAGGTGGATTCTCGAAATCGAAAATTGGAGATGTCGATTTTTTATGGTGATAGCCCGGATGGTTGGATTTTCAGGGCTAAGCGATACTTTAGTATGAATCACTTGACGAATGGAGAGAAGGTTGAAGTGGTCGCCGTGTGTTTCGAGGGAGAAGCTTTAGCTTGGTTCCAGTGGGAGGACAGCCGAAGATCTGTTAAGAGTTGGGAGGAATTAAAACAGCTACTACTAGAACGATTCCGCCCATCCCAAAAAGGGTCTAATTTAGAAAAGTTCTTGGCACTCAAATAGGAAGGTTCTGTGAGGGATTACTGATGGAACTTTGAGGCGATGGCCGCTCCACCGATGATGATTCCTGAGGCGATTTTGGAGGAGAACTTCATTAATGGGTTGAAGGCAGATTTTCGGGCCGAAATTAGGATGCTTAGGCCCAAAGGATTGGGCCACATCATGGAGCTGGCCCAACGAGTGGGGGACCGAAATGACTTCCTTAAGCAAGCCCAATTGAGTATCAGCCCAAATAGAGTTAAAATTAAATGGGCAACTTACAAAAATACCCTTAAAATTAGAGTATTTTGAAAAATCATATGAAAAATTTTTTGGAAGTAAAAAATACTATGTGATACTAAAAAGTGACACAATGTCACTTTTTTATTAAAAAAATGACATACAATATCACTTTCATTAAAAAGTGATGTTTGTCACTCAAAAAAAAAAAAGTGGTAAAAATCAAGAAAGTGATTGAAAAAATTACTAATACTAAAAAAGGTGACAACAATTCAAAAAAGTGACAAATTTTTTTTAAAAAAAGTGACAAACTAAAAGAAAAATGACACAAATTAAAAAAAGAAAAAAAAGGTGACACAGATTAAAAAAAGTGACATTTTTATTAATAAGATTACTCTTTTTTTTTTTTCCTTCTATAATTTATAAACATTTTGTTAAACATCCACCAAACATGTTTCAAGTAATTAACTGGAGCCATTGAGCACCGGGCATAAAATTAGCCTACAAATGTCTGCGATACTCCAAGAAAATGACAATATTTTAAAACAAGTGACAAAAAATGAAAAAATGTTACAAAATTTCAAGAAAGTGACACAAAAAAAAAAAAAAAAAAAAGAGGTGATCAACGCTAAAAAAAAGTGACAAACTCAAAAACAGGAGAAATTCAAGGTGTTTCCAATAGGCTGTGAGCGGTGCTGCTGCACTTGGGATTTAGCTTATTCTAATAATTATGGTGCAAATAGTCTTCCCAGACTAAATAATCATCTTGCTGATTAATCATTTTCAAGCCTTTACTTTGCTCAAAAATAAGCAATGATCCACCGATTTGCATAAAATTATTATACTCGGGTTTGAAGCATGACAAAATGAGAAGGCAATCTGAACCGTTCAACAGAATTGTCTGTCCACGAAGAATCTTCAATATCATCATTACCCACTCAAACCCATACACATTCTCTCTCTCTCTCTCTCTCTCTCCTCTCCTCTCCTCTCCTCTCCTCTCCTTCTCTTTCTAAAAATTTTGTCATAGGAAAATGCAATTCAAAGGCAGAAAATTCTGTACTACACAAGATTCTTGCATGAGTAGAGAGAGAGGAGGGGATTTTTCGCAATGTTCATAGCTCTTGATCTTGTTGCAGCATAGCATAAAGAGCACAAGTTTCATACAATTTTCGAGAATTTCTCAAATTACTGTTATTACGTTGAAAACAGATGGAGGTGAAGATGAAAACCTACTGATGGGATTAGGACGTATTAATTACTGTTGATAGAAGTTTTAATTTATTTTAAGTGTATTAATCAAACTTGTCCCTTTTTTAGAGTACCCAGCCTAATTTCCTCAAATTAAATCCCCTAGCCCACCAACAAGCACCAGTCCACGCTTTACTTCTTATCGCCCTCCGTCTAGCAGTGTAACACCGATCCACATGAGTTGAAGAAGCTCGAACAGTGCAGGAACGCGACCTCCACCAACGACAAAGGTGGGGCCGCCTTTTAAAAGGCTCACCAATGGCGAGCTATAGATGAAAAGGGAGAAGGGCCTATGTTATTGTTGTGATGAGAAATACAGCCCCGGCCATCGCTGTCGGAATAAAGAGCTGCACATACTGGTAGTGCAAGGAGAAGAAGGAGGGGAAGAACTACCTGAAGAGTCAGCTGAGGGAGAAGAGGAAGAAGCAGTGGGTGAAATGGTAGAGTTATCTATTAACTCAGTTGTGGGATTAACCACCCCCAAAACAATGAAATTGAAAGGGGCGATCCTCGGGCAGTCAGTGGTGGTACTTATCGATTGCAGGGCTACTCATAACTTCATTTTAGCATAATTAGTCGATCAGTTTTAATTTTCAATATCGGACACGGTCGAGTACAATGTCTTAATGGGTAAGGGCCTTACGGTCAGTGGTAGAGGAGTGTGTAAAGGGTTGTGATATCCTTGGCTGGCATTGAAATAATTGACGACTTCCAACCGCTGTAGTTGGGATGCACGGATGAAATATTGGGGCTGAAATGGCTGGGAAGTTGGGTCAGATGCAAGTGAATTGGAGAAATTTAACCATGCAATTCAAGGTAGAAGGGAAGACCGTATTGCTGCAAGGGGACTCTAGTCTCTTTAAATCACAAGTGTCTCTGAAAACTTTGATGAAGCCATTCAAAGAAGAAGGACAGGGTGTGTTGTTCGAACTTGGAAGCATGGGGGTACAGTGTGACGAGACCTTACTTGCACCCCCTGGTATACTTAGAAATGTGTTGATGATCTATCAGGCTGTCTTCCAATGGCCAGGGGAGCTTCCACCATGCCGGGCTCGGGATCATTCTATTGTCCTTTAGTAGGGCTCTTCATCGGTGAACGTCAGACTTACCGCTACCCTCATTGCCAGAAAAATGAAATCGAGAGATTGGTGCGGGAGATGCTAGGATAGGAATTATTCAGTCTAGTTCCAGTCCATTTTCCAGTCCGATTTTGTTGGTAAAAAAGAAAGATGGTAGTTGAAGGTTTTGTGTTGATTACCGTGCCCTCAACAAAATTACCGTTCCGGATCACTTTCCGATTTCGGTGATTGATGAAATTTTGGATGAACTGCATGGAGCTCGAGTTTTTTCGAAATTGGACTTAGAGTTTCGTTACCATCAGATAAGGGTGCGAGCAGAGGACGTACCCAAAACGGCCTTCTGAACACATGAAGGCCATTATGAATTTTTGGTCATGCTATTCGGGCCTACCAACACCCCGGCGACATTCCAGGGCTTGATGAATGAAGTGTTCAGGCTTATTTAAGAAAATTTGTACTTGTTTTTTTTTTATGATATTCTATTTTATAACATATTAGTAGAGGAGCATAGAGACCACCTAGAAATCATTCTCCGTTGCTTGTGAGAACACAAGTCGTATGCCAATGAGAAGAAGTGCTTGTTTGGGCAGTACCGGCTTGAGTATTTGGGGCACATAATCTCTAGTGAAGGTGTGGTAGCAGATCAGATAAAAATTGATGCAATGTTGAGATGGCCCAGACCTTGCAGTACCAAAGGGTTAAGAGGTTTCTTAGGGTTAATGGGGTACTACCGCCGTTTTGTGAAAGGTTACTCGAAAATAGCATGGCCCTTGACTAACTTTTCGAAGTCCAATAGATTCAACTATAATGACCAAGTAGAGGCAGCCTTTGATTAAGTTGAAGAAAGCTATGACTGAGTTACCAGTTGTTGACACATAAAAATTCAGCCCAGATCGAACAGTCCAGAGAGTAAAGCCCAATTGGAAGATCCCCGAATCAGATGGCCCAAAGAACGAAATCCAATTAAACGAATCAAGGTGGATGCCCAAATAAGGGGCCCAATAGTGCGGTAACGCCATTGCCCAAGTTTGCAAGTCGCTCAGGATTTGAACGAATAGAGTGGCATACGGTCGCCCAGAGTCTTGCCCAAATCTTCAAGTCGCCTAAGGTATCAACAAACATAATGCATTATGATTATCAAGAAATGCAGTTATTGAGGCAGTTGCTAAAGTAACCTTATCACGTTCCACGACTCAATGGATTCAATCGAAAGCGGTTGAACGATGCAAGATAATGGCAGCAGTTAAAAGGACAGTTTCATGACAAAATGGCCACTACGAAGAAAGTGGGTAGTTATAGGGCGATCAAGCAGTTTTCTTAGAGCAGTTAATCACAAAGGAATCGCCTATGAAGTATAAAAGGGAGAAAGAACTTAGAAGCAAGGATCGAATCCAAAACTCCCGAACAGAGAATATGTAATTTTCATTCCTTTAGCTTTTAGACTTAAACACTTCCTTTTCTGTAACTCGTGTGCTTGCGCCCCTTGGAGGCACGTTGTTTTCCGTTTCCAATTGTAAAGTTCATCGCCAATAAAAAGAACACCCCTTTTTGGAACTTTGTCTCAAGAGGTTTCGTCCCTTACACAATCGTCCGATCCTCTTTAATTGTTAGCGAATTAACCCGCGCGAAACAATTTGGCACGCCCAGTGGGACAATGGTGTTAGGTGTTGAAAGTGCAAAAGGAGAAACAGTATGCCTCAGAGATCCGACAAGGAAGGAGCAAGTCAGGGAGGAATCCAGTCTGTAATCGAGCGATATGAGGAGCAACATGCCTCTCCACGAACAGATGGACAAAATCAGAGCAGTAACAGTCGTTACGAACCAATGACGGAGCTGAGTCCTCGAACCATGCGTGCATTGCTTGGAGAACTCACGCAAGACGTCGTTGAACAGGTAAATCTTCGAAGTATTCATAATATGGAAAGATTTACACAAAGTGGTAATGCACACTATGACAATATGGCCAAACAACTAAAGACGTTGAATGAAACAATGAACAAGTTAGTGGGCCAAATATGTCAACCGGCTATACCTCTTACAAGTCACTTTCAAACTAGGACGATAGTAGGACATAATCCTTCGGTCCCAAATCCAAGTCAAGGGGTAGAACCACTTTCTGGCCCCTCTACTTCAAACCAAGGAGGTGCTACAATACCAAATCAAAGTAGTAGTAGTGGTATGCCTAACTTGGGGGGTAATCCAAATGTGAGAGATAATGTCCTAAACAATGGACAGAATATTCCACGTGGTAACGAGGAGGTAGATGTCCAGGCTAATGGTAATGGCCACATACCATTAAGCCCCCTGTTAAACCTGTTAAACAAATTTATAAATAGGAATGGTAAGAGAAATAATAGTGAGTTTCACTAAATATATGAATAATAATGAATAGGTGTTATGAATTTGTGGGTGAAATTAACGTTTGACTTTGACCAAACTTATAAATCGTTTATAAGTTTGTTTTCTAAACGAACTTGCGGGAGGATAACACCATATTCAATCATAATGGTTATGCCAAATAATTCATAATGATATATACTTAATCACTTGAATAATCCGCGGGTTTATATATTCGATAAGCAGGACATCATTAGGGCTATCTACGTGCAAATTAGGGATACCAAATCTAACTTTAATACTAGCCATGATAATGTTATTTCATAGGTGTGAAATGGCTTCAACTTTGCTGGCAACAGCCTAATAAAACTAAAGTCCAATAGCCATATTATGTTTAATCAAAATTCAGATAGTTATTTTGCTGTCATATAGTAGTTTTTTTGAAACAAATAATGTAATTTTATGTGATCACTTCTTTATGAAGCATTTAATTTAAAACTTCAATACAACATGTTTTGATGTGTTACTTCTTATTGATTTTTTATTGTGAATAAAAAGTATATGTTATTTTAGAATTCATTAAAGTCGATATTGTAATAAATAATGTTAAACTCTAGACAGTAAGTCTTAATTTAGACTATACATCTAGACAAAGACGTAGCTCTCTTGAACTCGTACTATTTGAAGTGTTTTTGAGAGAGTCCCAATTAAGTTTATATTGCAAGGAAGACTATCAAACTCTAGACAAAGAGTATTGAATTAGGATCCGTTTGACATGAATTTTACTTTTACTTTCTACGGGAGAGTTTTTTGAGGAAATAACGTTAATTTTTGTTTGAAAATTAATTTTTTTAAAGAGCTTCGTATTTCAAAAGTTATTTTTATGAAGTCACATTCAATCAATTTTTTCTGAAAAATCTTCTAAATAGAAGAAACACTTCTAAAAATTTAGTCAAATGAATTCAAATGCAGTTTTTGAGTATTAAAAACTCATTTTCACTTTTCAAAAATCATGTCAAATGATCCTTTGTCTACAAGTCTAGATAGAGACATTGCCAATGAACTCGTACTAACATTCAAAGCTTACAAATAAACATATATTTATATATATGTAATTAAAAAACTATATATATACCTTTTTTTATGAGAAATTCCTTTTAAACTAATAAATCATGTGAAAATTTTGTTATTCATTCTATACGAAATTATGATCCTTCCCACAGAGGGTAGAATAAGACTACCCACTTGCTGATGTAACAAAAGAACCTTACTTATGGTTCTTTCAAAGTGGGCAAAACAAGACTCGTCACTGTGGTAAAAAGAATATTTCAGTTATTGTATAATCAACTTAAACAAACAAATGTCACGTCATTTTCAACATAGTTGAACAAACAATATGTGCCATTGATTTTATTTTATCTTCTAATTATGTAATAAAAGAGTGTACTACTGAAATTATGAGTATATTATATATTACAGATTACTTTTCTTTGCTAGGCATATAATACTTTGGACATAAGTTTGTCTGCAGTGTGGAATACGATATAACAAACTCATTAATACGTTAAAATTGTTTAAATAACTCGTTAATTTGCTTACCATTATAACTAAGATTACTAAATGATATGTTTGGTACTTCAAATTTAAAATAAGTGTAGATTTCAATGGAAATGTTAACATCGTGACCATGCGTTTCAAAAATTCTTAAAGCTTATAATATTAAATAGTATAAAAATAAAATAAAATAACATTTAAATTCTCTTCATTTCTTATATGCCATTTGAAGCTGGCCGGACATCGTCTGCTGTCTATGATGTCCTACTCCTTAGCACCAAGATTATCATTGGCTTCTTCCCATGTTACATGGGCCATTTGGCATTTTGGCCTGCCCTTATGTTCTTGTTTGCTGAACATAATTCAAAGCAATTATTTCCTCTACATGACCATTTTCTTTTTATTTCATTAGCACATTTATGAGGGTTACATGAACATTACTTCATGTACACTATGGTGTACACTTTAGCTTACACTTGAACAAGTGCCCTTATCATATTGGACAGTTTAAATTTCAAATAATTTTTCCATTTAACTGACATTTGACAACAATGCAAATGTCAACCTAAATGTCAAAAACAGTGTGCAAATAGCAAACTTTAGGGTTACATTGGTTTGTTCACAAGACAACAATAAGAAAACTCAGTGGCCACCTCAATAGCACTTTAACAATAATTATTAACGAATTCATGATACATCAGAATCACTGGCACCTCTTTCTTATTCTAATTCATTCTTATCTAGTCTATTGTTCATCTCACTAAATCCAAAATTCATTGTGGTTGTTCATAAAATTGAAACCAGAAATCTGGCCACTACAACATTTTATACATTATATTACATTTAAATTTAGCATTCTTGTTGGTTATGCTATTAAATAAAACAGAATTTTATCTAATGAATTTTTCTTCGACTTATCAACGATTCAGGAGTGACCAATTATTTTGAGTTTATTTCTTGGTTAATGTATAGCTTTCTTTGTTAACTTGACATATAATTTGACATGACCTGAAGGAGTTCAAAAAGATAAGAAAAGAATATAAAGAGAAGAGAAACCTTATGGAGAGGGTGCTTTGAACTTAGGAAACAAACCAAAGAAAACCCCATGTTTCTTACATGTGAGCTTTGTCTCTCTTCTCATGTGCATTTATTTCTTTCCTCATTCAATTTTGACATTTACGCATCATCCATTTTATTCGGCTACCATAAATTCAGTGGGCTTGCAATTGGAACCTTATAATAGCTTTAAAGGACTAAATTTGCTTCAAAAAGAGGGTGCCTTTTGGTCCATTATTTTGTCATGATTCCAAGCAATTTGAATACCTCCAACCAATGGAAGGGACCAAGTGTCCTGATCCTTTCTGGTGTGATAATTAATATTTGAAAGAAAAATTTAAGATCTGTTATAAATAACGAAGAAAATACCAGATAACTCCGTTATCAATTTGTTGTGATAATAGACGAGAAAAAAATGACAAAATATGAAGTAATTGATCACAAATTTAAGAATAAAATAATTGACAAAGGAATGGAGATTTCATAAAAATATGGAGAAAGAATTACAATGATTTTGTGTTTTAATTTGTCTAACTTCTAATGAGGTTAAACAACCTAATTAAATTGTAGAGAAGAGTCAAATATATAGGGAAAATTCAAGTTCTAGAAGTAGAATTGTAGATGGAATAAGACGCCTATATCTTATTATCTTCAAGTGTGACAAAAATTTCAACTCCAATTGAGATTTCAAATAAAATTTCAACTAGAATTTGTTAAATAGATTTTGAATATGATTCCAAAAGCATTCCAACAACTATAATTCTTCTTAATATCGACCTTAATTAATCATCTTCAAAATTAAATTCAGGTCGCATCCTAATTCTAACAAATTCCACATTGACACGACTTCCAATGCAATGAATAAATTTCAAAGATTCTCCACCTAGAGACAAACTCCACTACAAGAAATGAATTCCAACTCTTCAACAAAACACAAACGAACTTCTCCATCAAAATTTCCAACTCGAAAATATTCTTCACCTCTATCACAAAACCTAAATGGGTTCAAACTCAAAAACCTTAGTAATCAAATTTCCAAGAACACCCTTGGACACCAAAGTTACTTGAATCACGAACAACAAAATCAAATATGATTAAATTTACCAAATAAGATTGAAACAAGCCCTACAACAAAATTACCACGAAATGCTTCAATTGACGGATTTTTGCAGGATTCATCACCTATAACCATGAACGAAGTAGAATTAATTAAATAAACATCTTTGTACCTATGTGGAGACATATTTTCAAAAATTGTCTGTTTCTAGAATTGAATATAATGGTACGCTGGTAATGATGGCAGAGTGGAATTATCCATAAGTTTCGAATTTGACATAATTGTGTTTGTCAAAGTAGATCCCAAACAAAACTCTGACGGTATTGAACCAAACTCACATCTACCCGAGCTCCAAATTTATGCTGATTGACCTTCAAAGATTCGACAGTACCTTTTAAGACATATAATTGGAACTTTTTTCGTCCCTACAACACAATATGAGCACCTATACAAACATTCAAGACTCCACTTTCACCAATGAATTTGTACCCTTTCAAGTTTAAAGTACTTAAGGAGATAATTTTTTCTTTAATACAGGAACTTGCTGCACTGCATCAATTGTTTTGACACATCCATCAATCAACTTAATTATGAACTTCCTCTAACAGCTATTCGACAATGTGTATTGTTACTGGCATAGTAACACCTTTGGAAACTTTTTCATCTATTGTAGAAGAATCTCGATTGGGACACATAAAAAGTGCTAGTCATGTATTAACAATGTCATTAATGGTGAAATAAGTTCTTTGTAAAAATGGTTTTGAAATTGAAGAAGATGATAAAAGCATATAATGAGGTGTTTGATCGACATATCGTTCTCGATATTTTATAATTGTCGACAATGACACTTTAAACGTAATTCTTGACATTTTTTGAATTGTTGAGAACTATGTTACAAACTTAATGAAGCTACGAAACATTTTGTGTTTACCATTGACTATATTTTTTTGCAAATAGCATGTTTGTTTTAGGTATTTGTGTTATCTAATCTTATTTGCGTTGATGGCATGTAAATATGGGAGAGGTTGTGAGATTCGTTGTCTCACATGGTGTATATTCGTCAACATAAAAGACGAGTGGAAGTGGTTTTGGAACTGAACAACATCAATTGTCATTCGAAGTGATATTAGATATGAAGTGCTTGTCAATAAATTATTCGAAAAGCTTAACCTTGACAGATTGAAATTTCAAATCCACCTGCAATTTAAAATTCCAAACATGAATGCACCTCGCTAATTTAGCCAATGACGAGGATTTGCAATGGTACTTTTTTGTTCATACACAAACATCCTTGTGTGTAATTACAGATCAATATGATGTCGGAGAGCAAGAGGTGAATTTGGAGTTGATTAATTATCACCAATAGAAGAGGTATTATATTGGCATGAAGTTGGTATGTCTGAACTAGAAGAGCCACGAATGATTACAAATACTAATGTTGGCCTAGTTGAAGGAAATCCATAAATTGGAAATGCAAAAAATCGGAAGATCGATAGTAAATTGCTGAAAATCAAATCTTCTTTAATAAGAAACAACCACACACAATACTAAGTCTCTCACTGTCTACGACGTCGATACCAATTGCCATTAGCTATTACGAGCTTCCATGACGAAAAATTCAGATATATTTATGGTTCAGATGTACATACCTAAGCACACATATTTTTAGATGTTCGGTGAAGTGCACACACGCATGCAATCAGTGCCATAATTGGGCAATACATGATGAGGCGATTGGATGATGCAAACCAATTGTACGTTTCGATGGGTATTATCAGGGATATTGAATGTGATTTTGGTATATAAATTAGCTACAACAAAGCCTGGCGGGGTAAAGAGAAATATCTTGAGAGTTCTAAAAAATTGCCTTCATATTGCCATGTGTTAATTGAGAGAAACCATGGAACGTCACACGCATTGAGTTCGACAGCAATAATAGGTTATTGTACTATTTCTTAGCATTCGAGGCGAGTATACGTGGCTTTTGACATGAAGAAAAGTATTAAGCGGGCAAAATCCAGGTTGTATATACTGTCTCACCATGGAGCCTGCATGTGTCATATTGTGAAATTTCTTATTACTAGGTATAGTAGTAGCAATATTGTGATCTTGTTCAAGCGTGTAACACTACCATATTGAATATCAGAATTTGAATAGTTAATGGGATAGATTAAAACCATCTGACCAGCAATTGTTTCTTATTTAGAACGTGCTAGTTTATTATCATGGTCAGGTACAAATTTTGGTGGTAACGGTACAATATTATAACGAACAATAGAAGAGTCCTTTAATGACAACACATTTTCATGTTGAGAGTTTCATATGTAACAGATACCTTGCGCACATACATCCTGAGTAACTTGCGCAAAGGAAAAATAACTTTATGACTTGTATTTCTCGTAAGTCATTTATACAACTGGAATGGTGTCCGATTGGATTGTTCCTCATGCAATTTGTTCTGTCCATGTTTTGTCCCTAAATATACGTAGACCACTAAAATGACCTCCTACCCAATGTAAACGATCAAGGCATGATAGATCGACGAGCACACGAATATGTGGATAGTGCAGCGGTTATGGACACATCATGCTAACGTGAAAGGCCGGCTTGAATGTTTTGTTTGTTCATGTTAACATTAAATTCAACATTCATGAATAATATACTTTTGCATTTCACCTGTGATTTGGTGGAGCGTCTAGAGGGGAAAAACTGATAAGGTGTAAATGGGTATATAGAAAGAAAGAAACAATGCCAGAAAATGAAAGGAAAAGATATGAGGCTCGGTTACAGCTAAGGGATAATCACAGAGGAAGGGAGTAGATTATGATTATATTTTCTCTCCAATTGTTAGGCACACTTCCATTAGGATGGTCTTGGCAATCGTGGCCAATTTTAATTTGGAGATAGTGCAGCTGGATGTGAATTTTCATGATGACTTGAAGAGCATATTTTCATAGAGTAGCTAGAGGGGTTCTTGGAACTAGGAACATAAAATCCTGTGTATAAACTAAAGAAATCTCTATTGGCTAAGGCAATTTCCATTGTAATGGTACAAGAAGTCTGACTCCTAAATGATTTAGATTAGTTATAGTCATTGTGAGTATGATTGTTGTGTTTCTTACATAGTTCTTAAAGATGATTCATATATTTTCTTGATGTTGTATTTGGATGACATGTTAATTGCTGCTAGAACATGAATGATGTAGATAGGTTGAAGTCTTTGTTAAGCAGTGAGTTTGATATAAAAGACTTGAGACTGGCTAAAAAGATTCTTGGCATGGAAATTAACAGATATAGGAAGGCAAAAAATTATGAGTGTCTCAGAAAATTTATTTGAAAAAAGTGTTGGAGAGGTTTAGCATGTCCGATGCAAAATCAGTAAGTACACCATTGGAAATCATTTCAGATTGTCTAGTAATCAATGCCCAAAACATAAAGAAAAAATTGTAGAGATGTCAAAGGTAACTTATGCTGGCATAGTGGGATATTTGATGAATGCAATGGTATGTGCTAGACCAGACTTAGCACATGCAGATAGTATGGTGAGCACGTATATGACTAATCCCGACAGACAGCTTTGAAGAGCTTTAAAGTGGATTTTTAGGTAATTAAGAAATACGAAGGGGTATGCGATCATGTTTGAGAGACAACAAGATGATGTTTTCAGTTCAAGGATACGTAGAAGCAGATTATGCAAGAGACTTGGATGATAGAAGGTCCCATACATGTTATATTTTCACTCGTAAGTAGGCGTATACATTGGAGATCAATGGTGCAATCACTTGTGGTATAATCCACAAAGAAAATAGAGTACATGGAGGCAACTGAGGTTACCAAAGAATTATTGTGGTTGAGAGGACTTGTCAAGGAGCTTGAGATCAAACAAGATGGAATGAAGCAGTGTTGTAACATTCAGAGCACTATCTTCTTAATAAAGAATAAGATTTATCATGTAAGAACCAAGCATATTGATGTGAGAATTCACAAGATAATAGAGTTGGTTATTTTAGGAGCACTATTGCCAGAGAAGATGCGTACCTTATAGAATGTAGCTGACATGTTGACAAAGTCAATGACAATAGATAGGTTCAAGCATTGTTTGAACTTGATTAACATCTCTGGGTGTTAGAGATGCTGTGTCCCAACTTATTGGTACCAAGTGGTATGTTTTCCCAAGTTATGTTTCTTTAACGTTTTCTTCTAAGGTGTGAATATTCGCCAAGGTGAAGATTATTGTGTATGTGACTTATAAAGAGTAGAACACAAGTTTACTGGATCAAATTGACCGATGCAAAAATAGAGAGCACCAAATGGAACGGAGCAAAATGACGGTATCAGCATTGCGGTTTTTAATTTATTGTTTGTTTGCTAGAGACGTTGAATAGGCTAGGGTGTGAGGACAACGTCCTCTCAATATGCTACAATGGTATATTCTTGTGTAGTCTCCCAAGTTTTGTATTCAATTGGGCTAGGATTACTGATAATGTAATCCAATTATTCATATTAAATAAAAATCTCCTTTTCGATTTTTGTTGACGTAGGCACATTGCCGAGCCACGTTGAATACTTGTGTTGATTTTTCTCTTTCACTTCTCTATTATTGGCATATAAAATACAACAAAAACTCTAGGGGATGTATGCATTATTCAAAACTTAAAATAAGGAATGTTTTTGTGATTTTTGAAAAGGAAGGCTCTCTCTGAAATTAGCATAAACATCATCGGATGCACGAGTTGTTCAAAATTTAAAATAAGAGAGGTTTGTGTAATTTTTTTGAAAATGAGGAAATGTTTGAAAATTTCAAAAAATGAGGAAAAGTCTGTTTAATTTGTCCTATTAGAACATGTACAAGAGATTCTCAATTTAAAAAGAGCACCTAATAAATTCAGAGAATAAAAAAATTTATACACTCCAACAATTTCTTTATTTTAGCTCTTCATTTTTTATTTTTTCATAAATATTTATTGCTTTTTTTCATATTTCATTTAACAATTTTATTTTATTTTAGATGACCAATCAATCAAATATATGATTTGAATAATTTTAGAAATACTTTATTGAAATTGTAACCTATTAAGTTTAATAATTATAAAGTAAGAATAGAAAATAAAATGGACTTATTACATTTAGAAAGTTAAAAGTGAATATGACTTGAAGATTCTATTGAGGATCATATACTAATGTAAGCATTAGAACACTCGTGCTAAAAACAAGGTAATGAAAAATGGCGCCCTCAGAGCATAGTTTAGTGTTGTAAAGGATAGAAGTGAGATTGTCTCACGCCTTACTGACAGTCGTAGTGTGAGAGTTTGATTCCTGAGATATGAAATTGAATTCTTTATAGGCGCAGTGTACAGACAACTCTTATTACCTGACCTGTTAGGATACATCCTGCAATTTATCTCTTTCATAAAGCTCTAGAGACGGGATCGATGGGGGCCCTTAAGGTTGGGGTTCAACTTTTTTTTTTGTTTTTTGTTTTTTTTTAAGGTAATGAAAAATGGCTGTGAAAGAATCACGTGAGAACGCCCACATTCCTCTGGTCCGACAGCCTATGTACAATTGTCTTTTGCCTGACCCACGTAGACAGAGGAGAAATTTGAACAATTCTCTGCGTACGGGGGATTGTTTGCAGGATTTTTTTGTTTGATTTAATTGAAATAAGTGATATTTTGCCATGTAGATCAGTGAAAAAATCTTGTGAAATTTTTCTATAAATCTAGCATGATTCGAGAAATTTTTGTGCTATTGACTAGTATATTATTCAATTTACATGTGTCCAGTTCGATTGACATTATAATTAGATTTTAAATAAATTTTGATAACAGTTAAAGAAATGTATAGTTAAAATATTGTGTAATACATAAAATATATGATTAAAATTAATTATTGACTCTAATTTAGATTAAAATTAAACAGGACTATTACACATTTCAATGGAGCTTATTTGGCATTCATATGCTTATAAGAATCAAATAAGCCCCATCAAAACAAGCATTTTATCATCAATGTTTAGGATTTTAAAATCCAGCTCAAATATTGATCAGAAAAGGTCCACGATCAAATTAAAATTGAATTGGTGAAACATGATCATTGTTTTAAAAAATCAGTTTAGATACGATTTGAAAAATGTTAAGAATCGAACTACAGTAAAAATTTTAAATCATTGTTTTAAAAAATAGCTCAAACATAAATTTGGAAATGTTAAGAATCGAACTATATTAAAATTTAAAGACATAAATAAAAATAATTTTTTTGGCATCAACTACCAACTTTTACATGAAGTAGGTTTGGATTAATATGAACAAGTTTTAAATTTCCAGTTTTAACATATAGCCCTTGTTTGATCCCAATTTTTTCATTAAAATTCATTTTTCAACAGTGATTTGATTCCATTTGAACCACATATTAATCAATAAAATAATATTACATACAAATTTAAACTTTTTCTTTATTTTTTAACCATACATTTTCTGTTAATACACTATTCAAAAAATACATTTTTTTTTGACAACAATATGGCTCAAACAAGGGCATAAATAACGTTGATTACACAAATTTTCAATTGAACCGGCACTTCTAATCTAGTTGTGATAATACATGCGTTTACATTATGCACTGAGAAATACATAATTGAGCATTGCATCTAAGACGAATCAAACTTTTTTTGCATTTTTTTTTTTTGTAAATAAAATTTTTTGTATAGTTATTTTTCCTAAAGAAAAACAGCAATTATTTATTTATTTTTGTCTAATTTCTTTTTATTTTTATGAGGAGCTCCATCCATAAGTTTGTCAATAACGCAATAGTTCAGTCTCCTATTCCAAATCCAGCTGGCAACATCAGTTTACACGCTGGCAAGTGGCAACATTTACAGAGTGGCAGCTAGTGACTTCTCACTACCTTAGCACCCGAAAGGAGAAACCAGTGTGGGTCCCATTCCACAGGTAGTATATGGGGACAAGTGAAATGTTAAGTTGTGGTTGTTTTATATTCCATTTAAATGCCTAATTCTAGATACTCTTTCAGTCGAGCAAAGAATTTTGAATGACATCAAAAGTTCAAAATTTATGAAGAGGGTAATTGGCACAAAACGGTTCTATTTTTTATTTTTTAATATTTTCATTCTTATTTTTCACATTTCTTTACGTTGAGAGTCATTTTCATCAATTTTTAACGTAAAATGATCAATATACCCTCCTATTTAAATAAAATAAAAAAAGATAAGAAAAATAAAGAATAAATTACAACCTTACTCCTAAATGTTTTAAAAAGTACAAGTGAGTCCAAATAATTTTTAAAAGGCCTAATAACACAAAACGTCCATACATTTGACTTATAGTGTGCAAAACGTCTATACGTTTTAAATTGGTGAAAAATAATGTTTCCCGCAATGATACGTGAAAATAAGGATGAAAATGAAAAAAATTGAAACGTAACGACATTTTCCGCATGAAGTGTCAAACGTAAGGATTTTTTTTGTTATTAGATCTTATTAAAATATTAAAAATAACAAAAAATAAAAACTCTTTCTATCTCTCTTCTCTTCTTCTCCAAATGGGTCAACCACATTAGCAGCCAAAAAATTTCAAAAAATCACCACCTAAACTGCTGGATCATCATACCATCGAAAAACCCTCACTTCTCTCTACATATACCACCCAACATCCAACTTTGAAACATTCATGCCAATAGATTTGTTCGGAATTGGAAGCCAAAATGCCCAACTCGCGAATGCAAATACTGGTAGCATCACCTATTTTCAGAGAGACCCATGCCATTTTCAACACACCAATCGACTATGCTCATTAGGGCGCTTCTCTTCATGGTCTTAAAATATCAACAAATGGTTTAACTTTTTGCATTTTAATCCATATTTTCACGTTTCATTGTGGAAAGCGTCAGTTTCACTAATTTGAATCGTAAGGACGTTTTGTACACTATAGGCCAAATGTAGAGACGTTTTGTGCTATTAGACATTTTAATAATTATTTGAACTCATTTGCATTTTTTAAAATATTTAGGAGTAAGATCGTAATTTATTTTTTATTTTTATTTTCTTTTTTTTTGTATATTTAAATGGGAGGGTATTTTGAACATTTTACATTAAAAATGGTGAAAAGGACGTTCATCGCAAAGAAATATGGAAGGTAAAGAAGAAAATGGCAAAAAAGAAAAGTATGGACGTTTTCCATAATAAACTTGAAAAGTAGAGACGTTTTGTGCCAATTACCATTTGTGGAAATTGCTTATGGAATACCTTTATCCATTAATATTTATTGGAAATGCATTTCTTGTGACATTTTTTTTTAAAATAAAATGATTTTGCCTAAAGTATATAAATTAATAATGACCAAAACAAGTACATATTTTAAATAATGACGATGCTCCTGTTTGATAGTCATTTTTTTAAATTTTATTTTTAATTACACATTCTTCAGATTATTATTATTATTATTATTATTTTTTTTTTTTTTTTTTTTTTTTTTTTTTTTTTTTTTTTTTTTTTTTTCATAATGCATTCTTCAAGAAATTATCATTCACAAAACGTATTCTTAAAAAATCATCAAATAGATCCTATATATGTTAAGAGATGGAAAAATACATAATCTCAATAAATAATTTATTATATCTCTAATAACTGAAAATCTTAAATTATGTAGTTTAATATTAAAAATAAAAAACAAATAACAAGCATCTACACCCAATTCCCAACATCACACGACAACTAAATTCACAATTATATTGGTCATTATCAGTCAATAATATCAAGGAATCCTTTTAAAACTTCGTTTAATAAAAGCGGAAAAAATGTATTTTTTTCATGGTAATGATTCCAATTTTAGGAAATTGGAGCCATGGTTTTATTTTACTGTTATGTAATTATAAAAGGCTGAAGTTTAGACACGATTTAATCAGTTAACAATGGGTAATGTTTCTAGCAGTTTCGACGACTTTGTACGGCTAAATCGCATTACATTTCCACTTTCATTCAATTATTATTATTATTATTATTATTATTATTATTATTATTATTATTATTATTATTCAATTTATCTACCTTCTGCGATTATTACTCTCTGGAAAATCACATGAATTATTTTAAATTCCTCCATTTATTTTTGAAAAAATAAATCTAAAAAAGTCCACAGGTAACATCTTTTTAGGTTGATGATAATGAAATTGTCTATCTCGATTCAAAAATCAAATCAAATTCAAGATTTATACAGATCGCGATACGAATTGAAACTGTTCTAAAAGAGCGACTAGGGAATGTAAGAATAGCATTTAGTAAATCCTAAAATTTAAAATTCTATATTATTCTCGTGCCAACTAATATAAAACAATCATGACTTATCTTCTACGATATGCAAGAATTAATTTGTTTTTGATCCTTAGATTTTTTTTTTTTGGTCAATCATGAATTATTGTTGTGTTTGATGCCTGAGTTTTTTTACGACAAAATTAATATATACTAGACAGATTTAACGCTATTCTAGAAACTTTAATCTTAACATGCAACGACTATGCTCTTATTTGATGTGGGATTAAAATAAGCTTTTTAGCAGAATTTGACAAAGTTCATTAAATACTAGTTCAAAAGTTGTAAGTCCTATGAAATATGTTGTTAAAATTAATTTAAATTAAAATTCAGATTTTAATCCGATCAAATAAGGAATATGTTTAAAATATCTTAACATAATTATTAAAGGAAAAAAAAGTGAGAAATATAATATACAGTGTAAAAGAAAATGCATTATCGTCATTAAGGCGCCTACTTTTGATTATTTTATATTTCATGTGAAGTGTTGGTTATTATAATTATTATTTTTTTTTCCGCTTTTCATTTTCGAGAGTTTGGTGGTTGTTGATCATTTCATTTAAAATTTACGTAAATTAAGCATAAAATGTTTAGTTATTTATGCAACCACTTAATGGTTAGATTAATTGACACGTATCACAATGCTCCAGGGGCAGGACGGTGAGGACCCTCAAGGTTGGGATTCAACAATTATTTATTTATTTATTGACATGTAAATCATTTAATAAATATAAGACAGTTATATTTTTGAAGTTTTATATTTGATTACTTTAATTCATGTTGAATCACACTGCTAAACCTCCGTTTAACAAATTTATAAATGATTTGTAAATAGTAATAGTAAGAGAAATAATAGTGAGTCCAACAAAATATATGAACAACAATGAGTAGTGGTTATGAATTTGTGGGTGAATTAAATTTGACTTTGACTAAATATATAAACCATTTATAAATTTGTTTGTTGACTGAATTTGTGAGTGGATAACTTCATATTCAAACGTATTGGATTATGTCAAATAATTCACGACGATATATATATTTAAGCACTCGAATAATCCGCGGGATTATATATTCGATAAACCGTGTGTCATTAACTATATATGTGCCAACTAGGGATACCAAATCTAACTTTAATACTAGTAATGATAATGTTATTTCATATGTGTGAAATGGCTTCAAATTTGCTGGCAAAAGCTTAATAAAATTAAAGTCAGATAGCTATATTATGTTTAATTAAAATTCAGATAGTTATTTTGCTTTCGTGTAGTAGTTTGTTTGAAACAGATAATGTAATTTGATTTTATCCCTCCTTGAAGAAGAATTTAATTTAAAGCCTCAATACAACAATTGTGTGGAATAGTAAACGAAGTAACCACATTTTTTGATGTGTTAATTCATATTGATTTTTTATTTTGAATAAAATATATATGATATTTTAGAATTCATTAGAATAGCACTTTAAAAAAATTAATTAAAAGAATTCAAACCAATTTTTGTGTCGTAAAAGTTCGTTTTCACTTTTCAAAAGTTATGTTAGACTAGCCTTCGTCAACAATTCTACAAACAGGCATGGCTGATGAACTCGTCTACACACACACACATATTTTATTTATGAGAAATTCTTGTTAAACTAATAAATCAGGTGAAAATTTTGTTGTTTCATTGTTATTCATTATATAATTGACTTAAACAAACAAATGTCATGTCATTCTCAACGTAGTTGAACAAACAATAAGAGCCATTGATTTTATTTTATCTTCTAATTACGTAATAAATGAGTGTACTACTAAAATTATGAGTATACTGTATATTACAAATTATTTTTCCTTTCCCCTTGGCATATAATACTTTGGACAAAGTTTGTCCGCTGTGTGTAATGCGATATTACTAACTCATTAATGCGTTAAAATTATTTAAATAACACCTTAATTTGCTTACCATTAGAACTAAGATTACTAAATAATATTTTTGGAACTTGAAATTGAAAGTATTTTTCATGAAAAATATCAGTTTTCCACTCAAATTCATACTCGGGATGTTTGATTGCTACTTTTTTTTTTTCATGGAAAACATTTTCCAACTTTTGAAAATATACCTAATTTTCCTTATTTTTAATGAAAACATTTTCCTTGGATGGAGATGATTTTTGTTTTCTTCAAAATAAGAAAAATATTTTCTTTTCTAAATGATATTTTTTATGTCAATCAAATACACTCTCAGTGTATATTTCCATGGAAATCTTATTATCGTGACAATGTGTTTTAAATTTTCTTAAAGTCGATAATATTAAATGGGAATAAAAATAAAATAAAAAAATACATAAATTCTCTTCATTTCTTATATGCGATTTAAAGCTGGCCCAACATTGTCTTTCTTTCTATGATGTCCTACTCCTTAGCACCAAGATTATCATTGGCTTCTTCCTCATGTTACATGGGCCATTTGGCCTGCCCTTATGTTCTTGTTTGTTGAACATAATTCAAAGCCATTAATTCCTCTACATGACCATTTACTTTTTATTTTATTAGCACATTTATGTGGGCTACAATCACAAGACAACAATGAGAAAACTCAGTGGCCTACTCGATAGCACTTTAACGTTAATTATTAACGAATTTTTGATACATCAGAATCTAATTCGAATTCTAATTCATTCTTATTTAATCTATATTTTATTGAACATACTTTTAACGTGCATTGTTCACCTCACAACCCAAAAGTCATTGTTATTGTTCATAAAATTGAAATCGGGAATCCGACAAAGTATGTTATGAAGTATCAATAGATTAACCTCCCACTTCGATTAGTCCCAAACTCCTCTTCCAACACCATTGGCACCGCTACTTCAATTAGTGACATAATTACGAGCCCAACATACAATTTTGATATTAGAAGGGGCTCTGGCACGTCGAGCAAGAGAATAAACTCTTTGCGAGTAAGAACTAGTGTACCAGATACAATTTTATATCCAATTATAACCCTTCTGCGTAAAATATATTTCTTTAATAGTAAGATTTTTCTGACTTCTAATGAAAGGAACGATTTTTCAACGATTCAGGATTGATCAATTATTGAGTTTATTTCTGGGTTAACATTTAGCTTTCCTTTTAACTAGTTACATAATTTGACATGACTTGAAAGGAATCAAAAAGATAAGAAGAGAATATAAAGTGAAACCTCATGGAGAGGGTGCTTTGAATTTAGGAGACAAACCAAAGAAAACCCCATGTTTCTTACATGTGAGCATTGTCCCCCCTTCCATGTGCATTTATTTCTTTCCTCACTCAATAATTTTAACTCGATGAAATACATAGTCCTCATGGGTCTGGCATTTAATTCATCATTATATTAATTGATCACGATTCCGTGCACTTGCGATTTTCAAGCGGTCACATGCTTCAAAAATTACATGCATTCATAAGCACAAAAATCTAATTAAGACTGCAAGAAATATCACATGTCCAATTACTAATTCTAGACATTTTATAGTGATTCATGCATCAAAATAGAATATAAATGCACAAGAAACCTGTCTTAAGATTGTTGTAAAAATGACGCATAATGTATATTTTAGACATCGAACCTTTTGTGTACAAAATACAGTATGGAATTTTAACATACCAAAATCAACATACATGCATGAAATTACGTTCAAATCATGATTTACCAAAGCTTTAAAAAAAAGAAGAGATAAAATGAAGTGACGTATGTCAATGCAAATCTCTTTAAGATATATTTTAGTCAATGCATTGGTGCTAACATGAAAAAATTGACGTCTATCTTTCAAGATACAACACTTGTTTCAAAATTTATATAGTGCAATATTAGTTTTGCCGGTCGAACCAACAATTGTACTCTTCTAAAATGAAATATATGGAATACTAAATATTGAACACAAAATAGTTTTAAATTATTTTGAAATAGTTTGGAGAAGGAAAGTATTAGAAATCAACTAATCTGAAATTAATTTGGAGTGAAAAAAGGGAATTATAAGGATCTTATTTATAGTTTTTCAAGTATTTTTTTCAAATGATTGCATCGTTTGACATAAATTAATAAGGATAACTAGATCACATCTTTTCATATTTAATGGTCTCGATTGCACCCTACTAAAAAGTCATGATTTTTTATTATGTAGCTTCTTGAATAATCAAACCCAATCTAAAACAAGATGTCTTTTTAATATGCACCATTTGTATTTGAAGAGTCTCGACTAGTAATTGGTACAAATTGGAGACTTTTCTAACTTATACCTACAAAAATAATCCCATAAATTCTAACATCACTACACCAAAAACTGCCTTTTACAATGGTCGAAAAACGTTGCCGTACGCCTTTTGTAGCGTTGATGTGTGCGTTGTGAGCTTCGATGTTACCGTAGAGCTGAAGGTTTTCACAACATTCATTGTCCGTTGCCTTTAGTTTTTTGCAACATTTAATTAGCATTGTCGTTACGATTTTTTGCAATGTGCCCGAACGTTGTCTTTACATTTTTTCACAACATTCAGAGAGTGTTGTCTTAACTTTTTCTCAACGTTTGCTTAATGTTGTCTTTACATTTTTTGCAACGGTCAGCGAATGTTGTTGTTATGTTTTTCGCAACGTTCATTGAACGTTGTCGTTTTATTTATTCATTTATTTTTTGCAACGGTCAATGAATGTTGTCTTTATGATTTTGGCAACGGTCATCGAATGTTGTCTTTATTTTTTTTTTGCAACGTTCTTCGAGTGTAGTCGTTTCGTTTTCCCAACGTTTTATGAACGTCGTCTTTGCTTTTGTTTCTTTTGGCTGCATTCTTTAATTTTTGTCACCTGTTACAGTAATCCTTCCTGATATATATTGTCCCTTTTTTTTTTTTTTTTTTTTTTTTTTTTTTTCTATATAAACATTCACCGACAAAATTAAAAACAAATATAATCAATTTACACAAGAGTATTTTAAGTAATATGAAATTCAAATTATAACTTCATTACGAATCTTTAATCCGTACACTATACATGAAACACGTACAATTGTTTCTTCAAAACACCGTGTTACAAAAAAGAGATCCAAAAAAACCAGCAAAAACAAACGTATGAAGAACCTGCAAGAAAAAAATAATTTCGAATTAGCATCTTTAACGAGAAGAATTACTTTTTATTTAGGTACAACTTTAGATATATGTCATAGTCACATTTAAAATATTACGAATCGAATAGTAAGGATTTCTGTTAAAATAAATTATGGGATGAAATGTATTTCTCGTAAAAGTAATGGCAATTAATGCGTAAATAGAGTCCCCTATGCTGAAATTTTTGAAAATTCACATGTCCTCAAAGAATATGGATTCCAGATGCTAATATCTTCCGTCAATACGTATACTTTACCACTCTATAGTACCAAATAATGCATTGCAACCGTATATGATAAATCTCTTTTATGGATAACCAACAGTAATTCTTCCTCCACTAGCTAATAACTTCAGCTAAATCAAATCCCGAAATCCATGTTAGTCTATATTTAGTCTGATGGTAAGCCTTGCCTTATTTTCTTTACACAAACCATCTTCTTATGCAAGCCCACCTCAGTCCAATCTCATAGAGCTTCAAGCTGAAAATTGGTCATATGGTACCTGTACAATTGAAACTCTCCAACACTCATCAATAAAAGACCACCCCACGATCATTAACTTCATGCATAATTCAGCTACTGTATCATTATTATTCAAAATGACAACCATCTAATGTTTGGAATTTCTATGTTTTTGCTTCAACTTAAGTACCAAAAAGTCCATGAGATAATAGGGAATTTATAGACCAACCAAGTTTACCCTTATACATTACTAGTTATCACAGATCAGTTGCAAAAAGGCAGTTTTTAATGTGTTCTTTCAATTGTTTTTTGGTATCTCAAGCCATAGAAAGGTTTGATATTTATAAATTGAAGTATTTTGGAGGTGCAACAAGTGCAGAAGTGCAAACATTCATGAAGTGAAGGTGCAATAAGTTGAGAAATGAAGAAACGCATAAATGTAGAAGTGTAAAAATTTATGAAGTATACCTTGATCAAATGAGTCTAATACTACTCTTTGGCCAAGCAGCAGTACTTCTCATGGCTTTATCGAGAACTCGAAATTCATTAGTAGGTCTATATAAGGTCAAATGACCCATATACACTTCATCAACGCAAACCTTCCAACAATCTCGTCCAAGTGGCATGTGGTGCACCTTTGCGCTTGGGTCTGTTGATGCTATCTTCCTTTCTGCTACAATTTCTTTCTCATCATACCGGTACTGATGCAAAAGTTGACATCTTGAATTTCCAAATGTTTAACACCTCCGTGGGTACCACTTCCTTGTTGAGACTACAATTCACAATAAAACGAACATAATTCCCTTTAAAATTAGTATGCTATAGTCTGAATTTATAATAACGAGCAATAAATAATACACGTGAACCCAAGTCATCTACATTCTTGTTCTGATTCTACAAAATAATACAAAAATTAAAATGCTATTCTACATACTAAGTTATGTAAAGCTATGCTATTATATTATATATAATGATAAAGTATATAACCTGAGATAACTTGAGAAGGGCTTTAACTTTTTCTTTTAGTACTCCCAACTTTTCTACTATGTTTGTAATTGGCTTTCAAGTTCTCTCACTCGGGAATTACTTTAAATTTGTCCATCCACTTTTGATGGTGTAACTCCAAATCCAAGCCCCCTTACTATTCCACTACGTTCAGGACCTAGAACTCGAGCAACCGCATCATCACAAATGGAATCTTTTGCTGGTGTATTAGAATTGATTCAGCACAGTCTTCTATCTTTTTTTGTACTTAAGGATCTTTATGTTTATACTAGCAAGTGATACATATAATTAGTGTAATTATTAGAACCAATGTTGACATAATACACATACCAAAGTTTCGGCAACCGCTTCATTTATTGGTTTTCCATCCCTTCTAAGATGTCCATGCGTCTATACTCTAGTTCTTAACCCTTTTATGTCTGGATACTTTTTTCTGCAATACAAATATAGTAATTATATATTCTAGGGAAAGATACTATAATTCAAGGAACTAATTATGTTCGGTATAGAAAAATAAAGAGAGTTCGTATTTATACCAAATTGCGAGCCATACGTTGATAACCCTTTCGACCCATAGTACGGAGAAGCTTCTGATTAGTTCTTATTTTGCTATAATTGGCACTTTTCTTGTATTACGCAAAAAAATAGTTAAAATTAAAATTAAACAATAATCAAATAAATTTTAAGTTAGATATGAAAATACAACTTACTTGAAAGTCATTAGAAAGAGTATCGTCTACAATCTTTTTCTATGCTTTTTTGGAGTTTACATTCTTCGGTCTAAGAAAGGTAATAGTACATGTTCTATTCACAGATGATGTTGTTTGAATTCTGATTTCCTTTCTCAATCTTGATTTGAATGTCCTCCATTACTTTCCCATACATTGAAATGTCATTTTTTGATGGAAATCACTCACATTGAACCTTTGTTATAGTTTGTGCAAAAAAAATGAGAAATGGTGTCATTAGGAATGAAACAGATAATAAAAATTAAAGTTATCATATTTGTCAATGTACCTGTATGAAAGTCCAAAGTTCAATTCTTTTCTTGTCATCCACCGACGGCCAATCCTTAATTACAATCGGCACATGTTCTCGTACCAAGACTTTAACCATGCTAAAAAAATCTATTAGAGTTTTTGCCAACTAATTGCCCGAATTCATTGAATTCAAGCTCCATCTTATGATAATTACTTTCAGGAACCATTTTAATTTGTGTTGGACCTCTTTTATTTTTTGGAGCATCTATATTTGTCAGCGCCATGTTCTGCTCATTGGTAATTGGAGTTGACAAATTATTTTCTGGTTCACTGGAAAGTCTTAGTCTTCTATTGGCCTCTCGGATAGCAGTGGCAGTTGCAGCTCTTCTACATTTTGAACTCCTGGAAGCTTGCTTAGTTGACTTAAAGAATGCTACATTATCACCAAATATAATTAAGTATTTTTTTTCAAAAGTCAACCAATATCTTAAGAAGTAAAATGAAACAAACTGACGTGAGCATCGACCATGGTATGAAGTATATTATTGTCAAATCTACAAATGGTCACTTAAGAGAGAACAAGAATCTGTAAACAAAGAGAGAGAGAGAGAGAGAGAGAGAGAGAGAGAGAGAGAACTATATCAAATACAATTTTCTTTTATATGAATTACTCAGGCATATACAAAGTAAATATAAGCGCTTAATCTATAAATACAGTAGCCACTGTTTGCAGAACTAATATAAGAAAAAAAAGGGAATCAGCAAGTAGATTATGAAGAACTACAATTTATGTAATTAACTTGTTGCAGAATGGACTCAATTATTATCAAATAAAAAATCATATTATACGATATTTTCTTCTTTGTTATCAAGATGAAGATGAATAATGTCCTAACGAGAAAATCAAATAATTCAACCACAAGAAAATCAAAATAATTCTCATCCACAGGAATTTGAAAAATGTATAAGGACATTTACCAAACTAATTAATATATGTATCACATAATACGCCGTCAACATCTCTCATTGCATATTTCTCATCCTCATTGTCATGATTGTTTTCAAGTTGTGTTATATCTAATGGAATGGTTGCCCTGTGAGAAGTATCTTCTTCCATGTATACCGCGTAAAAGTCTCTTGGCGACGCTCGCAAAGTAACATACCAATTAGATGTTTTATTCTCCCTACAATAAAATACTTATTTCGCCCGCGATGCCATTATGAACGGATCGTTTTCAAATTATCCGCATCCCTCATTAAGATTAATCAAAGTGAATCCATCTTCATTTTTTATTCCATTCACGATGTTTGCCCAATCACATTTGAATATTGGAATATGAAATGTATTGTAATCAAACACTATAACATTGCATAAAACTCCATAATAAAGAACCTTCTCAACGACATGTACATTATCTTTCGCATCAATCCATTCCCTTTGAAAAGAAATCAGGCACACTAGATCTACAAATGGTTGTCGCTTCAACTAAAATGCCACTGTTTTGCCGAGACTTTTCTGCATCTTTAGTGTGATAACAAAGATCATTTATTACAAAACTAGAATGTGACATAGACTGACATCTAGGACCACGTGCAAGCCACTTTAAAGTATTTGAAACATTGTCCAGCATCAGTTGACCTTTAATTGTTTTTATTTTGAACATTTTAGGAAGATAAGAATAAATAGCATAACAAAACACTGATTATTTTTTTATATGTAAGTCGACCTTATCATCCAACCAAGCAGCAAAAGAGTCAATGTGTTTCTTATGCAATAAAGTCTCATTTCTTTCAAGTCGTTTGTTAGAACTCTTGAATTCATCCATATGCATCTTAAGGAAAAACAAGATATAAAAAAATTAATATGGTCGAAGAACTTAAATTCTAAGAAAGTATATATTTCACAAATATACTGTATGTAGGGTGCCGCTTTTGTACTCCCTTTAGAAATTGTACAACCTGCAACTAAAAAGTCAGTTTCATATTCTTCATTGCGTGCAGGCTTGGATCCTATTTCACGTGCTCATTTTATGTACTTGCTACAACACATCGCACTTTCTTCAACAATGTATCGTTCAGCTATACACCCTTCAGGTCGTGCATGATTCGTAACATACCCTTTCAACATTTTCATATACCTACACATGTACCGAAAATGTGTCCATAGCATATTAAGAAATTCATAATAAATTTAACTTTCAAGAATAACTGAAAGGCGTATTACCTCTCAAATGGGTACATCCAACGATATTGGATTGGTCCACATAGACGAACTTCTCCCCCAATATAGATTGTTAAATGAACCATAATATCAAAAAAGGAAGGCGGAAAATACCTTTCCAGCATGCATAGAGTTTCAGAAATATCATCTTCTAAACTATCAACCTTATTCATATCTACAGCTCATTGACATATTTCATTGAAAAATGAACACAATTTAAAAATGGAGTTCCTTAGTCCTTTTGGTAAAAGTCCTCTCAACGCAACTGATAGTAATTGTTGCATTAAAATGTAACAATTATGAGACTTGAGTCCAACTATCTTACATTCTTCTAATGAAATGCAGTTTGCAATATTAAAACCATAACCATCCGGTAATCTCACGTTAGCAAGCCTTTTGCAAAACATTTGTTTTGTCATTTTTTTTTTTTAAGTGTGAGGGTAGCGGGTAAATAGTATCTATTTTCTCTGCTCTCATGATGTAAATCTGCCTAATGTCCATAGCTTCCAAGTCCTTACGAGAGTTAATGCCATCTTTAGATTTTCCTTTCACATCTAAAAGTGTATTAATGATGCTCTCACAAAGATTGTAAACATCAAGTATGTCTATTTTGTGTGCAATCTTCTACAACACTTAAAACAGAAGATACTCCCTTAAGAATAGACTTACTTTCTTAAGGACGAATAATAAATCAATAGTGTTACATTAAGCAATGTATAGAAGTCTTATTTTACTCCATAACTGAACGATGATATACAGATTTTAAAACAGATATCTGTGGTCTGCTTTGACTCAGAAGCTAAATCTTATTATTAATAAGACCATCTTATCATGTTCACATCAAATCTGGATGTAAAATAAAATATCATGCACGTTAATATGCTTAATGTGTTATAAATTAATATAAATTTGACAGCACAAATGATACATTTTCTGAACAATGTTCAGTTTTATGTCATAATGTTACTACAAAAAAATGTTACTGTATATATAGTCTAATTTTTCTAGTTCAGCTTACCTACATCATGTTTGAGAACCATTATTTAAATTTCATTTTTCTCAAATTCATTTTTGACCAAACATTATTCCGATAAAGTAATTTTGCACATAAAGTCGATTTTTTTTTTTGATTTATTAACCACATATTTTTTAAAAAATCACTTTTTTCAAAATCTATTCTCAAATAATGAAGCTCAGACGAAGGCCAAATACATTCTTAGCATATATACTTCTTATATGTACTTTAAGTTGACAAAAAAAAAAAAAAAAAAAAAGGGAACGAAAAAAGAAAAAAGAAAAAAGAAAGAGAGCTTTTGAGTAGTAAATTTTAAGAGATTACTTACGAGGTAATATTCTTGACCACAAGACAGAAAATCTGAAGCCATTGGTCAATGCAAGAATTTTATCTTTTCCCTACAAAATTTATTTGTAGGGAAAGGTTCTTATAGGTCTGGAAAAATATTCGCAGAAAAAAATATTTTGTCGGTACATTTGTGAGGCAAACATTGAGGGGATAGGTATAAGATGACAAATTTTTGAAATTTGTGGGCTAAAGTTTTTCCTTATGAACTCTTCGGAGACAAATACAATTCGTTGTGTAAGTTTTTTCCTGACAAAATAATTCATCTGCTAAAGTTAATTTTGCCCACGAAACAATTTTGTTTCTCCCTACAAGTTATATTGTGGGCTAAACTTTGCATTTCTCTATAAACAAATTTCGTGGGAAATGTATTTGTAGGCTACTATGAAAAATTTCGTAGGGAAAAATTAAATTATTTTCGTATATTTTATTTATAAATAGTAATTTTTTTTACCTTATTCAAAATAATATAAAAATGCAAAAAAAAAAAACAATCAATAAATTACAACATGTAGTGTAAATCAATGAAACATTGAATCCAAAATATTTCACCAAAATACAAATGAAAATCATTCACTAAGCATGGTTACATCTAAACTTAAAATAATATAGAAAACATGCTCTACATCTATTATTATGCACCTAAAAAAAATAACTATTCATTTTCATGAATTACACGTGCAGCTGATCCTCCCCCAAGTTGATCTCTTCATCCTTAGTAGCATCCTCCTCATTAACATCATTCTCTATTGATGACGGTGTAAATGAAGGTACAACGAAGCAAGGAACTTTAACACATGCTAGTGCATACAATGATCCCAATAATACAATGTAGAATTAAATTGTTGCTCAACAACCTTCAGCTTATCTTGCATCATCTGCTACATCTTCACTCGAGTTGCATATTCTACCTTTCAAATAGCACGTTGTGCTCCTAACTTCTTCTCCATACTGCGTAAATTGAGCCTTAACTGTATTATAAGTCCAACACTTGTTCTTCCCTACATAAATGAACTCAAATGTGTAGACTTTAGGAAACTTCGAACAATCCTAATACAAAAATAGTATATTTCAAACATTATATTCAAATTATTAGGAAAATTATTTAATTAAGTACATGTTGATAGCAAATTACTTAATTAAAATTTTGAAGCAAATCATAACCCTATGAAACGTCATTTTTGTGGGAAAAGTAAAATCCACCTACAAATCTCAATTTACCAATGGATATTTTGTAGGGAAAACATAAATTTCTTGTAGTGTTCGTGAATTCTAGACAGAATTCCATCAGCTTTATATCGTCCTGCACGTCGCCATAATTAATCATGATTAACGAGTGTTTGGGGGTGGATGGTAGTTGTAGTCATTGTTGTCTACCTTGTAACGGTGATAAAAGTCATTTGCTAAATCCCCATTGCTGTGATCTTAAATTTTACCTGCATGACATTTATATGTTGTTGTTATTAGTTCTAGTTTATTATGGGATTAAATAATATGAAGCTAAATTTTTAGTACAATCTAAGAATGATTTTGTTTAATTTAATTTAATTTTTTATTTTTCGTATATTTTCTTCTTGTCCGTCTAATGCATGCATTTACTATATAATGATGCCCACATGCACACACACATGTATACATCTAATTAGATACATATGTGTATAGCACATTGTTTATACATACACACACATAGAATTGTTATTTGGACAGAATAAAAATTTCTCACTTCTAATGTGACAAGAGAATTGTAGGGATTTTAACCTTTCTTTTGTGTGCTCATGTGAAATATGGCTAATTATTAACAGAAAATAGTAAAGAACACAAGAAGTTGTTCACCCAGTTCAGCCAAAATGCCTAATCTGGGGGTTCAAAGGCTAGCCTGTCCAATATGTGCAAAAATAACCCTCCAAGAGATAGTGACAACAATGAGACCATACTCAGACACCGGGTTTGATCATCGATCCAAAGGATCTCATACAAATCAACCCTAAATCACTAAGGATGTAAGAAACTCAAATTGTTGGACCAAAACTGAAACAACAAAGGCCAAACAACTGGCCAAAGTTACTGTAGCAAGAAGAGTTTCATAGAGTTCTTCTTGAATTACAATAATCTCATGAAAATCACAAGAATCAGAGCCAAAAATAGATGAAGAAGAAAAACTTTCGAAGAGCCAGAGAGAGAAAATGTTTAAGAACCTAGAAGTCTTTCAAAATCGTCTGACTAAAACGTCCATTGAATTGACCCATCAAACGCTACCATAAGTGCATCAGATTTGATCTCAACCATTGATCAATAATAGACGGCCAGGAAATGATTCAAAGAAGCACAACTCGCGTGAAACAACATTGGCCAATTGGGGGCTGCTACTTGGGCCATCCACTTCCAAATGACCATTTTACCCTTAGTAAAAGTGTTGTAGATTTGAGAAACACGTTTTTACAATCTTCACCTTCGTTCTCAGGTAATCTACTGTCTCAAGTATGCTAAGTAGACTTGATTAGAATGGAGTAAATAGTATAAGTAACTCATGTGTGTAAAGTATCACTAATCCAATGCAAGCAAGGCTCCAAACCTTAATTATGTGAGAAATGATATGTCAATCACTGCCAATAAGTATATTTCCCTATTAATGAAAGTCAAACCTTGAAAGTGCAGTAGGATCTATACTTATTATTTTTGTTTTTCTCCCACTTACTTTGAGCAATTCTATTTTTCAGCTCATAACATTTTTCAAGCTCATTTATTTTTCATCTTAAGTCCAAGGTTTTTAGAGACTCCACAGACTTAATTACTCGAGTCAAATAGGCCCTGAAGAAGAGCATTAAGATATTAAGCTTTTATATGAGGGAATATTTTTGACTTTAGGTTGGTCAATTCTTCTTCAAAGTCTCTCTATTAACATGTGATAGCCATTCCAAATCTTACACACGAGGTAGAGTCTCACTAATAAAGTCATAGTGTGTGCAGTGCAGATAGTACGTAAAGACACCTACACTAAGTAATCCAAAGTGACCTAAACAAGTAATGAAAATTATTCTACAGCTTATCAATTTCAGCTCATACATAATCACAACTAGCAAGTTCAAGAATTATATGACATGCTGCTGACGTGTTCCATATCCAATTTTTATTTTTTATTTTTTTCATTACTTCCAAAAACGAAAGCCCCACACACAAAAGAAAAATAAAGTCAAGCATACAAATCAAACTAAATATTCGTGCGTCAATGCACACACAATGAAAATGCAATTGCATGATATCAAAAACCAACATAAAACCAATAAACATATACAAGCGATGGATACAAAACTAATATGATAGTTTAGAATGGGTATGCATAAAAAACAGAAATAACTGATCACATAGGTATATGAGTGCCTTTTCCCTTAGAAGCATCGTGATCTACTATAAGATTTAGCAGATCACTCTTCTTCACCCATACTTGCTTAGTGGGAGAACAGTTCCTAGATAGATGTGTCTCCAATTTTGTCAAATAATTTACTTGATCAACAAGGGATCCAAATATCTGATTTTTTTTTTCTTTCTCAAGTTTTTCCTATTGAGATACTAATGACATCCAAGGCGGATGTGACGTAACTCTCCACAATGAAAGCACGTAGGGATAAACCTAGGACCTGTGTTAAGTGGATGATGATGTTTATTCCTAGGTCGACAGGTCTTATGCTGTCTAGTAGACCTTTGTCCTACAAATTCCTTTTCCTTAGGTTTGGGGTTAGACACATGTTTAGCCTGGTCTTTGGCAAGGACAATTGTGGTTTTAGACGAGCTAGCAACACCATGACCTTTTCCCTTATGTCCTAGACCTCCCCTATTTTTAGTCGGCTTGTCTATACCTAGCATGTTATCTAACTTAGTTGACCTACTAGTGAAAGTAAGAAGTTCAGATTCAGAATGCTCTAACTTACTCACAAGGTTCATAACCTGAATTTCTAAAGTCCATTCATAGCGGTCTACTTGCTGTCTTTTCTAGAGTTTCTCTTAAGCTCAATGGTGAGATTTTTATCTTGAGACTCTAAATTTTCATTCATCGACTTAAGATCACTTAGGACAGTCGAATATTCCTTAACTTATGCTTCTAACTTAGTCTTCTCCAATTGTAGCTCCTGAACAGTCGTACTTAAGGCCTTATTTTTATTGAGAATTATCAGGCTCTCCCGATAAATTTTCTCATAGGCCTCTTCAATATCTTCCTTGCTCACAGACTTTTCATCAGAATGCTCACCACCATCTATGTCCTCATCTCTGTCGCTTCCCTATTCGGATCCACTCTTAACCATAGCAATGAAAGGCAACATATTTTCCACTTTCATCATGAGTGGATTTCTCACTCTGATTGTTCGAGCTAGACTCGTCATCAGTGAGAATAGTATTCATAGCCTTTTCTTCCACTCTCTTGGCACTAGGGCACTCATTCTTAACATGAGCTATACTTTGACAGTTATGGCACCTCACAGATTTGGTTCTTCTCCTAGATTTACTCGGGCTACCTCTAGATCTCTCTTGCAACCTCTTCTTATTCCTAAACATTTTACGATATTTCTTAGCTAGGTAGCCTAAAATGCTCGGGCAAGGATCTAAGGATTTTTCTCACTATCTTAGGCTTGAGGACTTTCTCACCTAGATTGAAGGATGAATTCACAATGTTATTTAGGCTTGCATAGAATACAGTAAAGGTCGTATCCTGATCTCTTCAAATCTAGTAGCCAGCATCTACAGTGTCGAGTTCTTAACTGCTTGTGTTTCCTCATGTGTGGTTTCTAAAATATCCCAAACTTCTTTCGCTACCTCACACATGGACACTCTCCTAAATTCCTTGATGAAAGTGCCATAAAGAGGGCATGAAGGGCTTTACTATTCCAATTGCATCTTTCCCAGCCTTATACCAATTTTCTATGGGGTGGGAGTGATGACATTATTAATTGTGGTATTAGGGACAGACCAACCACTAACTACACTCAACCATATCTCTCATCCATAGATTTCAAAAACTCCCTCATCCTTACTTTCCAATATGCATAGTTATTCCCATCAAAACAGGGCGGCTCACTCAGTGGGAGACTCATCTAGACAAATGTAAGGTCAGGACTCATACTGAGGCTCTGATATCGTTGAAAAGTCATGCCTAGAACACTATGATTATGCTTGAAAGTTCGCGGGACACTGTGATCACCATTTCAAATTTTAGTATTACCAAGTTTACGTTCTAATTAATTTATTACTTCAATCTTACGTGCGGAATTGTACTAACCAAAGCACCAAGTCACTTTAATTAGGTTCTAGATGGTTAAACATACAATCCAAATTAATCCTATGTTTGAATGTCACATTTTTTATAAATTGAAAAGCAGTAAATAACACATTATTTGATGATAGAGAAACCCATTGTGGGAAAAACTCGAGGACCAAGCCAGTTATTTCCACTATAGACAGTACAGGGAATACACATCAATTCCAAATCTTGTACCCACTAAAACTCGCTGCCACAGTCTCACGATCTACTATCGTTGATATCTCTAACCTGCTAGACCTTCTGATCTACCTCATGTAGCTTCTACTATCGTAGATGTCTTTAGCCTTCTGCTAGACCTCCTAATCTACTTCTTGCAGCCCAATCTACTGTTTCCTACAGCCTCTTAGTCCCATGTTGAATGTCTCTCCAAATGGAACACTAAGAACCGTCTGTTTTTGTGCTTGTAATTGCGTTTCAATCCTCCTTTCTCAATCTCCCCAATGAGAGAGTCTCTTCCTCAACAGATTAAGGAAACGAGGTGTTTTGGGTTATGAAGATTGATATTTTCTAAAACTCAGTTGTTGGATCACAAGATCTTATAGATGTGAATCATCAATGATTTTCACCTTGGATTTCTTGAACAATGATGTGTAGATATTATGCAATGAAAGAATAATGTGACAACTCTTAAGAAAATCGTCCATGACTTCTGTATTTATATCTGGGGGCAACTAGGTGTCATGGGTCGTATAAAATTCTCCAAAATGCGACCTAGGGTTTGGCTGCATAACACCGTCGCTCGAGCAACATGTCGACAAAAAAACGAGGGACGATTTTTCACTCGAACGACGTGAGGGCAAAGAATGAGCGATGAGCTTCTTTTTATGCTCGAGTGTTGGCCTGGCGAGTAGGTAGCGAGATTCAGGTAGATTTCTTCCCTTTTTCAAAACTCAAACCCTAGCCTACCAACTATACATAATTGCACTCTAAGCCCTTCGCTTTTACAACAATGTTCAATTAAGTTCATTTTGTTTACAAAATCGCCAATTACAACATAAAACCTAACGATTTGAATGGATAGTTTACCATGTATGCATATTGGACCATCCCATCGAACTATTTTTTGGTCAAAATATGCTTTAAAAGAGTAGAATAGAAAGATGCACTTCAACACTGGTAGGGGAAGGAAAGCACGATAATGTTATTTCTCACCACTGTAGTCTAGGTAGTAGGGTCACTGCCACATTTTTAAATGTATAAAAATGCCTCAAAATGACTAGATAATATTAGAGTGATCTTATTAGGAATGTCAATGAGCCCAGCCAAAATTCGAGGCTCGGGTAAAATGACTGAGCCTTTTTTGGGGCCGAGCCGGGTCGAGCAAAAGCTCGACAAAAAAAATTAGGCTTGACCGAAGCTTTTGGCTCGGGCCTTTCCAAGCCGAGCTGGGTAGGCTCGGGTTTTGTTTCGATTTTGGTTTTTTTTTTTAATTATAAATAGAAAAGGCATTAGTTTAATTTTTTTTTTAAATATAGGCTTGTGAGCTCGAGCCAACGAGCCACATGGGGGCAGCAACCTATTGCCTTAAATGGTAGCAACTTTAAATGGTAGCACGTTACTGCCAAACAAGGCAGCAACTTACTGCCTATTTTTGGTAACGTGTTGCTGCCTTAAAAAGCAGCGTGTTGCTACCTTTAATTATTATTATTTTTAAATATAGGCTTGTGAACCGAGCCGGTGAGCCACATGGGCCGGCTCGGACTTTGCCTGCCACTCAAAAATGGGGCATAGCTCGAGCTTTTTCCGAGCTCTTGAGCTGAGCCACGGGCGGCTTGATCAGATGAACCCGATTGTCATTCCTAGATCTTTCTACCTTACAAGCTATCAATGAAAACTAGTGGTAATAACATTACTCATTATGCTTAAAGGAAAACCATGCAACTTAACATTGATAAGGTATTATACTATGGATCTTGGTTTATGTACATTAAGGTAGACATAAATGTTTATATAATGCCACATGACACTTTATCATTTGACAGCTAAATCAAATCTATGTTTTTCATTCGATCTTTTTCTTCCACATCATTTCGGCCACTTCTTCTGATGGATTTCTTATGTACACACAACAAAATCCTTATATTATGGACGACTAAACCATTTCACCGAACAGCCAGCTCTCGGCGAGGCTTTATCAATAGAAAATAGTTTAGATAATCCTTGTATGCAACTTGTAGCTTAATCTTCATATAACATAGATTATTTATTAACTTTAGCTTACGATATACACCTAACAAATAAATATGTAAACTGCACTTCTATTATTTCAGTTGATGAATGAAAATTATTTTTCCAAACTTCTATTCTCTATATGGCATTAGAGACTTGGAGATGGGGAATAATTAAATTATATTAGTTTATTTTAGTTTTTATTATAGTTTGTAATTTGACTAGAAATATATTACTGTTTAATGGATTTTCTAGTATGATAAATTAAAGTTTGTTTACTTTGTCTCATTCTTAAATTAGGTTTGCCTAAGCTCTATATAAAGAAGATATATTCATTATAATACAACCACTTTCGATATTCAACAAAAACATATATTTTCTCCCTCTAAATTGTGTTCTCTCTCTCTTCTACTTTTCCTTCTTTTATCTTCCTCCTTTCTCAATCTTGATCTTATTTGTTGCATCCTAAGTTACTTCTGTATTAGAACACGTCATTTTCCTTTGATCAAACAAATTTCGTATTTGAATTCAAAACTTTTACACCCACATCCATAGCCACCTTCAACCAACCATTTCCATCCCCTTTTACAACACAAAAAATCCCCACAATAAACCAAACCCAAACACAAAAACGTAAAGAGACAGCTGCAATAAACAAAAAATAAAAAATTGTTCACCATTACTATTCATTGGTACTGTTTATCTCGAAAAAGTATTTTCTCTTTTTTCTTTCCTATTGTCAAGAATGTCCGCAGATCAAGCGTACTTTTGAATTAGATTAGTTCCTTCATTATTATTAGTTTTCAAATAAAAAGAAAAAAAAGACAATAGAAAATAATAATACAAAAAGAAGTCAAAAAAAGGAAGATTAAAAAAAAGTGATAAAAGTAAAAGTACGGAATTTTTAGCTACTATTTACACGATTCATTTTCTGTTTTGTTTCTATTGATTGAATCAACCGCTGAATAGAATTCAACTTCAACGGTCTACCATCACTCGTGTGCACTTCCACCATATACCAGGATGAAGATAGGGGTGAATGCGGAACGGTATGGACAGTTTGTGCCATGTTTTCAACTCAAATCCTTTCACGTAGTTCAGAATCTTTTCTAAAGCAAACCAAACTATTTTATTTTTCAAACCAAACCAAACCATTATTTGCGATTTGGTTTGATTTTAATCCGCGGTTTACCAATCAACATTATAGTAGTATATTTGAATATAAATTTAAAAAATAATTAATAATGTTAAATGTTAAATTACTTTCATATTTGCTAAAATCTGAAAACAAATAAAAACGCAACAGTAGTAGTAGCAGCAATAGGAGTAGTAGTCGTAGTCGTAGTCGTAGTAGTAGTAGAATAGATATCCATCAACGAACATTTAAAAAATTATTTCATGAGTACTCTTCCAGTAACTTTATCCCATTCCTACTACCACCACTACTATTGCTGCTACTGCTACTATTAATACAAATTTTGGGAAAAAATACATTTTATAACAACGAAAACCTTCATATTCTACAAGTAGAAAAGGTAACTTAGACAATATGAAGTGTCTTATAATTTGTTCTCTAATCTCTTTCTAAACAAACTTGACAGGTTCTTCACGACTACCAATACCCTTAGAAAGCTTACCAGTTCTATGCATACTATAGCTAGCCATTATCTTTTCCTTTTTGTCTTGAACCTAATATGTATACTTCTTGCACAACTGCATGAGGTGATTCCACAATATATAGTTCCGCAATTTTTAGCACGATACTTATATGTTTGTCCACAATAATTACATTTTGCCTTTTCATCTCCATGAATTTTAAAATGATCCTACAGCTCGAAACATTTGTTTCCCTTCTTGCCTATCCCGTCCACTTTCATATTTTCAGGATCATCTTATGTTGGAATTGAATCATCGAGTTCTTCTAGAATGGGATCCATATTTGAAAAAGAAAAAATAAACAAAAAACGGAGGAAGCTAAGCTATGGAAAAGAAACATCAGGGTAATACATATAAGTGGTAACGAGCTAAGGAAAAGAACAAACATATAGTTAATTTGATTTCATATAGTTAAAACACTCAATAATCTTATAGTTAATAGAACAAACATACAGATAAAAAGAACCACAATAAGCAAAATAAATAAATAAATAAATAATAATAATAATAAAAAGAAATTAATTGCAAAAATTCAAAGAACCAAGAAAATGAAGTAATACCTAAAATTTAGGGTTGGTGGTGTGGCAGAAGCACAAAGAGTTGGAGATCGGAGCAGTACATTTGCCAAGGGTGGAGCTAGAAAATGATATTAGGATGGAGTGAATTTTAAAATTTTTTGAATGAACTTACTCCACAAGAAATCGAGTTTCGGAGGCTATTTTTGTAACATTGACGATAAAAAGTATACGAAACTCAATGAAATGAAAAAATTTTAAATGTCTCGCATTAAGATATTCCACTAAATTTTTGTATTTTTTTCACCAAATAGAAAATCGATACTTATGTTAAAAAATATAAACTAACCGAATCATGATAGAATTAAATAAAAATGCATATCCACCAATGAACATTTAAAAAATTACTTAATGAGTACTTTTCTAGTAACTTTGATAATCAGTCTTTCCAAACAACTGAAAGTTTTAATGAAAATTCTTTTTATTGTCGATATAAATTACTTTATAAATAAATAAGTTTTAACACATATTCTTTTTATTGTCAATATCAAATCTATAGTGAGTTATTTATTTTGATCATAATATCTACTTTATGGTCAAAACAAGTATTATTTTTTTACAAATATGAATTAGTAATGAATGAAGACATACGTAATTTAGAAAAATACGCAGTGTCTATAACTATTAGAATAACTAATTTACTTTTAGATCTAATCAATACAAATTATACGTAATAAATATACTTAATAATTATAAGTAAATTTAAGTCAAACATGCATTCAATACAATATCTTATTTGACAATAAAATATTCACATTTCATGAATGTCTTGAAAAGAGTAATTAATAATTGTAGTGTCTTTAATACAATTTGAATAATTGATTATTGGATTTGGGTTGAGATTTATATTAGAGCGGGGCTAAAGATAACATGGGGGTCACAATTCTAAAATCTTTTCTTAGAAAATTATATGGGCTGCTCCCCAGTACCTCCACCTCTAATATTTGCAGTTGTAGAGTAGATGGAAAATGGTTCAAATCTAATGATTTTTGGTTAAAAATTTTCAAAAAATAATTTGTGAAGTAATCCTTAAATGAATACTTGAATATTCTAAGCTTTTGGCGTGGAATCGCTTGAAAGGGCAAACTAGATTAGAGCCTATGAAGTTTGAAGTTCAATATCTCATTTTTCTTTTTTATTTTTAAATTTTTAGTACTGAAAAAAACTAAAGAATAGGGCTTTTTTAAAGTGGAAATTACACAAATCCAGGGGTTTAAACATCAAAATTCAAAGATCAGAGTTGAAGTTTCATTATGCAAATTTCAGGTATTGATTTAATAATTTAAATATTTATATTTCACCCAATTCATCAATTTTGTAATCCCTAATAAGTTTACCGTGCGTTTTCTCTCTCTACTATCTCTATACACTATACTCTCCCCTCACTCTATCATAAAATGCCATCGTCGGTGGCGATTCACGATGGCGACATGATCACGACGGTGGCGACATGGCACCTTTGGCGTCAAGGAAAGGCATCGGAGATGCAGCAATCGACTCCAGCTCCCGCGCCTCTGCTCGCGGATCCTTAGTGTCCTCGGTACATAGAATGGGCGATTCGTGGTTTTCACCGGCGTCGTTATGTTTGCTTGGACCACCGCTTCTCTTTGCTCAGGATGGCGAAGCAGATCCACCGAGCTACTGCACTTTTTCCTTCTTGAGTTACGGTGATGAAATCACACTACGAAGAAGATCACCCACTCTGGTGTTGTGGGTTTGGATGATGATTTGTGTGGTACTGGTGATTGACTGATTGTGTTTGTGTGGTGGAGGTTTGCGGTGGTGGTGATGGCGGTGGTGTGTTTTTGTATGAGTTCACGACTCGATCAATCCCTCAGCTGTGTTGATGTGGTGGTGGTGGTGTGGTGTGAAAGTTGCTGGTTTGTGTTGATTGCGTGTGTCATTTTTGTTGGTGGTGGTACATTGTTGGGGGGTGGTGATGTTGGTGGTGTTAGTGGCGAGATGGTGTTGACGGTTGTGTGGTGTTGTGGTGTGGTACAGTTAGTCGTCATGCTTTGGTGGTCGTTTTGGTTGTTGGTCATGGTCATGGTCATGGTGGTGTTGTGACTGGGTGGGTATAATACTGATTGTGACCAACTATTTGGTTTCTCTGTGATCAAGTGTTGGTGGTGGATTGGGATCGGGGGTGGAGTGTTTGGTATATGTGACCAAGTGTTGGTAGTGGATTGTGTTTTGTTGCGTTTTTTAGGCGGTGGTGGCATCTGTGACCAACTAATTCGCATTCGTAACCAACTATTTAGGCTTCTGTGACCAAAAATTAGTGGTGGATCAGTATCAGGGATTGGGTGTTTAGTGCATGTGACCAACTATTTTATTATTTGTGACTAATTATTTAATCGTGACCTTAAAATTCAATATTGTGACTAACAAACTGTGACCTATGTATCTCGTAAATATACTGTGACCTGTAATTTGAATGATTTGTGACCTCAAAATAATTCGTGACCTACAAATTTGTTATTTGTTACCAATTAATTTGATAATATGTGACCAGTAAATAAATTTGTAACATATAATTACGAATATGTGACGATTAATTATATAATTGTGATTTTATTATATTTATTCAATAAATATTTTTAATTAATTAGATAAAAACCTGATTTTTGCATAATTAAACTTAACACTAGGTTTTTGAGTTGTGCAGAGTTTATACACGGAGTGTGTATTTTTCCCTTTTTTAAATCTTGAAGTCTCAAGTTTAATTTAAAAAACGAGGCATTTTCAAAAATGTCCAATTTTAAAAGTATGAGTTGAAAAGTGTTCACTCATTTGATTTTAGTGTCAATTTTGTCTATTATGCCCTTAATGAAAAGCTACATTTTGAAATGGTATTCTCGACATTTGATTTTTTATCAATTTGTCACGAATTTTGATAAGTGGCTTCCATAAGAAGTTACATTAAAATAGATTCGGACGACAAAAAAAAAAAAGAAAAAAGAAAATATAATACTTTAAAAAAATAACGTGAAAACAAAAAATATGATACTTTATAAAAAAAATAAAATAAAAAAATCACGTCTTTGTGACACGGAGGCAAGTGCCTCCGTGTCACGGAGACATTCTCGACATTTGCCTCCGTGTCATGGAGACATTCTCGAAATTACATATATCATTCTCGACATTTGAACACTGTTTCATTAAAAGAAAAAACGAAAAAATCACGTCTCCGTGTCCGGAGACATTCTCGACATGTGCCTCCATGTCACGGAGACATTCTCGACATTACATATGTCATTCTCGACATTTGAATACCGTTTCATAAAAAATAAAAAATAAAATTGAAGCCTCCGTGTCACGGAGACATTCTCGACATTACATATGTCATTCTCGACATTTGAACATCGTTTCATTTGTCTAGAATGACATTTTATTTTGAACATGACATTTCTCTACATTTGAAAATGTTGTTCTCGACATTTCTGAGTCAACGAAAAATATAACATTTATATTGATTTGACATGTATACTTTTGAAATAAATATGACAAGTTATGTGTCAAAATTTTATTCGCCAATAACAATTTTGCAAAAATGTCCATTTTTTTTGTCTTAGTGTGGAATTAAAAATTGTTAATAAGGGTATTTTGGTCTAAATTTTTTCAAATTGGACATTTTTGCAAATGACTAGGTAAAAATGGACATTTGATGAAATTTCCTTAAAAAAAAAAAAATTGGACATCTTTGCTGTTCACTATCGGCTACCATAGTATGGCCCAATTCAAATTATTATTTTTTAATTTATATCGCCGATTTGTTGTAGCATGTAAATTGATATTTTTATTTCTGAAAACTATAAAATTTAAAATTTAGTAAAATTACGTTTTTTAAATTAAAAACTAAAAAAAGTCATGCTCATTTTTTTTTGTGATTTTGAAAATTAAAACCTAAACCAAAACTTTTGAAACGATTTGGTTCAATTTGAGAGAAAACTTATGGGTCCACATGTACTCAAATCAACAGTTTCAAAACAAAAGGTTCGGTTCGATTTGCAGTTTCACAATTTTTTTGTGCAGCCCTAGTTGAGGATTATGACTTGGAGACTATTTTGCTATTTTGAGTCTTGCAAGGTACCAATTTATTTTATACTGAAAATATACTTTTATCTTGAAATTTTACTTGTCATACTTAAATAAATAAAATAAAAATCATAAGGTAAAATTCTTTTAATTTCTAGTTTCTTTGTTTTCATTTAAATAAATGAAGCAAAATAATATATATATATATATATATATATATCTTTGTTTTCATTTAAATAAATAAATATATATATATATATATATATATATATATATATACAAAAAAATTACTTTTATCCTATTTTGGAGTTTTTAATATGCTCGGTCGCATGTTCAGTTATCCTACTAGTATACTCGTTCTCACTCTTTTTTATATTGTTGATAATTTCAGTACCTATAAATCTTTCCCATTTTTCCTAATATCATAGCAGCTATGGAGACTAAGTTTATAATATATTGGGAGGAATTATCTATATTGTTGTTGTTAGCTTCGATAATGAACACTAGATTTAATTTAGAGGTACATAACATGGAGTAATCGTAATTTTGATCAAATTATATTTTGGATCTCTAGTTACACATAATAATCTTGAGAAAACATTATGTGTGATATATAAACTATATGCTGAAAAAATGATACGTTTGACATTCCCCTATAGCAAAGGCTACTTCATCATCACGTGAGAGACAATGATTTATGGAGCTACCGTAGTTTTTGTATATGTAATCAACATTCTAGTATTTCTTCCATTAACCATGGTACGAGTATAGGCAATGTTGAAATACCCTTACGATTTGCTAGATATTTTGCTCACAACATGCTTCATATTTATTCTAAGCAAAAAATAATTTTTTTGACAAATTTAGGCGGTGTAGAACGATTAATAACAATGTTCAATTTATAGGAAATGATCTACTAACACCTTAAGTATATAGTAGCTTTGGAGTCTTCTAAGGTGGCAATGTTGTCTGATTAATATAAAGACTTAAAGGAGACACAATAGAGAATATAATTTGTCTAAAGAAATTAAAAGATGCAGATCTTTGGATCAAATATAAAGTAAACAAATTAATAGCCTAAGATTTTCAGGAATGGCTTCATAATATGTAAGTGTTATTTACATTAAGTTTCTATAATTTTTATGACTTCTTAGAAAAAATTGTACAAGTGGTACCTTGTTCGTGTATAATTTTAACTCAATTTAGTTAAAAGTAGTCAATCTGAAACCCGAAAAAGGAGAGATGTTTCAAATAAATTATTATTTTTTTTAAAAACGAGCCAGCTTGTGTACAACTCTGCCCAACCTATATTGTCCACAATTCAAAGGATTGAACCGAGCAGGACTTCAGTATATGAGCTGAGATACCGACTCAAGTTGGTCCATTGTATCCCTAACTTATCATATTTAGGTCCAATCCAACCATGTTGCTCAATATATAAATAGAATTTGATAGACAAAATTTCACACTCACCAACAAGCCTTCTAGCCTGTTCTAATACCTCAATAGAATGGAATAAAAAAATGCCTTTCCTTTTCTGTGAGTAAAAATATGCAGGAAAAATGCAAGGACATGCATGTGAGCTGTAAATGCACCTATTATAATTTATCAGGAAGTTAGGGTTAAGGTTTAATAATTAATCCATTAGGGCAGAATTCTTTAAATGGGCAACAATGCTATGAGTACAGAAAAAATCAACAGAAATTTTACAGAAATAACACTTGATGGATTTTCTTTGGAAGATAAAAAAAAAGGCCGCTAGGATGTTGACATGACAGCACTATGTCAAAAGCATGTGAAATAATTATGTACTTGAAGCTTTTTCCTTAAATGGGACCCTGAAAGGATGAATAAATTTGTGTCTTTCCGTTTTAATATCAAATTTTTGATGGTTGAAACAACTCATGTTGTCTCTTATTCATCAATATAAAAATAGAAGATAATTTCTATTTGTGTTACTACTATTTCATCTTATGGTATATACTGATGATGATATGATGATCATATTGATGTTAAAAAAAAACATAATATTAATAATTATCTGTACCGACATAATGAAGCAAACATCAACAAAATAATTCTCAATGCAGGCTAAACTCCAATTTATAATTCAACACAATGTAGCTAACTTCCTTATTTCACACAATTAACATCAACGAAAACCTTAATTTTAAAATTCATCAAAATTGAGATGACTTTCTCATTTGATACAACCAACATCAACACAATTATTTCCAATGGAAATTCAACATGATACAACCATTTTTTTGGGATACTTCTGGTACATAACGACTATTGAACTTATTGAAGGAATTTCTTGAACCAAAGAGCAGATTTCTTGGGGTATCTTTTGAGTCCATCCGTGAGGTCCACATACACTATACCAAACTTTTGAGTGTATCCAGAACCCCACTCATAATTGTCTAGCAATGACCATGGGAAGAAGCCCTTAACGTTAACCCCGTCGTCCCTGCATAGAAATCAGTGTTAACATTATGTTAATTAAATTTGAACAGAATTTTGGTCCACTAGAATGCTCTGTCAAAATATTCTGTTAATTAAATTTAATTAAAAGTTTTCTTCCGTCTCAAATTTATAGCAAGCTGAATAAATAATTCATTGCTCATGAACTAGTGACCTTATCTGCCTTTCTACAACTAGATTTTTATGTGATAAATAATTCTTTAGATATCTGAAAGTTTGAATACACTATTTTCTGGACCAAAAATTCATATCCGATTTGAGTTGTCTTCTACTTTCCAAAAGTAAAATTATTTAAACCATAATACACTCGATGAATGTGCCTTCTCACTTGCCATATGTTAGGTCCATTGTTATCAATGTAGATATTAAAATTTTATGAACATGTTAGACATTGAATTGATGAGTTTTAAAGGGAAAAAAGTGCAACCAAATTTATTAATTACAATCCAAAATACCAATTATATTCTGCATAATTTTCATTTTTAGCTCAAAATTAATTGGTAAATTAAAAGAAGAAAGTAAAATAGAGAAAGGGTAAAACAACCATTATAAGAGCGTACGGGACTAATCAGTAAGATAAAAAAAAAAGAAAAAAGAAAAATGGAAACGGTCCAATTACCTGTGAAAGTTGAAGATATAAAGCCATAGGGTGAACTAGGAACTTGATTCATGTTTTTAAATAAGATAATAAGTATTAATTTTTACTGTTTATTCAAACTTAATTTGATCCTTAACCTCTAATGTTTTCACATCAATGTTTAGGTCAATTGTAAAACATTGGTAAAATTTGGTAAATATACTCACTTAGTAGCTTCCCTAATGGCCAAAAGATGATGGCGGTAAAAAATTTCCCTCTGTGGATCATTGGTCCCTTGCTTTACTGTAGTAATATTAGAATCACCAATTCCTACAAATAATTTCAATTATTTCAATGAGAAAAAAGCTGTTAAATAGGGACGCTTATAGATTCTCATTAAATTCAAAGGGACAAAAGATTGGCTTCATGTAATTTTTTCTCACCATTTTTCATAATATAAATAGATGGATTCTTGTACTTCTGCTTTGTGTAGACGAGGAGATCTCTAAAGGTGTTTGACAAGCAATGGAATGGCTAAAATTCTCCTTACCAAATAGAGGAGATAACTTCTGATTATATATACAATAATTACAGTTGTGAAATCATATATAATAGAAAAAAATAAATTACAAATATAGAAAATATCCGTACAGTTGTACAAGATGATACTGTTGCAACAATTATGGAGAATCATACGCTTTATCCTTATCACCCCCTGCAAGTTGAACGTGGCATAAGGGATAATGCTGAGCTTGCTTCGAAAAAGAAAAAAACTGGGGCTTGGTGACACCTTTGGTCAACGAGTTAGCAAGCTGCACATGTGAAGGAACAAATTCAACTTTCAAAGTGCCATTGGCAACAAGTTCATGAACACAATGGTAGTCGATCGCAATAAGTTTTGACCGAGGATGAGTAACTGGATTGACAGCCATAAAGATTGCACTTTGATTGTCGCAAAGAATTTTAGGTGGCACTGAGGGTGTAACACAAAGGTCCCGAAGTAGTTGAATAATCCAGGCAATATCAGTCGTGGCAACAACTAAGGATTGATACTCGACTTCAGCACTTAGCGAGAGACAGTGCTTTGTTTCTCAGAGGACCAAGAGACTAAATTGGCACCAAAAAATGTAGCATAGCCAGTAGTAGAGCGACGTGTATCAGAACATCCAGCCCAATCTGCATCCAAGTGGCAAGAAGATCACGAGTCGACTGTTTATGAAGTTGAAGTCCATAATGAGGAGTTCCTTTAACATATCGTAGAATATGTTTGAGAGCACGAAAGGGCAAATGGAATTTACACTGAAGGACAAATCTGGCCTAGTGATAGTTAAGTATTGGAGAGCGCCTGCAAGAGAACGAAAGAAAGTAGGATCTGAGAACATCTTTCCTTCAGCTGATAGGTGCTGACCAATAAAAAATGGTGTGGAAATGGGCTTCGCATCAAGCATGGAAGCATGTTGCAAGAGATCAAGAGCATAATTTGTTTGACTGAGAAACAAACCCTTCTCATTAGCTTGGACTTCAACGCCGAGAAAATAATGAATATTACCCAAATCCTTCGTGGAGAATTCTTTAGAAAGCCGAGTAATAATAGATTGAATCATAGAAGGATTACTTCCAGTGATGACCATATCATCAACATAAAGAAGCTAAATAAACAGTTCCAAGTGAAGAGTGATAGAAAAATAATGAAGAATCGGCCTGACTAGAGATAAAACCTAATTTAAGCAAAAAGGAGCTAAAACGACGAACCAAGCTCGAGGAGCTTGTTTCAAGCCATAAAGAGCACGCTTCTGGCTTCAAACATGCTGAGGAAGTTGTGGATTAGTGTAGCCAGACAGCTGTTCCATGTATACTTCTTTGTTGAGAAACCCATGAAGAAAGACATTTTTAACATCTAATTGATGTAAACGCCATCCAGAGGTAATGGCCAAGGACAAAATGATTCTGACAGTGGCAGGATGCACCACAGGGCTAAATGTATCACCAAAATCAAGACCATGAACTTGAGAAAATCCTTGAGCCACAAGTTGTGCCTTATGGCGTTCAATAGACCCATCGGGGCGAATTTAGTTTTGAAAATCCAGCGACAGCCAACTCTTTGTTGAGGCGGCACCACTTCAAAGTTTATCTAGGAGAAGTTCTTCTAGTGTCTTGGTTACTTTTAGAGATACTTCTACTTAGTATTGAACTTCATTAAGAGCTTAAAACTCAACCTTTACTTCAGTAACAACTAGCATTACTTATTAGGATAGGGTTATCGTGGATTTTTAATAATGCTGAAACTATCCATGTATCTAATGACTTGTTCTTACCATTTGAACCCATGGATTACATTCTGAGTAATGACAGGTTTCCGTCATTGCTGGACCTTTTAGTTTAGGAGCTCTAAAAGTAGATGCTACTACATCTCTATTTAGAGGTTTAATTAAAGAATCTGCTAAGTTATTGATTGACTTTACACAATTTAGGAAAATTATGCCGTCTTTGATTATATGTAATCATGTCTAAGATTCATATATCTAGACTTTCCATTGTATACCTCATTGTATTCTTTTCCTAACGTGACTTGACTATCATACATGATAGATATTGATGATGTGTTTTTCGATCCCAAAGATATCTCATAAAGGAGATCTTTAAGCCAGTCAGCTTCTTTTCCAGATTTCGATAGTGCTATAAATTCAATTTCTATAGTTGAGTGTGTTATACATGTCCGTTTCTTTGATTTCCAAGAAACAACACTTCTTCCAAGAGTGAGCATTCAACATAAAGTGGATTTACTTTCGCCTGTGCTAGATATCCAACTAGCATTGGTAAATCCTTTCAATATCGTTGGGAATTTCTTATATTGTAAGCTCAAGTTCTTGGTTTTCTTTAGATATCCTAGAACCCTTCCAATGGCCTTCAAATGATTATTGCTTAGGTTACTAGTAAACCCACTAAGTTTACTAATTGCAAAAGCTATATCCAATTTTGTGTATTGAACTGCATACATAAGACTCCCAATAACACTCGCATATTCTAGTTGAGCAATTGCCTTTCTATAATTCTTTACAAGCTTTGAATTTGGATCAATTGAGGTATTATATTCAATATTCCTTTACATTCAAATGTTTAAACTTTTTTATCGTATTCTCGATATGATGTGATTGACATAGATTGTACCCCCACTAGTCTTAGTGACTTTAATACCCACTACTGTATACATTTGTCCAAGAGCCTTCATTTTGATTGTGCAATATAGAAATCTCTTGGTTTCTTCTATTCCATCCATCTGATTACTCATAATCAATATGTCATCAACATATAAGCATGTAACATAATTATTACATATTTTAGAATACAAACATTTATCTATGATATCGTGTTTAAAACCAAATGATATTATAGTTAAGTCAAATTTCTTATGCCAGTTCTATGATATCGTGTTTAAAACCAAATGATATTATAGTTAAGTCAAATTTCTTATGCCAGTTTTTAGGTGTCTGCTTCAAATTGTAAAATGATTTAACCAATTTGCACACCTTGTGTTTATTTCCAAGTATAGTAAACCCTTCAGGTTGCTCCATATAAACCTCCTCATCGAGATCAACATTCAAGAATGTTGTTTTGATATTCATTTGATGGATATGCAAGTCATGCATGGAATCTAATGGGAGTAACATCCTAATTGATGTTATTCTAACTACCAGTGCATAAGTGTCAAAATAGTCGTTTCCCTCCTTTTTTCGATATCCTTTGGCTACTAATCTAGCCTTAAAAGTATTAAAAGAACTATAAACATTATACTTTTTCCTAACTACCCATTTACAACCTACAGGTTCGGATCTGGATAGTAAATCGACAAGTTCTCCTGTATTGTTTGACATTATTAAATCCAATTCATCCTTAATTGCTTCTTTCCAAAAGAAACTATCACGAGAAGCCATAACCTTTCTATAAGTCTTGGGGATCAATTTTCACTTGTAGAACAAAATGAATTGTTCTTACTATATTCTTACTTTCCACTACTAAATAAAAGGAAATAAGTTGAGAGACAATTTTATCTGGTCCTAAAGACTTCTTAATTCAAGTTCTTTTGCTTCTTTGAGGTTCCTTAGATTTATCAACGTCTTTAGAAGATATTTCATCTTGTGTCACACTAGAGCTTGAAATTTCCTTTAATTCATTATCTGAAGATAGTGAATCCTCAAAGAACTCTACGTCACTGGATTCAATTATCACATTGGTTCCTATAATTTAGTATATGATTTGCTATTACTAGTATATCCAACAAAGGCACATTTAGTACCTCTTGGACCTAGTTTAGTCTTATTAGGGTTCGTGTTCTTGCAATAAGCAAGACACCTCCATATTTTGAAGTATCCAATGTTAGGTTTTCTTCCTTTTCATAATTCGTAAGGCGAAATCTTTGTAAATTTTGAAGGAATCCTATTTAGGATCCTATATGCACTCAATAAAGCTTCACCCCACAAATTAAATAGCAACTTAGCATAAGTTAACATGACATTTATCATTTTTACTAAGGTTCCATTTTTTTTTCAGCCAAAGCATTTTGTTCGGGTATCCTAGGTGTAGAACATTGGTGAATAATACCATGTTGTTTACAAAACAAGTTAAAATCACTAGAAAAGCATTCATCTCACCTATCACTTCTTAGTGTTTTTATTTTCTTACTTACTGGATTTTCAACTATACTTTTATATACCTTAAACATGTCAAATGCCTCATGTTTATGTTTCATCAAATACACATATGTATACCTAGAGAAGTCATATATAAAGGTAATGAAATACCTATTACCACCTCTAGTTAATATGCTATTTAATTCACAAATATCTGTATGAATTAATTCCAAGATGCTAGAGTTTCTTTTAACACTTTGATATGGCTTCTTAATCATCTTAGATTCTATACATGTTTTACACTTGAAGGCATCATTTTCATCATATGAAATCAAGTAAGATTTTAACATTCTTTTCATAATATTTTTTTCCTTTGTGTCCTATCCTAACATGCTACAAAGTAAAAGAATCAACAACATAAGCAAAATCCACTTTATTATTATTTAATTTGTCAATGGTACAAAGTTTGACCATTCTCTCAAAAGAATAGCCTTTACCAACAAATTTCTCGTTCAGAGATACTACAAGTTTTTCGGACTCATAGACACTTTTAATGCCCAATTTTCCTAAGAGATTTCCACTAACCAAATTCTTATTCATATATGGAACATGTAAAACATTGGTTAAAGTAACGATTTTACCAGAAGTGAAGATGATATCTGCGTTTCCTTTTGCAATCACGTTAGATCAAACTTCATTACCCATTTAGATAAATGGGTCTCCATCCAGGTCATGATACATCTTGAATAATGACATATCATATGACACATGTACAGTTGCACATGTACCATAATACCAACTTGGGATCTTTCCTTGATTGCATTTATCTTGCTTACGGTGACGACAATTTTGTCTTCTTGGATGGAGTTCACTTTACCTTGGAGTTGTTTCATTTTCGGTGTCTACAGTCATTTGCATAGTGTCCACATTTTCCACACACGAAACATCCTCATTTGATCTTCTTTTTGGACTTATTGAAGTTCTAGAAAGCTTTTTCTTTTTGGATTTTGTTGACGATTAACTTTTCTCCACTGCATTGGCTTTTGAAGTGTCTTCATAAGAATTTTCATTCTTATCTCGCATTCTCGATTCTTCCTCGATGCAAAGATGTTTCTGTAATTGTTCCAAAGAATAATCTTCGGAACTATGCATTATCTTCTTCCAGCATCCTTTCCAAGCCTCGAGAAGCTATGTAATAATTGCCCTGACTTGACAGGTCCAGGATTCAATTTTTACAGCCTTCAACTTGTTGATGATCACTTGCGTTTCATGTATTTGGGAAAGTAGGGTTATATTCTCAAGAAATTTAAAATCAAAATACTTGGAAATTAAAAAATTTTTGGTACCTTCTTCTTCCGCTTTATATTTACTCTCCTAGGCATTCCATCTCTTTCTTTGAAGATGCGTTTGTGTATAAGTCATACAAACGTCCAACAATGCATTGAATATATGACCGTAGCAAATCAATTCACCTTCTTGTCGCTTTTGTCTTTCGGCTTTAATGTTCTCCATTTCTCCATTTGTTGGTTTCGGTAATGGCATCAAATTCGGATCAAGTATGTAGAAAATTTTGAATGCCGTACGAAGAAATTTTAACTTGTCTTGCCATATTGTAAAACTGGTGCCATCAAAATGATCTAGGTGCACGAGATCTTATTTATCAATTTGATTGTCGCCATCGTTGCTTTACTCTCCATCGTAGAAATATCGTTTGAAATTTTTGGAAAATATGTTTTACACAAGAGAGAGAATGGAGAAGAAACAAGAAATCAGAATGACAAAAGAAGAAGAAGAATTCAAAGGCTCGAACACGATATCATTCTCCTCAATTGATATTTGTCCCCTCTTGGATTGAATGAGATCTTTCAAAGGATCCTAGCAAATGGTTTGCAAGATTTTAACAAGTCTTGTTGCAGAAGAACACCAAAGCACAAGTGCTTTCTACCCAAACTCGAAGAACACAAATGAGGAAATTGAATATGAAGAATAATAAGACTTCGATATTTAATTGTGGAATAATGTATGATCTTAAGTGAGTTTCACACACAAAATGGAATAATATATATAGACCTCAACTAGATGCACGAAATGGTGCAAAAAATTGAATGAAAGGCCACCAAATTAAAAATTGCAGCAACCACTAACGGCTAAAAAAATGTTCTATGTGACCCCATAGAGTAAACCTATGTGGTCGCTGGCAGCCCCTTTAGTTGCTGTAAATAGCTATGCGACCGCAAGAAGCGTCACTCAACTCGGATCCTTCTGCATCATTCAGGCCACCCAATGGTGGGTTAAGTAGACTGACATGTTTTCCACCTCTATTTCTAAATATCGATCATAACAAATATCAAAATAAAAAGATAAACAATTTGCGCTTGCATATCATATCTTTTCAAAAATAAATTTGAAATAATTACTTACTGGGTCACTAATGTATTTTCCATTTCTCTCAGCTGCAAAATAGGAGGAAATGTTGCAAGGACAAACGCCACATAGGGCAAAATATATTCCAATTATTATAAGTTAGGCAAATAAATATGATAATAGTAAGCATTTTGTATAATTCGAAGGTAATATATAAATATACTTGTAAGATTAGCTTGAACATCTGTTGAGTAGCTGGTGTTAACTGTATTGATAGAAGGAAGATCGGCAGCATAATTCGAAGTATAATAATTGACTCCAAAGAAATCATAGGAGCCCTTCAACAACCTAGACTCTTCATGTGTGAACTTCGGCAAGTGTTTTCCAACAAGGGCACGCATGCTTTTCGGAAAATCTCCGTATGTTATTGGGTGTAAAAACCTTCAAAACAATAAAAATATGTTTATATAGCAGGACATGTTTAGAAGGAAGATACAAAAGAATATACAAGTTATAAATTTTGTCTTTTGTATGTTTGATACAAAGTAATGAACAATCTCATAAACAAAATTTTAGCTTCTGGTGATATTATGAGTCTAGTCCTATATATTAAACTCTTCACCATGTCATCATGAATAGTTATGTTCATACCAAAGCAAGGAATAATATCTTCATGAATGGTTTGTAGAGTATTGGTAAAAGATATGTTTATCTAATTCTAATGTTGTACTTACCATCCATACATAAAATCAAGTGCCCATTGTGCTGCTTTCGCATCTGCTTGTTTTTTCAAGTAGGGCACAAACCAGTGAGAAATCAGTACCATGCCAATCTGTCCCTTACATATACAAAATACTTGTATATGTTTATGAAACGTAAACGTCCTAAGTGGTTAGAAAGTTATACAAAAGTTTCCTCCAATTGGAATTAAATTCTGGAATTAAGTACTTACTAACCTTGTACTTTTCCCTATATAATTTGACTGTTTGAGCGTGGCAAAGGAGCACAAACTGGGCAACAATATAAGGTTCAGTGGCGGAGTTTCCAGCAGGACAGTCATTGTTCATCCAAGAGGAACAGCGTCCAGGAGCCGCTATCCCTGTGTCATAGCCCCATGCTGAGAGTGTATATGGCTCATTGAACGTTGCCCAGTGCTTAATCCTATCACCAAACTCTTTGAAACAAACCTCTGCAAAGTCTTTATAATCATCACTGCATCAAAAGTTGTCATTAATTAACTAATTGTGTCAATGTCTAATCATTTCCTTATGTTGGATATTTGATCTTTGATTAATTAAAGGTTGATAATGGACAACTTGAACGGATATGTACCCCTTGTTTAAGCCCCATTATTTGGTGTAAATAGAATTTGGAATAGTGTTTTTTTTTTTTTTGAGAATGTGTGGTTAAAAGTAGCAAAAAGATTTTGTTTTTTTTTTTTTTTTTTTTTTGAGAATGGGTGGTTAAAAAGTAGCAAAAAGATTTTGGATTTACATACAACATATTTTGTTGTGTGGATGTGCGGTTGTAAATGAGGTTTGAAATAAATGAGTTTTGGGGAAATAGGGATCACAAAGGATATAGTGGTTTGCGCAAAGTGTAAGGGATGAAAACACTATTTCTGGAATTATTATTATTATTATTATTTTTGATGGGAAAATATTTCATTCATAAAGGTAATAAACCTTAAGAAAGGGTACAATAGTGTTTATCAATGAAAATTACATTTTCAATGAATAAAGGAACACTATGCCACCAAAGGAACATGTCTTCCAGGGACCATGCGTGTCGCGTCAGGCAGTGAGCAGCTTGGTTACTTAGTCTGTTGCAGTGTTGGAGGTTACATTGGAGAAAACACTGCATTAATTCCTTTATTTCAGCAAATTGTGATCGGATCAAGGCTGAGGATGAGCTTGATTTATTGATTTCATTGACAAGGAACAAGCAATCGCTTTCCACTATTAAGTGAGATATTCCAAGGTTAAGGCACAGTTGTAGACCTCTCATAAGCGCATCAGCTTCAATATGTTCTGGTTCTAGTATTGAGTTTGCAGGTCCACTAGCTGTCAAAACTATTTCTCCCATGTTGTCACGTAATATGATTCCGAACCCAGACTTATTAGAGTCAAAAAATAGCGCGCCATCAATATTGAGTTTTAAAGCCTGTTTAGGTGGTGCGGACCACCTATATTTGTGGAGAAGCGACCCAGGGGTACAGTTGGCAGATGGACTTGATTCAGCAGAGGGTTTTTTGGCTAAATCAGTGGCAATAACTTGTTGCGGTGGAATGTTCAGATCGTCGTGTACCATTTTGTTTCGGAGAAACCAAAAACCTCAAGTGATGAGTATAAATTCGGAGAGAGAGTTCTTTGAGTCTTTTGCTATTATATCCATAGCTGTTTGCATGAAATCTCCTAGGTGGTCCTTGTTCTGTAGCGTTGGAAATGGCTGGTTAGAAGTTGACAAGTAGAGGGACAATTGAGTAGAGCGTGGCATAGATCTTCTACTTGGTAGTCACAAAAACAGCATTGAGTGGCAATAGGGATTCCTCTTCGAACCAGATTTTGTTTGGAAGGCAAGCTGTCTTTACAAGCTCTCCAAGCAAAAATTTTAACTTTTTGGGGGATCTTAAGACGCCACATAGTATCCCAAAATTTCTTATTTTCAGCCACATTTGAGGAGTTGCCACGGTCAGGAGATATACAAGTCTTGAAGAATTTATAAGCACTCTTGACAAAATAAATTCCCGTTTTCTGGAATTAGTGTTACTTGATACAATGTGAACTTCTGGAATCAAAGAACATATAGTCTCTCTAAATTTTACTTCAAACAAAAGTTTTATTGTCCGGTAGAAATGTAAAAGGGATTCGATAAGATGGTATAGACATTTTATATTTCAAGCATTAAGGATTAATGAACTTGTAACAGCCCTAACTTGAAGGTAAGGTGCAAAGCAAGACTAGTGGATCAATATCATATTTTGTGAAATAAAGTGGTCTGGCTAAATATTTACCAATGCAAAGATATCTATCTTCTTTTCTTTCCTCTGATGCCGGTGATGGATGAAGTTTAAAGTTCATACTATTTCAAATGAACACACATACACACACACATTTATATATATAAGGTGGAGTCCCTTCCATTTGAGTATAAGCCACATATAATTAGATTTACTTACATAATACGAGGATTTAGAAAGCCACCATACTCATCTTGTAGGGCTTGAGGAAGATCCCAATGATGGATCGTCGCAAATGGTTGTATACCTATTCATTATACATATTAAAACATTTGTTTAAATGAGAGATGGGGGGGGGGGGGGGGGGGGGGGGAGGGAGAGAGAGAGAGATTTCTAACCCTTTGATAGGAGCTCATTAATAAGATTGTTATAGAAGGAAATTCCAAACTTGTTTACTCCTCTGCTTAATTTTCCTATCTGCATATATTTAATTAAAGTTTAAGGAGAGAAAAGATTTATAACAAGTGTAAAAGAAGAAGAAAGTTTTAAATAAGGGAATGATTATTCAACTGGGTATAAACTGTATAGATTCGTTAATAAATCACAAGGTCAAATTTGGATTGAATTACCAACAAAATAAAAATTGTAAAGAACGTAGGAAAACAATTTCTTAATTTTTTTTATCTAATTCAATAAATGCTATAAAAGCTAGAAAATATTTATGCTATAGTGCTAATCTTATGTTGTATTTATTGCTAAGTTACGATTTTTTAATAACAAGAAACTATATTTCGTGGTCTAATTATTTCTATTTTCATTATTATTATGTTAAATGGTATTGTGAGGCTTGTCATATGAGGTCAACACTAATAAACAACTCATATTTTCATGTAAACATCATGTATGTTTATAGTGATTATCTTCTACAACACTCAAAGAGAAGATACTCTTATAATTAAGAGTAGACTTACCTTTAACGATTATGATTAACTAAGCAACAGTGTCACATTGAACACTGTATAAAAGTCTTTTCTACTCCATAATTGAGTGCTGACATATTCAGATATATTACTAACATACACGAGGTAACTAAGCTCTTGTTGGGGTCGGTGGCAGACGCAGATATTTTGAGTTAGTGGGGGTACAATCAAACTTATTAAAAAGTTATTAATACATTAAGTATACAATATGTACATATACAAGTGATTTTCATGAATTCTATATATTTATTTTTGATCCACAATTACAGAACAGACATGCAAATTATATTGACCCATCATTCAATATTTGCAACATCAATGACTAGGGAAAATGGGAAAAACCAAAAGGATAAAAAAAAGGAAGATGAGAAGCTAAGAGCTAAAAGAGTAGTAGGGAGTCTTTTGCAGTATATATGGTGAAAAAAAAAGGTGTATTTGATACAGATCATGTGATGTAGATTATTTTCATAACTTGCTCAAAAAATATAGTTGATGATACAAATGAACCCATCCTATAGTACCTAGAATCGTGTTTGGGAATTAACTCAAAGCCAAGTTTATTGGGCTCACAACTTTTCCCAGCATGCTTTTGCATTATCGATTTACTTCACGGGAATGCTTGACTCCAACATGCGACCTCTATTTTTGATACCAACGTGATGTAGGATTTTATCACTATTTTGCCCAAAAAATTATAATTGATGGCACAAATATATCCACCCTTTATCTCCCATAATTCAGGAAAATCTATTCTACTGTTACTGTCCAATTCTGATTTTTGGCTCTAAAACCAAAAAATACAAAAAAAAAAAAAAAAAAAAAAAAAAAAAAAAAAGATCTTGAAATTTGGTGGGTCACTTGACCCACTAGGACCATGAGTAGGCCCGCGGCTCAGCTCGGCCCTTTAACCCACGAGCTCTGCTCGGGCTCGTGAAAGACGAGCCGATCTTGGCTCGTTTGACATCCCTAGATCCACCAGTGATTGGCACTAATTTTCAAAATTCATTTTTTCTCAAATTTATTTTTAGTCATACATTTTATAGTATCAACAATTTTTATCAGTTTCTCAACCACATATTTCATTAATTTTTAACCTAACCAATATGGGCATCTCTGCTTTGACCTAAGAGGTGTATATGTTATACCCTAAATCCAATCAAAATTAGGTATACATGCTTATAATATGTTTAATACATTTTAATTATGATAGATATATTATTTAATTAAATTATTATTCTAATAAATTAAATTAATAAAGTTCGTATATTCAGTTATTCGCAACTTGTTAATCACAATGAGTTATGATTGTAATACACAAATTATATATGACTAAATCTTAAATAATTATATGTTGTCATAAGCAATAATAAGATACGGATGGCGTTTTTACGAATATACCATCACATGACATTCCTTAATTATAAAGTGAATAGCTGATCTCACAAACTAAAATGTAGTTACGTTTAAATGGACGCATTAATGTTTTGTTAAGAGAACAAAACAATGAAGACTCATTGGAAAGATTCCACATTAATAACTATTCGTGATTCAGTGGTTAATTCCTAATGTTCAATAGTGAAATTGGTCTTTATTTTTAAGGGATTTTTAATTTATCTTATTTTGATTATATCAAAATAGTAATTTACGTTATCCAATATCGTGATAAAAAAATATAATATATGACACTCAAAACGAAGAACTAAAAGAATGATGTTAAGAATTATTAATTGACAAGTGTGGGATATTTGTAGAATTAATTAATTGGGTTATTTATTTTGAGCCATGTTTAATTTACTAGATTAATTAACTAATGGGTCAGATTATTTTGGTGAATGGGCCGAGCCCACTTAAACATTAATGGATAAACACGTAGGGCTTGAGTTTGTAATAATCATCATTATTGCAATTACAATAAAAACTCTGTAGACAATATTGTTGATAGCATAAGAAAGAAAAACCTAATCTCTCGTTCATGTTCATCCGCATGGATTATCATTGGAGGATGGATAATTTGATAATTGTAGTGTAGAAAATATGATGACGGAGTGAGACATACAAAGGAGAAGGAGAGATCGTGAATGTTCGTGACCAAATTTGCAAAGAAGTTTGAAGAATTTACTAAAAATACTGTTCTAATCATCATTTATATCAAAACACAATGATGATCCTTGAAGGGAGTTAAAATTATTTTTGAATTCTACTGTACATGTATAAGTAAATTCTTGATAGTGATATAAAAGTTGACTTTGTGTTTGTTAAAAATTATATTTGAATCTTGAAACAATCAATGGTTGATTGTTGTTGATTTCTAGTTTTTAGATTTTAAGCAAGATTGATTTTCATGTTCCAAATTCGATTTGAAAAGGAAAATAAAATTTTGGGTTGAAAAAAGAGATAAAAAAGGACAGGTCGACGATAATCACGCGTGACAATGCCATATCTGCATGTACAGCGACATTAGACGTCGCTGCACCCTGCATCAGCAACCATCGCCGCTAAGATAGCGCCTAACACTATCATCAGCTACAATGAGCGCCACTGCTGTAATGTTTGTACCAGCACACAGCGGTGCCTAAGCGAAGCATCATCACTCTTTGATGTCAGGTTTATGGAAGATTTGTGCAATTTAGGAAATTGTAGGCCCTTTCTTGCAATTATAAATCAGTAGTCAAGTTGAAATTTTAAAAGTAAGGGCATGTTTGCAATTTGAGAAATTGGGAGCCCTCTTTATATTTTTAAATTTACGTCAGAATTCAATTCTTCAAAAGGGGTTTTGAAAAATGATTTAAATTTGATTTTCAAAAGAATTTGACATAATTTTACAATTTTGACACAATTTAAAAATTATTTAAAATTGAAGACTCTAAATTATCGATAAAATTGGATTTTAACTAAAATTTAGAAACTTTGACCGTAAATTGAACTTAATTTTGTTTAGGAGTTTTACCCAATATTAAAAATATCAATTGAATTTGCCATAAAAATTTTGAAATCAGAGTTGAATTCCAATTTGCTAACTAAAAAATAATAATTGAATTAAATAAACCCCTTAATCAAATTAATTGATTAATTTTTTAATTTATTATTTTTATTGTTCCAATCCATTTGTCTAAATTAGTTTACAGCCTTAATTTGAAATATATTTGCATATAATATTAGCTATTATATAAAAATGTAGTTATGTGATGAATATATATTTAGTGGGTGATTATGAACTCGACCATTAAAGGTGTTGAATGGTTAGTTTCAAATCTTGTTATTTTGGGCTTGCAAGCTATTTATTAATTTTAGACCTTCGAGTTTGTTGTTACTATAAGCATTCATATACAATTCATTTAAGCCTGCGTGTCAACTAGTATGTGATACAAACTATAGCTAGACTAATTGAAGATGCAATAACAGGTGGAGATAATAGAGATTGAGAATTGTATGATTCAATGCCTTGTCTCCTAGGAGCTAACACACTATTTTTTCTTTTAGCTCGAGAAGCTAGATAGTATATGTTTATAATCGTCCACACACACACACACACACACACACACACACACACACATATTGTATATTAAATCCCTCGTTAAAATATTAAGTCAAATTTATAATTCACCTTCCATCATTATAGTGAAAACTAGAGTCCCTCATCGATGTCAGCTTATTAAGTGTATTCAAGGCTAATCTATTAGGGTTATATTTGATACGATGAAATATTAAATATTTCAAAATGATGGATTCAACTTAACTAAAATCTACATGTTATTGAGTACACTCAAAATGATAAATTTTAGAAGTACAATTAAGCCAAATGAGATGTATGAAGATAAAGAATTGTTAGCTTAATGATCTAGGAATTGTATAGTGATACAATTGATAGTATATATTCGAGTATTATATTAAGTCATGACGAGTATATTCCAGATTTTAATATAATGGATGGGATTCTTGCCCACTAGAAATCAAGTAAGGGTTCCTTAGTATGTAAGAATATCATAAATTTGAAATAAATACTAAAAGCATAATTAATTTAATAAAAACAGTGTTAAACAAATTGATCCATTTTTCAAAACATATTTTAATTATTTTTTTTTCGCCATATACAATTTTGAATCATGAGTAATCATATGAATTTCAGAGACAAACTAGATGCCAACATATTAACCAGGTAAAATTTTCTTGATTAACATCGCAATCTGAAAATAGTTTTCGGGCATAAGTAAATTGATTGTGTCCTTCAGTAGCCCTTTCCTTAATTGGGCTCTGTTGGTGAAGATGTGACTGCTTATAATAAATACAGTGATGACGATAACACTGTAACACCTATGATATTTGCAGTTATGTCACCAGAGTTGCAAAAAGGGATATGAGGGTATGATGCTAACCCTTTGATTTTTAATCTCAAAGAGTAGTATGATCAACAATCATGTGTGGAAATATATGAGACTTCTAAGTAACTATAAAGTTATAAAATGGTAGAAGGATCTTGAGTCATTAATGCTTATGTGCTTAAGATGATTGGCTATATTGAGAAATTGTTTCAATTGTGTCAATCATGAACCATGAACAAGTATTCAACTGATTCTACAACTTTTCAAAGAGTTATTCACGTTTTGTTACAAATTTTAACTTTGATAAACTTGAGTGCGCACTCCCTGAATTGCAAAATATGCTTGAAACTGTTAAACCCAGCATCAAAACTAGTAGTGGGCAAATCTTGACCATTGATTCCTCTAAGGATATTAAGAGAAAGTCTAAAGGAAACTTTGAGAAAGCATCCGAAATGGCTAAGACAATCAAAACAATAAAGGACAATACCAAATCTGGTGACCCTTTCTATCATTGTGCAGCGAAAGATCATTGGAAAAGAAACAGCAAGGCTTACTCTCGAGCTTGAGAGAAATAAGTTTTTTGAAGCTTCTATTTCAGATATCCTTATTATTGAGGTTACTATGTCTACTTCTTGGCCGTATTAGATACCGAATGTAGATCTCATATTTGTATGTTATCACTTCCATGTCTTTCAAATTCTATTTTCATTATAGAAAACTCAGTATCTAGATTCCAAATATCATTTTGTAATTTACCACAATCGTTAAATATTTTATCATGATAAAAGGAGCAATAATTGTCCTTAAATCTAAAGACATATCGTCTTCTTGAAGAAAGAGGTTATTCTAGTAAAGGCAATAAGAGTAACTCAGAACTTAAAGAGATTAAAGAATCTATTGACGTAGTTGATCAAGTAGATGAATCTGAATCTGATCTGGCACTCACTAAGGGACAAACACTTGATTAGGAAGTAGAGACCCATGAGAACAATCCATCTCTATCTAAATCCAGTAGAATCATTCGACCTCTTAGAAGATACAAATTCACGATTATTAATCAAGCATTACCTATAGGGGATGATGAACCTACTACTCACATAGAAGTAAATTTAAGTGTTGGCTCAAAGAGATGACAAAAAGCCACGAAATTTAAGAAGAACTCGATGTATGTAAACAAGATTTGACTTTAATTGACCCCCCAAGGAATAAGACCTTTAGGCTATGAATGGGTTTATAAGAAAATGTTGACATTGATAGAAATGTCCATACAAAAGCTAGAAGCAAAAGGTTAGAAACAAGGATAAAGAGTTGACTTTAATGAAACATTTTCATTTGTAGCCTACGTACGTCAATTCGAATTTCGATCGCAATAGCTGCATATCATGAGTATGAGATATGACAAATGAATATTAAAACCACATTTATTAAATATATGACACGACTTGAAGTTTTTGAATACAAAGATACTAACAAGGTGTGCAAATTTGATCGATCCATATATGAATTGGAGCGAACCTTAATGAACTAGAATCTTCATTTGATAAGACAATCAGAATATTTGATTTTATCGAAAATAAAGATGAATCGTGTGCTTACAAGAAGACAAGTGGTAGCGCTGCTGTATTCTTAATAATATATGTAGCCGACATATTATTATGGGAAATAATGTCCCTATAGGAAATAATATGTAGCCGGCATATTATTATGGGAAATAATGCCCATGGTAAGTTCATAAGTCGGAAAAGGTTTCGACATTTATTGACTTAAGATTGAGATTAAAGATATGATTGATAATTGAGATTCACACACTTCTATATCTCATAATTGATAGAATCATATTGACGAATGAATTATAGATTACGGTAGAGGAACAAGTTTGATTTTATCACATCACTTGTTATTTTTTGTTATCTTTATTACCCTAACACATTGCTAGACATCAATCGAGAACGGTTAATGTAACTTAATTAATGCAGGTAAATAATGATAAATTAAAAGGTAGTTTAAATTTATTTATTTTGATTAGATCAAAGCAATAATTCATGTCATCCGACATCATGATTGAAAGCCTAATGGGTCGTACACAAAAAGGAGAATTGGAATAATGATATTAAGAATTAATTAATTGACATATGTTGAACATTTGTAGAACTAATTGATAGAATTGTTTATTTTATGATCCAAATTAGTTAATTAATTAGATTAATTAACTAATGGACCGAATTATGTTTAGTAGATGAGTCGAGTCCACTTAAACATAGATAAATAAAAACTTAGGGCTTTAGTTTTTAATATTCATCATTATTAGAATCAAAATAAACTTCTCTAGACAATATTCTTGTTCTTCCATGTGGATTATTATTGGAAGTTGGACAATTGGATATATCGAGATACATAAAGGAAAATGAGAGATCATGATTACCTGTGACCAACATTTCTAAAATTTACTAAAGATACAATTCTAATTACGATTTTTATATAAACACAAAGACTATTCTTTAAAAAATTGAAATTATTTTTAAATTCTGGTGCACATTTATATGTGAATTTCCGGCAAGATGCTCATTCTTACTATTAAATAAGACTATCTTATCATGTTGAGATCAAATCTGCAACTACTGTAAAATATAATGCACGTGTCAATGCTTGATTTGTTATAAACTAATATAAGTTTGACAACACAAATGATACATTTTCTTGACAATGCTTAGTTTTGTACCTAACAATAATCATAATAATGTTAGGACCAACTAATTTTATTACTATATGGAGGCAGGTCCGGTCCTATAATTGTCGGGCCTCGAGGCGAAATCCAAAAAATAGACCCCGAAAATCAACGTAAATACAAAATTTAACGATGTATTATGCAACATATTGCCAACTTAAAACTTAACATTAGAACAACAAACAAATATCTCAATCATCTCACAATTAATGAAAAAAACTATTTTCCTTTTCCTTCTTCTAATATTTAAAAAAAAAAAAGAAAAAAAAACTTTTGAGCCAAAATAGGGCCCCTATGATTTTGGACCTGAGGCACATGCCTCGTTTGCCTGGCCACAAGACCGACTCTGTATGGAGGTTATAAACAAATAGAAGTGTAGTTATAAAAATTATTACTTTTACTCAATTATCATAGTGGTATAAAAATAAAATGTGAACGACATTGAGAATTAATTAAGAGCATGTCAAACCAATGCATACACGTTGATAAAAGAGATAAGACATAGTCCCAAAAATAAGCATATGTATCTATGTGACGTTGGAAATATGAAACCCATAGTATAGCATAGCGTATATTTTTTCTCCCGAATAATCTTAGATAATATTTAATTTTAAACCTATAATGTGGCATAGCATATATCTTTCAATATATTGATAATTATTATGTGGAAGCAAGTTCCTTAGGACAGGACATAAAAAAATTATAGCTTACTACAATAAGAAATTTATTCCTATTTTTAACTACCCAAGTTGGAACCAAATTTTTTTATGACTATACAGAGGTTATTTTATACAGAGTATTAATATAGAGATCCACTTTATACGTGCGTCCATATGCTCACACACACACATATGTCGATGACATGTCATATACATCTATTGGTGAATTTTAAACTAAATTCAAATATTGAGACTCGTCATAAGTTTATCCACCAATAGATACATATGACATATCACCGGTGCTTAACATAAGATAGTTATTGGTGCCATTAGATCATTCATGTATACATTTGTGGGAAATGGTGTAGGAAATAGAAGTGGACTTAGGATGAGGAAATGATTTTCTATTCAATTGTGGACATGCCTTCAACTCAAGATTACATAGGTATTTATAGGACTTCCTATCACATAAGTTCATCCCCTCAATTTAATTCTACTACATACACCACAATTTACTAGGTACACATTAATTAATAATACATGCATACATGAGCCACAATTAACTAGGTGCATATTAATTAATAATACATGTATTTCAAACTCCTAAATTCATGAAACTAAATTAAATAGGTTAAATGCATGTTTATTTTTCTAACACCCTCCCCTTAAACATGAATTTTGCATACTCCAAGCAAGTTTCTTAATGCCTTGAAAGTATTGAACTTGAGAGCTTTGGTGAGAATATCTCCAATTTGGTCTTGAGACTTCACAAAATTAATCTTCACTACCTTGTTTGCAATGCATTCATGCACAAAGTGATATTTGTTATCTATATGCTTGCTACGTTCATGAAATAACGGATTCTTTGCTAAAGCAATGATTGATTTGCTATCCACACTTATTTCACTAGGCTCTCTTTGTGCAAAATGAAGCTCATTCAACAAATTCCTTAGCCAGATTGCTTGTGTAACACAAGAACTGATAACAACATACTCAGCTTCACAAGTTGACAGAGTAACAATTGGTTGCTTCTTTGAGCTCCAAGTAAAAACTGTGCTACCCATGTAAAATATAAATTCACTGCTACTCTTTCGATCATCAATGTTGCCACCCCAATCACTATCACTGAAACCTCTAAGTCTGAAAAACATTAGAGGCATAATAATGTAACCCGAAATCAAGGGTATCTTTGATGTAACGTAAAATTCTCTTTGCAACTTTCAAATGTGTTGTCGTTGGAGCCTCCATATAACGACTAACCAGTCCTACTCCAAATAATATATCCGGTCTTGTACAAGTTAAATATCTCAGGCTTCCAACTAAGCTTCCAAACAAGGTTGGATCCACCTTTGCACCATCATCATATCTAGAAAGTTTGATGTTACATTCTACTGGAGTGTTAATTAGATTGCAATTACTCATGTTGAATTTCTATAGAACTTCTTTTGCATAATTTTCTTGTACAATGAAGATGCCTTCCTCCATCTGCTTTACTTCTATCCCAAGATAATAGGACATAAGTTCTAAATCTGTCATCTCGAATTCACAGCACATTTTTCTCTTGAATTCTTCAGACGTCTTTGAATTGTTGCCTATAAAAATTAGATCATCGACATACAGACAAACAATTAGAACACCATTGGCATTCACCTTAATGTAGAGAGCATGTTCATAAGGACACTTGGTAAAGCCATTCTCCTAAAAATATTTATCAATTCTACAATTCCAAACTCTTGGTGCTTACTTTAGGCCGTAAAGAGCTTTCTTTAATTTCAACACTTTGTCCTCATTTTCTTTTACTACAAAGCCAGGGGGTTGTTTCACATAGACCTCCTCTTCAAGATAGCCATTGAGAAAGTCTGACTTGACATCCATTTGAAAAATCTTCCACTTGTTTTGAGCAGTCAAAGTAATTATCAGTCGTATGGTCTTTAACCGAGCTACTGGAGTGAAAACTTCTTCATAATCGATGCCTTGACGCTGTTTGTATCCTTTCACCATGAGTCTTGCTTTGTATCTTTCCACCTCTCATTTTGAATTTTTCTTAGTTTTGCACATTCATTTAACTCCAATGGCAGCATGTCCCTTGAGAAGAGTAGTTAATTCCCAAGTATTGTTCTTCTCAATTGCTTCGGTTTCTTCATTCATGGATATTCTCCATTTCTCATCCTCAGCAGCTTCATTAAAACTTATGGGCTCAATATTTGCAAACAGACAGAAGAAAGTAATATCATCAATTCTCTCGGTTTCTCGCTATATATCATCAAGTCTCCTTGTACGCAAAGGCCTTTCACTTGAACTTCCTTCAGAAACATCAATTTCACCACGTGATGGTGATGTTGGAGGAGTGGTGGTCTCATGTATTTCTTCATTGTCATCTTCTTCCTCCAAGAAAGGAAGAAAGTCATAGTTATCTTCTTCAACATGCCAATTCCAAGTTGCTTCCTCATCAAAATCCACATCTATATTAATAAACATCCTCACATCACTTGGTTTATAGAGCTTGTAGCCTTTTGTTTTTGAATTATAGCCAACGAACACACATTTTTTACTCTTGTCATCAAGTTTCGAGCGCTTCTCATCAAGAACATGGACATATGTAATGCATCCAAATACCTTCAAATGAGATACTGCTGGTTTTCTCCCATTCCATGCTTCAAGTGGAGTCTTGTGAGCCAAAGCCTTTGTGGCACACCGGTTCAACAAGTAGACAGCACAATCGAAAGCTTCTTCCCAAATTTTTTTTGGCATTTTCTTTGTCTTCATCATGCTCCTTGCCATATTGAGAATTGTTCAGTTCTTTCGTTCAACAACACCGTTTTGCTGTGGAGATCCTGGAGCGGTTAGGAACCGACGAATTTTGTTGGCATCACAGAAGTCTTGAAAATTTCTGGAAGTGAATTCACCTCATCTATCTGATCTCACAGCCTGGATTCTATATCCACTTTCTTTTTCTACAAGAGCTTTAAAATTTTGAAAGCACTTAAACACCTCCGATTTTTCTTTTAGAAAATACACCCATGTTTTCTACTGAAATCATCAATAAACAAAAGAAAATATTTGTTCTTACCAAAAGAACATGGAGTGATTGGCCCACATACATTAGTGTGTATCAATAGTAGTTGCCTTGAAACTGTTGATTGAAATTCTTTTGGAAAGACGTTTCTTGACTGCTTGCCAAAAAGACACCCTTCACAAAGCTAATTAGGCTGATGTATTGGAGGCAAACCTTTCACCATTCCATTGCTAGCCATTGTTTTGAGCCCTCCAAAATTTATATGACCAAATCGTAAATGCCACAACCGTGACGAGTCTTTATAACACGACGTCAAATGCTTAGCCATATCATTTTGTATGGACATCACAAATAAATGATTTTTCGCCATAAGTACTTTAGCAATCAAATTTCCTGCATCATCTTTTAAAAACACACTGCAACCTTTTGTGAACAAAACATAACCTTTCTCCAATAATTGATCCACACTCAAAATATTACTCTTTATATGTGGAGCATAATAAACATTTGAAATAAATTGGTGATTTCTATCTTTCATACGTATCAAGATTTTACCTTTCCCCTTTACTGAAATTTTGGAGGAATCCCCAAATGTGATATTATCACCAACCTTCTCATCAAACTCTATGAACAAATCTTTGTTCCCACACATGTGATTACTAGCTCCAATATCAAGGAACCAAGAATGTTTTTCTCCTTACTGCAAGTCCTTGCAAGCTATCAAAAGAGTAGACTCTATCTCTTCATTATTTTCTATATCTTCTTTATGAGAAAGGTTAGCTTTCACACCATCACCACTTTTACATTCCCATCAATAATGTCCAAATTGATGACAAGTATAACATTTAACTTGTGACTTGTCATACCTTTTTTGATATGGTCTTGCTCCTCCTCTGCCATGTCCTCTTGGTGAGTTGGATTGATAATTTTCATCACTACGTTGAAATGAAATATGGTTATCTCTTCCTCCTCTTCCAAAGCCTCGTCCACATCCTCGTCCACGCCCTCGTCCTTTGAAACTTGTATTTTCCTTTTCTTCCTTGTTTTTCAATGTGAGCTTTGATTGTAAAACCTATTCCAATGGCTCCTTCATTCTTCGATTAAGCTTCTCTTCATATGCTTCCAATGATCCGCATAATTCTTCAATTGTCATATCTTCCAAGTCCTTCGATTCTTCAATGTCAGTCACCACGTGATCAAATTTCTCACTAACCGATCTAAGAATTTTCTCAATCATCCTTAAATCAGTCACATCTTTATCAAGCCTCTTCATTTGGTTTGCAACGGTCACCACTCTTGAAATATAATCCGACACCTTTTCGGATTCCTTCATTTGAATAGCTTCAACACCTCGTAGATTTTGGAGGCGAACTTTCTTTGCCTTCTCATTTCCTTTGCAGGCAACTTGAAGCATATCCCATAATTATTTTGCTGTAGTAGCATTATAAACCTTCTCAAAAGTGGCCTCATCCAATGCTTGGTGAATAAGAGGAACAACCTTTTGATCCTTCCTCTTAGTGTTTTGTAAAAGATCCCTTTGTGCTTGGGTGAGAGCAGCTAGATCGGTGGGAGCCTCATAACCATTCTCCACGATGTCCGATGCATCATGTGCACCAAGTAGTGCCTTCATGCGGATGCACCAATTATCAAATTTCTTTTTGGACGGTTTTGGAACTTGGAAGGGGATCATGTTGGTATTTGCCATTGTTTCTAGTATTGTGGCTCTGATACCACTTTGTAGGAAATAGAAGTGGACTTAGGAGGAGGAAATGATTTTTTTTTCAATTGTGGACATGCCTTCAACTCAAGATTACATGGGTATTTATAGGACTTCCTATCACATAAGTTCATCCCCTCAATTTAATTCTACTACATGCACCACAATTTACTAGGTATACATTAATTAATAATATATGCATACATGAACCACAATTAACTAGGTGCATATTAAATCCCATCAGCTTTACATCATCTTGCATGTCACCATAATTAATCATAATTAACGAGTGTATGGGGCCGGTTGGTAGTAGTCATCATGTTGTTGTCTACATTGTAACGGTGATAAAAGTCATTTGCTAAATCCCCATTGCTGCGATCTGAAATTTTACCTGCACGACATTTATATCTCATCGCCATTAGTTCTAACTTATTATGAGATTGATTAATATGAAGCTTATTTTAATACAAACAAAGAAGGAGTTTGTTTTTATTTATTTATTTTTGGTTTTTCTTGTGAAGTAGATCTTCTTCTTGCCCACCTAATCCACGTATAGATTGAAGTGCATGCAAAGCACACACATATTGTATGTATGTAGAAAAATATATGTTTTGCCTCTCGGGGCATAACCTAGTTGTGCAAAGGACAGGAATTAGGTAGTCTCAGTTTTGCTGGCAGTCACAGTGTGAGAATTCGATTCCTGAGATATGAAATTGGACTCTTTGTGAACACCAGTGTATGGACAAGCTATTGTTCCCTAGCCTACTGGGGCACATCCCGTGATTTACCTTCCTCACAATGCTCCAGAGATAGGGCGGTGGGAGCCCTCAAGGTTGGGATTCAATCTTTAGAATAATATATGTTTTGTACAATATACATACTTCATCTATATACGTC
>NC_036246.1:9978750-10014451 GCF_002742605.1 Olea europaea var. sylvestris
TTTCTTTTTTTTCTATCCCCCCCCCCCCCCCCCCCCAACATTTCCTCTTCTGATTTTTCATTTTAAGGGATAATTATTTAGACCCTATTTGATCCACATTTTTTCAAAAAAAAAAATACATTTTTAAAGTGATTAGATATTATTTTAACCACACATACGTTAATAAAATAATATTACACACAAATCCTAAATTTTTTTTTTTTTTAAACTACATATTTTCCATCAATACACTATTGAAAAATGCATTCTTATGAGAATAATGTGACTTAAATAAGGGCTTATTAAGTGTAGTTGACGAGACAGAAAAGACGATATTTAGCTTAGAACTATTCAAAGACATTGAATCAAAGTACAATTTGTAAAAAGGTTAAAACTTTTCCATGAAGTGGGTAGGCAGTAGTCGTTGTAGTGGTCTACCTTGTAATGGTGATAAGAGCATTTGCTAAATCCGCATTCCTATGATATGAAATTTCACTTACTCGACATTTATATGTCGTTGCTATTAGTTGAAATAGAATAATTCACTTCAATTTTCGAGAATTCTATAGGGTTTCGCGGTCCCCTTCTCTCTTTCTTGGCCTAGTATAATAGAAAAATCTGAAGAACTTTTGTCATCTTCATACTAGAGCTCCCTAGTAGAAATAACTTATAACCATTATATATGTGTGTGTTGTATATATATGTTTTTGAGAAGTGAAACAAGAGTGATAGGTGAAGAGCGAGAGGGAGTACGAGAGCTATTGGAGAGAGAGATTGAGTGAAATTCGAGAGAAATGTGTGCTGCAAGGTTAGTCGAGTGAAGTCTTTTCCATTTTGAGTAAATAAATTTATTGGAGTGAGGATAGTACTTTGTGCAATACAATTAAGTTGTATAAGAGTTCTAGTTAATAAGAAAAATATATTTACTTTGATGTTTAAATCCTTCAATTTGACATCAAAGCAAGATGGTAGGGGATGAATTTTTCAAGTTTTTTTAAAATCATCACAAGTTGAGATTGTGAAGCTTTAATAAAGCTTGGTTGATAAGGAGGAGGTCAGTCAACTCATGATGGACAACACACAAGGCATAAGCATAGTGAAGAAGCTTAACAATGAAAATTGTACTACATGAAAAACTTGTAGAGAGTCATATCTCTAAGGCCAAAACCTATGGAAAGTTCTTAGTTATAGTGACGTGACTCCTTCACATGACACTAGCGCTCTTAAGAAGTGAAAAATTAAAGCGGGCAAGAAACATGTTTATAATAAAGACAACATTTGAGAGAGAATTATTGGACCACGTAAGAGACAAAAATAAGTCAAAAGAAGTATTAGACCTATTTGCGACACTACTTTTAAAGAAAAATGATCTAAGGTTGCAACTTTTGAAAATCGGGCTACGCTATATCTCTCAAACAGAGACAAAAGTAAACTAATATTTTATTAAGGTAAAGTCTCTCTATCACGAAATCTTTGAATTAGATTTCTCGAGTAAAATTTCAAAATCTAAAATGAGAAGAACAATTAAACATGTATTAAGACCCAAGTTTGGAGGTTTTATTGCCACTACACAAGGTTAGCCAGAGCAACCATCATTGATTTTGTTCTAGAAGTATTGACTAAACAACTATAAGGGGTCTCACTAAAGAAAGAAGAAGAATTATTACAAAGTTAGAAAAGAGGAAGTCGATCTCATCAATAAAATGACATAGAATTAAAAGAAAATAAATTAGAAAAAGGTTCTCACACAAGAAGAGCCTAACAAAATCACAACAAGAGATGCTAATCATGCAAAGGATATCATCAAACCAATGAATACTATTTTATATGTGGCAATGAGGTCATTCTGCCAGAAACTAGTGATTGAGGAAAAAAAAGCCAGTATAGGGCAATATGTCAATTTCCATTGAGCAAGAAAAATATATCATTCACAATAATGGAGTAAATTCAAGATGAGGAATGCAATACAGGCCTAGGAGTCCAGATGTTCTAACCATATGGCGCCGATAAAGAAAAAGTTACAAAATACAGTAGATTACAAGGGAGTCTGGATAGTAGTAACTGCCAACAACTTAAGGTTGCTAATAGGCCACAATTGTAAGACATTTATAACGATTTCTTTTAGTACTGTCAAGTTTAGCTACAAGACATCTATCTCATTTAGCTACAAGACATCTATCTCATGTCGGAATAAAGAAAAATATCCTATCAGTAGCACAGTTGAAATCATTAGGTAACTATGTTATATTTAAACCGAGATATGTTAAAATATATCAAAATATCAAAATTTTGGGTACACATAATATCAACAAAGTTTACATACAGTGATATGACTAAAAAAATAAGGAAGTTGATTTACGGCATGCAAGAGTAGGACAGAATAGTTATCACAAGCTGAAGGTGATGATTAAAAAATCGATCTCCCAGAGTCTTTCTCAACTCAAGATTAGATATGAGGCGGTATATCCTAGCTATCAATATGGTAAACAACATTAGCTACAGTATTAGGAGTCAAGCTATAGAGAAAATCTACCATATGAACTAATATGCCTTAATGTGTTTGAACATGTCAAATGACCATCAATTGGAAGGATGCACTACATATTGACATTTATTGACAGCTTCTCAAGTCTTGGTTTTCTTCATGAAAGAAAATTTTCACATATTTATTAAATTTAAGGAGTTTAACTAAGAAATGGAAGAAGTTAACAATAAGATCTCGTGTCTTTGTACGAATAATGGGTGAGAACATTCATTAGGAGAATTTTTTCGGTACTTACGAGAACATAGGATATACCATTAATAAAAATATCCAAACATGCCACAAAAAATAGTGTAGCAGAAAGAAAGAATCAACGTCTTATAGAAACATGTTGACATATGCTACACAACAAATTTGTCACAAAGGTTTTGGATGGAGTTTATGAGGATAGCAACATATGTAACCAATAGACTGCCCTAAACGAATATAAAACTAATCCATTAGTTAGTCACTTTAGAGTCTTTAGATGAGTTTGTTATGTGTTTGTACCTAGTTACTTGAAGAGCAACTGTAACAAAAAGTGAATCAAGTGTATATTTGTAGGATACGAAAGTTTAATTGAAAAAAGGAAATGTTGTGACCCTATTAGCCGTCACTGTTACCTGTCAAGCAACATGGTGTTTGATGAAGCATTTTCGTTGTGGATATGACAAAGGGTAGAGCTGCTAAACTTGAAGAAAATGGAAGATAAATTGTAAGAAGAGATCACAGAATCACACAATGAATTGAAAGATGCACAAGAATCAAGTAACGAAAATGACTGGAACAATACAAAACTTTAGCAGACAAGAGTACCTCAAACAATACCAGAGAAGTAGAGGCCAGGCCAACAAAAGTGGTTAAGGTACAAACAAGTCTACAACCATGATTAAGAAAACTAATTAGGCAGAGAAAATAATATCCCAGTATGCTAACACGGGAATAGAAGAATGTTTGAGTGCCAAAAAGTTAGCGACTTTGAAATAAACAGTACACCACAAGAAGTGGAGAAAGATGATGAAAAGAAAGTTTATGGCTTTTAACAAAATAAGACGGATTTGAAGTCAACACCTGATGGAGTAAAGCCATCATCCTACCAATAGGTATACAAAGTAAAGAGTCATAGTAACAGATCAATAGAAAGATACAAAACTTGACTAGTAGCTTCTCACAATATTATGGACTAAATTGTGATGAGATTTTGTCCTTTAATCGTCGAGTGTTAATAGCATTAGCAGCAAGCAAGGTACGGTAGATGGATGTTAAACTGTGTTTTTCCATGGAGAACTTGATTGAGATATATACATGGAGCAACCAGGAAATAGAGAATCGAGAAAATCCATGATATGTTTCCAAGGTGAAGAAGGTTCTCTATGGATTAAAATAGCAATAGTGGTAGTATACGTGAATTATCTCTACATTGCTGGAGATGATGAAGATGAAATCTAGCTAACCAAAAGGAATCTATATGTGAGATTCCAAATGCAAGAGTATGGAGAAAAATCATTTTCTAGAACTCGAAATTGAAAGAAGAAAAGGGTTATTCTTTTATCAGCATAAATATGTTAGAAACCTTTTACTTGAGTTTGGAATGAGAGATTGCAAACCGATATTGACACCAATTGAGATTAACTACAAACTATGTCTAGATGAAGGCAAGGACTTGAAGAATGAAACTACGTATCAACAACTTGTGGGTAGCTTAATTTACTCGACACTGACATGATTTGACATCACATACATAGTTGGGAGCCACTTTACAAAAAAGTCGAAGAAGCCACATCTAAAAAGTAGTGCAACAAATCTTGAGGTACGTAAAAGGAGTAGTTGATTACGAATTCTTTTACAAGAAAAAAAGAGATGGAAAGTTTGTTGGATATTGTCAAACATTGACAACAAGGTGCATGCTTAGTCTTGCATCAGTTGCAATGTCATGGTGCAGTAAGAGACGACCAACTATATCTTTGTCAAATACAAAGGCTGAATAGAGAGTGGTAGTGATGGAGCTTAAGATATTACATGGCTAATGCAATTGATGAAGGATCTACGTTCACATATAAGCTATATGGTTGAACTATATTCTGATAATCAAATAGCTATTCATATTGAACATAACTTAGTGTGCAACACAATAACCAAGCATGTCGAAGTGCACTATCACTTTGTTAGAGAAAACTTGCTTAAAAGAAAGATCAACATTAAGTAAGTCAACACCGAAGGCCAAGTGACAGAAGTGTTGACAAAAGGAATATTTGTTTTAAAATTTGAACAATTAAATCGAGAGTAAGTGCTCAAGAGCAAAATTGAAAGAGCATCACCTACTTCAATTTTCCAGAATCTTCAAGGATTTTACTAATCTTCTTCTCTCTTCCTTACCAAATGATGGTAGAAAAAAAATGGAGAACCTTTGCCCACCGCCATTCTGGATCTCTCCAGGAGAAATAACTTATAATCATTATAGAAATAATCTAGAAATTGGAGAGCCGTTCCCAATGCCATACTAGAACGTTCCACCACTGTCATAAACACCCACAAGCACACACATACACACATAATGACCAAAGAAAATAATTGTCTTATTAACTAAAACTCTTATACAATTCACTCGTGCGGCACAAGGATGACTAACTTATATAAGATTTCTAGTTAATAAGAAAATTATTTTCTTTGGTTTTCAAATCCTTCATTAATAATAATCTATAATGAGATTGAATAATGTGATGCTTAATTTTTTATACGGACTAAAATGGATTTTTTTTTTTTTATTGATTTCTCTTTAAGTAAATTTTTCTTCCTGTCCATCTAATCCACGTATATATTGATGTGCACACATGTACAGATATATACATGAACATAGATACAAATACATGTATAGTATATTGTTTTACATACACACATCTATGTGCATGTATACAGAAAAATATTTATTTTGTACAACATTTATCTTTCATCTATATATAACTCTACCCTCTTTTCCTCTTCCCACTATCGATTTAATAAGAAATATTAGTAAGTTTAGTTGAAGAGATAGAAAGATGAATATATACGAGCGATGAGTTGAAGTAAGATATGTAAAAAGTTTAAGCCTTTTGATAAAATTAGTTATTAGATTTAATGTAATCAGCGATTTGATGAGCAAATATGACTAAATTGAACATGCGTAAGAGTCAAGAAGTTAGGTGCAATTTTGTATAGATGAGTTAAGTAGGTTAGGATTCGAGCTCAGAATAAGGAAACAAGAGTCACAAAATTTCGTTCGCCTCTTGCCAAGACATTACTCAAGTGACCAAAACAAAATGCTCGTCGCTCGCCTGTCGCCCGGACTTCGCTCGTTTGTCGCTGCCCTTTCGTTCAACCGACAATGGTACGTGGGAAAACCTAATTCAAAATTTTTGAGAGGTTTACACTACTCATACTACCTAAACACCTCCAACTATAAATACCCAAGCCTGTACGAATTTTATGTGGTTGTTCATTGTGCCTCTCATTGATAATACATTCATATTATCTCGTGAAGATCTAAGAACATATTCAATCTTTGATTCAATTTATTCTTTGTTGAGATCATACAACCACAGATTTGGGAAACACATTAAGGTTCCAAAATCCAAAATAACTACTTCTTTCGTATAACAAGGAATGTACTTTCTCAACTTTAGAGGTTGCAGAAGATTGAGGAAAGTTAGACTATAAGCATAGAAAGTAGAACAAGAATTGGTGATTCTTAGGTATCTACTTGGAAGAGACAATTTTAGAAGATCGGGAATTTGGTAGAGTCAGCTGATCTTGGATATTACAGGAAGTAGACTTGAAAGTCTAGTGTAGTTGGTTAGGCAGCATCTAACTATAATGTTCAGGTCCTGGAGTTTTTACTCAGTTGGGCTTCTAAATCAATATTGTTGTGTTCTTTACTGCTTTCGTATTACAAACTGAGGTATTCAAACATATGGAAATTGCCTTGTATGTTAATAAATTAGAAACTATTAAAAAGTGACTTGTTGCTTTTAATAGAACAATTCTGCACGTGAGGTCAAACTAAATCGGCTAAGTCAGAACTTTCAATTGATATTAAAGCCAAAATTTGTTTCCTAGCCTTAATTTGTCTAGATAAGTAGTTCATTGACTGTCCAGCCAAATTTTGATGGCAGTAATTACACCTACTGGAAGGTTAGGATAAGAGCATTTTTTTAAATCCATGGATGAGCGTATATGGTTGAGTCTGGTAAATGGTTGGGCTCCCTCTTCTAGTATCATTAATAATGTTGTCACTCCTACCCCTAGAGAAAACTGGTCAAAGACTAATTTAGATGAGCGTAATTGGAACAACAAAGCTTTACATGCCTTATTTATAGCTGTGACAACTTGAGAATTTAGGTAAGTGTCCATGTTGTTTAGGATATCTTACAAACCACACATAAGGAAACTTGAGCTATTAAGAACTCTAAATTACAGAGGCCGAACTCTATATTTGAAGAAATTATAATGATAGATGATGAGACCTTTGATTTTTTTAGGCAAGCCTAAATGACATAGTAAATTCTAGCTTCATCCTAGGTGAGAGAATCTCGGAGTCTAAGATAATCAGAAAAATCATTTGATCCTTATTTAAGTGATTTAGGCCTACGACGATGGGGGGGGGGGGTAAGGATATAGATTCTATTAAGGTTGAAAAGTTAGTAGGATCTATCCAGAATTATAAGCTAACTTTAGCTATAGATGTAAAAGAAAAGTCTTTAGCATTGAACAATGCGAGGAATAACCGTAATGAATCTTCTTATCAAGATTCACTAAATGAAGAAGAGTTAGCCTATCTTGCTAAAAAATTCAGAAAAATATATAGGAGTAAAAGCAAACTTCAGGAAAGACACACGGGTGCCTCGAGTTAATTTAGAAGAAGATCTAAATCTGTGGGATGCTATAAGTGTCATGGCTTTGGTCATATGAGCAGTGAATGCCCTAACAGCAGTAGAAATCAGGATAAATCTATGAATGCTACCCGCATTGATGACAAGTCTAGCTTGGATAATTTGAGTGAGAAATTCACTTATGAAGAGAGTGGAAAATACGCTGCCTTCATTCCTAGGACTAGGAGTGGATTTGACAAGAGAAGTAAAAGAGATGAGGACACAGACAGAGGTGAGCAATCTGGAGAAGATTTTGACAGTGAGAAAGATATAATGAGGCATATGATAAAATGTATGAGTAAAGTAATAAGATTCTGACCAAGAACAAAGCTTTGTGTACTAAGGTCAACGAACTTGAACTTAAGAATGAAAATCTTATAGCTGACCATCAGAAATCTACCTCAACCTAAGTGAATTGAAATTGATGAATGAATCTTTAGATACTCATGTTAAGAATCTCATTAGTGAGCTTGAGAATTTCTCTTGGAAAGTCAGTGAGCTGGCCGCTGAGAATGAGACTTCAGAAATCCAGGTTAAGAACCTTATGAGTGATCTAGAATATTTGAAGTCTCAACTTCTTGCATTTTCTAGTGGTTCATTAAAGTTAGATAACATCGTAGGATTGAGCAAGTCGGCTGTTAATAAGGGAAGTCTAGGAAATAGGGAGAAAGATCATAATGATGCTAGTACTTCCAAGACCCTTTTTGTCCCCACAACTTACCAACCTAAACATGTGCCGAATTAAGAACCCAAGAATAAGAAATTTGTAGGACAGAAGCCTACTAGACAATGTAGGACCCATCAACCTAGGAATAGACGTCAACGATCACACAACTTTAATCCTAAGTTTATCCCTACGTGCTTTCACCGTGGTGAGTTATGACACCCTAAATGTCATTAATTCTTGAATAGACATAGAAACAAGAGCTCAAATAGGAATAAAAAATGTGGTATTGTTGGTCAGATTAGATTTCTTACTGATTAAGTGAGTCAATTGACTAAGTTAGTGACACAATTGAGTGAGAATTGTTTTCCCACTAGGTAAGTTTGGGTGAAAAGGAGTATTATGCAAATTTGAGATGTAGATCACGATCCTCCTAAAGGTAAGAGTGCTCATACATCCAACTGATTAGGTAAGTCTTGTGCATGCTTGTGCTTTGTCATTGTGTGTCATTAATTTATACATGCATCACATTTGTTTGTTTGCTTTTTAGATAGTTGTTCATGCACGTGCATCTTTATTCTGTATGCATTGGCACATGCACATTTTTGTTTATTTTGCATGTTTTACATTCTTTTCATTTTTGTATGTGGTACATTCATGTCTTAAAAACAAAAAGAACAAAAAATTTGAAAATTTGAAAAAAAAAAAAATGGGGGATGAAATTTTTTACTACAACGTGATATATAACATTTTTGAACTTGTGTGATGTGATTGTGTATAGGCTTAATTGATGAGTTGTATATTTTCCATTGCTTGCTTAGGTTTTCATGGAGTATCAAGTATAGGTGTCTTTATGTACTATATACACTGCACACACTATGTTTTGTAAGTGGGACTTAACCACGCGTGTGAGATTTTGGAAGATAGATATATGTTAGTAAAGTGACTGTGAACAGGAATTGATCAAATTTGTTAGACCTAAGCTCAATTATATTTCCCGATTATATATAAAAGCTCAACATCTTATGTTCTTCTTTGTAGCCTATTTGACTTGAGTAATTAAACCTGTAGGGTGTCTCAAAATCTGGTGTCTATGGTTAACTGACTTGGAATAACTAGCCTAAAGCTAGCTACAAGAGTCATTTTAGTTGCTTAATGGAGAAGGATCTGAAAATAAGATGTAAAAAATATAAGCTTTGATAATATTGAGAAATGTGAAAAATATATAAATTCTCAAAGTCAAGGGAAGAAAAAAAAGAAAGAAAAATATATTTGCAATACGAGCTTAATTTAATGGTTCTATGTGCTTTAAATGGTTTAACTTTCATAAGTAGAATGATAAAATTATTAGCAATGATGTTTAGCATATCCTTTATCACAAAATTAATGTTTGGAGTCCTATTTACAAAAAAATAAGTGATACTTTACACACGTGGGTCACTTATTCAATTACTCATGTCAACTTGAATTGAGTATGTGGGCAGCTTTACTAATCATAGATTATGCTTGTACTTGCTAGCAACTTCATCTTTAAGTTATTGTATATTGATGTTAAAAATGTTTTTGTTATTGATCCCTTCGTTATTTGTGACAAAAAGAGAAAGAGTGCTTTATATTTAGGGGGAGAGATATAAAGAGATAGAGACTATATCTTCATACTTTTGAGAGTACTGAATTTTAGGGGGAAAGAAATGTGGTGAGAGTTTGAAGTAAAGGGAAGATTGATTATTTTCATTGAATTTTATGTTATAATGTATAGCTCTTTATTTTTTGATGTTTTGTAATATTGATATTCTGGTTGGTGTTTCGATTGACATTAGTATTACTTCTCATTCTAGCATGCTTAACTACGATAATGTGCTTCAATTTTTATATTTCTTGTATTACGTGTTTTTATGCTGGGTAATTGAGTTTTGGATTTTAAGAAACAGGTATAACAAGGAATGTAAGAAACAGAGCTTGGGTAGATTAGACTTTTGTATCCATACTACCTTGATTTTAATTGTATAGTTTCGTCAAAAAATGTCAAAGGGGGAGTTTGATAGTTTAATATAATTGGTGATTCTGTGAACAAAAAGGATTAAATTGAACATGTATAAAATTCAAGGAGTTAGATGTAATTTTGTAAAGATGAGTTAGGTAAGTTAGGATTCAAGCTCAGAATAAGGAAACAAAAGTCGTTGTAATTTTGCTTGCCTCACTCAAGACATTGCTCGAATGGCAAAAAATAGAATGCTCCTCTCTCGTCCCTTCGCTCTAGCTTGTCACTGGCCCTTCGCTCGAGCGATAGTGGTACGTGGAAAAAACTAATTCGCGTTTTTGGAGAGTTTTACTCGGCCCTTACTACCTAAACGCCTCCAACTATAAATACATAAGCCTTACACGAATTTTATGTGGTTGTTCATTGTGCCTCTCATTGATAATACATTCATATCATCTCGTGAAAATCCAAGAATATATTCAACTCTTGATTCAATCCACTCTTTCCTCAGATCATACAACCACAAATTTGGAAGAAACATCAAGGTTCCAGAATCCAAAACACCATTTCCTTTGTCCAACAAGGATTGTACTTTCTCATTGAAACTTCAGAGGGTGCTGAAGATTGAGGAAGATTGGAATACAAGTGCAGGAAGAAGGACAAGAACTGGTGATTCTTAGTTATCCATTTGGAAGAGACAATTGTAGAAGATCGGGAAACTGGTGGAATTAGATTATCTTAGAGATTACAGGCAGTAGATCGAAAAGTCTAGTGGAGTTGACTAGGCAGGATCTAACTGTAAGATTCATTGTCTATGTGGAGAAAACTGGTTTGGTCCCGAAATTTTTACCCAGTTATGTTTCTCCATCAACAATTATTGTGTTTTTTACTGCTTTCGTATTACAAACTGCAATACTCAAATATAGATGAATTGACTTGTATGCTTAATCATCTAGAAACTATAAAAAAGTGACTTGTTGCTTTTAATAGAATAATTCTGCACGTGAGGCCAAACTAAATCAGCTAAGTAAAAACTTTCATGGGTAGATAATTCTCATTATGAAAATTAACAAAACGAAAGAGGTGTGATAGAAAAAATTTCTGATTTGCCAAGACTTGTTGTAGAAATTAAATAAAGTGTCCCAACAAATGCAAGCACATAGGCAGAGAACGGAGGTCCAAGACCTAGATATTTGTGTGCAAAGGTATCCCATATACTCGGACCTCTGCCATCCTCTTTCATAGCTCCTTCAAACTACAAAACATGAACAGTTTGAACAAAAATATTATCTATGCAAATAATATTTACTCATATGTATTTAAATACATATATATGTGTTGGAAGAAAATGGGTCGTCTATGTGGGTTGACTCGACCTGATTTGCATGGAAATGAAATATGGAGGAAGGAGTTGAAATTTGAATTAAAAAATAAAAAATAAAAAATTAACTCCCTGAATCTATAACTTCCATGTATATAACTTCCATTCCATGTAAGAATTCAGGTTTTATTCATGGCGTAAAAAGAAATGAGGGTGAAGGCTTGATTTTTGGAAGATAACATCTCAAATTAGGTTCTTGGATTGTGGTTATCAAATTCCTTTCATTGTGATCGAATTTCTGACCAAGAGGCGGGTACAAGATGATGTGGAAAGTAAGCGAATCAAAGGCAAGTAATTCAACCTGTCGTTTTCTTGGGATTTCAAGTAAGTATTAGTACTTGGAACTCTCTTATAAGCATGTAAGCAAGTTTTAAATTGGTGTCAGAGCCTAAGTAGGTTGTTTTCTTGCTTAAACACATGCTAAAAATGTCCTAGAGTGATTGAAATGCATAAATTTCGGTTTTCTTTTAAAGCTTGAATGCCGTTAATGACAACTTTTCATGTACTTCATATTAATTCATTAAATTTATACTGTATGTTAATGATACTATTGAGAACATGTCTAAAAATTTCACTTCATTTGGATTTGTATTTTGGGAGTAAAATTGAACCCTAGTTGAGAAAATTGAAAATTCATCGCATGATAATTTCTTGCACATTAAGTTTCGCGTTGCCCATTTTATATGGTTGATAGATCTTCTCGAGACTTTTCCAACGATATAAAGAACATAAATTTTGGCCTTAAATTGAAGAAGTTATGGCCTTCCAAAATTTTGACAGAAATATGAAAAATCTGTAGTTTCTAGGGACAATGAACAGTAATCAGGGAAAAAAAACTGAAACGGTTGCAGTGGAGTGAGATTTAAATTCTGAAAATTACATGTTGGTCCCTCAACCATTGTAGATGAAATTTGAGAAATTTCATGTTAGTCCCCATACTTTTAAATATTTTCGAATGCAATTGAAAAAATTGCATGGTAGTCCCCACACTTTTGAATGTCAATTATTTCAAATGCAATTTGAAAATTTGCATGTTGGTCCCAAAACTATTTTTGGATGTTGTTTTTTTTAAATACCAATTTGAAAAGTTGTATATTGGTCCCAAAATTATTTTCTTTTGAAAATTGATTATTCGATATTCAATTTAAAAGATTAAAATTGGTTATGCATATGAGGATGCATGCGAGACCCGACTTCAATTCTGAAAATTATAAAATTTGTCCTTCAAATATTCTTGATTTTTGTGTTCAATTAAAATTAATTTTCAGATAATCAAAAATATTTTTTTTGGACTCAATTAAATTATGAATTTTTTTTATAAAGGTCAAGAATATTTGTTAAGTGGTATTTGTCCAGTGGGAGTTTTTTTTAAGTGTTTCATTTTCTTGAAATGAAAATACTCCGAATGTATTTAAAATACCACATTTTATATACGTTCATCAGTTATGTGGGTCTTGATTAGATTATGTGATCCATTGTGACTTGTTTCAAATTTTGTGTATATATTATTGCATCTATGCACATTTATAGCATCCTTAGAGGGAATGCTAAAGAAACAAGGTTTATAGAACTTGTTAAAAAAACTATGTGCTTACTATAATTAAAAAAATACATGGATCTGAAACATAACTTAGTGGAATACGTGAATATTTTGGGGGACTTTTTTTGATAAGTAGAATATGAAAATTTTGATGTCACTTCCCATCTGTTGGGATTGCATTGCAACAGATATTAAAGTGTTTGATAATCATGATGTGTCATAATTGCACATTATGAAATTACATTATTAGATAAATGTGTATATCTATGGAAATGCATGATATTCATTAACTCGTGTATTGTTATAAATGCTAAGGTCCGTAGAATTAGTAAGATTTTTACTTAGACCTATTGATTATCAGTTGAGTGATAGTACGATAATTGGAAGATTTAGAGAAAATATCACCAAGAACTACCCGATTTACCAACTGAGTGGGGGTTCTGAAGTTGGAAGAATTAATGCAATTCTCACTTAGAACCCATGAAATTTTGCATTATTAAATTAAATTTATGATAGTGAAACAATAGGATTGCGAACGATGATTGGAAACATAATGAACTTTAACTCTGTTCCTAACATTGAACTATCATAGATGTTAATTTGCGTTAATGCAAAATTAATTATATGCATAAATGGCATTGATTAAGAATAAAATGTCTCTAAAAATTTGATAGATCATGGCATCAAAATCTATAGCAGTTAACCTTAATAAAGGTGATAAGCTAAATGCGATAACATGGCATGATAAGATTTTAAATGTACTAGAAGGACATGATGCTTTAGAGAACATCAATCACGCAATAGAAGATTTTATATAAGTCATACTATTCTAAAGAATAAAGATCAGAACTTTGTCGAGTATGAAAAAAATGTGGTTTTTAGTACTCGAGCATTTAAAATTGTTAAGTTCAATAAATAATCTTTTTCTCAAATGTGACTTAGTTGGTGGTTAGCATAGTGTTAACATTTGCTTTGGTCACATTAATTTTAGATGAGTAGTAAGTTCAAACTAGTTTCTTTTTAATTTAATATATGGAATTTTAAAAGTCATTGTGACTTACAAATAAAAGTGTCAATTCTTTTATTGACACTATCCGCTCTATGAGTTAAAAGACGTGCAACTTGATGTTGCTAAGTCTCGAGGACATGCTTGTATAGCAATGTTCTAGCTTGCATACGACTTTAAATCTTAAGTATTAAATGAGTTAGAACAAATGCGGGATGGATGCGGTAGACTGGTAAAGGGACCAAGAAGAACTTCAGATAGTAGTGAATGAAAGTTTGATAGAGGATCAATGTTATAAAAGTTCAAGTGCTTCAACTATATGGTTTGAATCTCTTAGATCAAAATGGTTAAGCAAAATGATATTGCACTTGAACATATTCCTCTTAGTGTTGTTTACATATCAACACTATTAAAACTGAATCTTGTCTTGTATAGATAATGGATTCAAGGGTTAGAACCCACTTCATATGAGATCAATAAGTATGTTAGTCTATTGTCGAATATTTGACTTAATACAAAATAGATATGTACAAATAGTGAAGATGGAGTAAAGATTTATATGACTGGTATTGCAACTTAATGTTGCAAAGTGGAGAAATTGACCTTTTACTAGATATTGAGATAGTATCAAAGACTTCACTAAATTTGATCTCAATTATTGTTCTTTTAAGAAGGGTTTCTTACTTGAACTTGTACAGGGTAGTTATGTCCGTACTCATAGTGGTGATATTTATTATGGTTCTGGATTTGTGCAATGATTTGAGGTTTTGAGTTGAAAAAATCATTCAAAGTTGTAAGAGCTGGACTTCCATAGAATAAATCCATTCGAATTTCTTTGTGGGCCGTGATTAAGAGAGATACAGATGGAACTTTACTTTTCATTAGATTTATAGATGGATTCGCGCACTTCAGTTGTGAGACCAATTTTCTTAAGTTGAAGATATTGTATTGATTTAGACTTTTATGTGATCGAGTAGAAAATTAGATTATGAAAGTGAAGATTTTAAAAACTCTTTGACAACGTGAATCTCTATCACGAGACATCAATGATCTATGTAATGAGAGGAACTCTTATTGGATTGACTATTCTTTAATGTCCAATAATTATATGGTGTATTGGATTGAAAGAATGAAATATTGTTGAATATGATGACTGATGAGGTTCAAGCTATGTAGTACAACTTACGTATTTGCTTTTGGAAAGAGCGTTGGCTAACTACAACATATCAATTAATGGAGTTCTCTCAATGTTGGTATCTTCAAAATATATAAGTTTTGGACACGTAAATAATTGAATATGGGTTATCATAGATTCTTAATGGACTATATATGTTCTCGATAATGAGTAAGGGAACATGAATCTATTGAGAATTAGGTGTGTCTCAATGACATACATGTAATCCAAAAAGGTACTGAAGTGAAATTTTGGATGGATATCGAGTTAAAAGAAGTGGCTTTTGACATATTTTTCAATAAGAGAGAAAAGATTGGAGAACATCGTTGAAATTGATATATATATATATATATATATATATATATATATATATATATATTCAAACTTCTTATTCAAGTGGGAGTAATTTGTTTTTGAGTTGGACCTATCTATCCGAGTGGGAGCCATCTAAGAACTATCTAATTTCAATGATACTTGGTTTTGAGTGGTAGTTAAGAACCATTTAATATCAATGTTTTTTGGTTCTGATGGGAGCTATCTATCTGAATGAGAGCTATCCAAGAACTATCTAATTTAATGATTCTTGGTTCAAAAAATCAGAAAATGAATTTTGAGAAAAGTGATGAAAGTATATATATGGAGTATAAAATTTCGACATAATCTGAGATATGATGAAAGTTCTATTCAAACATTATGTTTATCGAGAGTACTCAGGCTCTTAAAAGTTAAGTGGAAGACTAATGAGTTTCTGATAGATAAATCTCAATTTTCAAAAAGGCTATACTCAATGTGAGTGTATTGAGTTGGATAATTTTTTTCATAACGATGAGATTCACTTCTATGCATCAATGCTAGTTGTGATGGTATGTTTAAATTTAGAGTTACACCAAATTGACCTAGAGACTATTTTTGTTCTCAATTGAGAAATGATTAAAGATATCAACATGAATCGACTTTTAGATTTCATGTTAAAGGCTTTTTTTTTTTTTGTATAGTGGTAACTTTACAGTTACACACATGACCAAATACAATTATCTCGATAGTCGTACTTGAATTTTTAACAGGGTTAAATCTCGTATAAGAATTTTGTCATATGGACAAACGGTCTGATGGTACTGATGGAAGGTTGTAATTCTAATATTGATATTGATGACATTGGATTGGCTAAGCATGATAAGGAGTGTATAGAGACCATTTTGAAATGACTGTTGTCAATTTTGAGACAAAAGACATGGGTTTAGCAAATTGTATAATTTGTGCTAAGAATACTTTTTGAATGTTCTTGCTCTATCATAAGAGTTTTATACTACAAATGCTCACGTGGAATTGCAACTGTTCCAAAGATTTCATAAGTGCACAAAGAAATATCCAGAAAGTCATATCTAGTACGATTAAGAGTTATGAGATAGAAGTATATTATAATATATACTTTTCCTAACAATGGTCATGCCATAGATACTTGAACCTTAGCAGGGATTTCATTAAGTATATGAGAAGGGTCAAGAATATACTTACAAATGGTAGACATGTGAAAAATGTTATGCACTTTGCTTAATGAGGCCAGTATTTCGAATTTATATGCTAATAGCCCAATTCGTTCCTTTAGTTTAAATGTCTAATATATCTTAGGGTGCGTTTGATTGTCAATATTTTCCATGAAAAATGTGTTTTCTCCACCCAAATTCTTATTTTTGTGCCATTTGATTGCCATTTTTTTCCATGGAAAATATTTTCCTACTTTTGATCACATGATCATATTTTTCTCAAAATCAAGGAAAATATTTTCCTTGGGAAAAGTAGGATTATATTTTTCAGAGAATCCACTCTCTCTTATCTATTCACTCTCTCTCATCTACCCACCAATAAACAACCGACAAGTATAATATTTTTTAGGTTGAAAAATAAATTAATCAAACACATATAATTGACAATTCCCATGCAAATAAATTCTAGATAATTGAATTACTTATAATTTATTTTCTTTCCATACAAATTCCATACTTGCAATCAAATGCACCCTTAATGTCAATTTCCTTTCTTGCCAAATCTAAACTTCGATTGATTGGGGCTATTTAAATAAAAATCTTGCCTCCTATAACTAACCCTAATGATCGAAACATTTTTCACATAACTTCGTTGGCGATCTTGTGCGGCACATATTCTTCTTCATTTTATTAACCACCAAAATCATTTCTTGTAACATTTCCAGTCCTAGCTATCAAATGCTGCTGTCATACTTTTTCCCAATATAATGGTGATTGTATTTTTTCTGTCAAAGATTTTTGTGAAGGAATTCCAATTGATGCTTAGAAATTATGGCTGAACAAAGAAATTGTTAAACCACGAAACAGAACCAGAATCATTTTTCGAAATCACTTGTTTGGGTCCACTTCGATCTGTCAACGTTTTATTTTTAAACCGAGTCAAACCGCTTCGAAGTGATTTCTTCAATATTTGCAAACCGTTTAAATATATATATATATTTAAGTCTTCATTTCAATAATTTTTAAGTCTGCATTTTTTATTAGTGGTTGGATTCTTAATTCATTTAGGAGTCATTGACTGCAAATATAGTTGAGGAGGTGATCTACCCTAATGATTAATTGCATATACAAATTTGTCAATATTTGGATGTGGAATAAATATTGGATGATTAACAAAAAGTTATAGGAAAGATGAGATAGAAGTATTGGAGATCCGCAAAAAGTTATAGAAAGTATTATCGTTTTTTTATCTTTGTATTCATTTTCATTTTCATTTTTTTTTATTACTTGTTTTATATCGTTTATGTGTAATCAATGAATTCATATATTATATTCCTATCTTTATGGAGATAATTAATCATGTGTTACAATTGCACATATTGCACCAATTAGTATCGAATAAGATGTTAAAATCTTTCTATCATTCTGATTAGAATTATAGAACTTTGGTTTGGATTTTTTTAATGATACTATTTATGTTTTAATGTGAAATTTTAGATTAGTATTTATGATTTAATTTCTATTAATATTTATGATTTAACTTATTGAATATATGCTACTTTTTTTTTATTTTTTTTTGGTTAAACTGCGATTTTAAAACGAACCAAACCGAAAAAAGTGGTTTGATTTGGTTTGGAAAAGTTTTAAGCTTCTTTAAGTAGTTTGGTTTGAAAATTTGTCACAAATCGTCCAAATCGAATTGTATTCACCCTTTTTAGAAATTATTATTGTACGAAAATTCAATCAATGGCAAGTACATACTAGTTTCAAGTGAACTCTAATATGTTGCCCTTAGCATCATCTTCAAGAGTTTGAATTGTTAATTTTGTTTGTCCATTGGTTTGACGATGAAAGGAATTACTAAGTGTAGTTTCGAGGTCAATATCTTACATATATCTCTCCAAAGTGAGATAGGAATCAATAGTCTTTATGGGTAGAAAATGTGCCCAAAGGGTCTACTATATTACATCTTTAAGTTGATATTTGTTCTTAGTGGTCACGTTATTCATTCCCCAATAGTCAATGCTTTATATTACTGAAGTGTCATTTTTCTTAACAAAAAGTACCACAGCTCCCCATGGAAAAACACTTGGACGAATACATCCTTTCAAAACTAATTATTCTAGTTGACTTTTTAACTCCTTATATTTCGACTGTGTCATTCTATAGGACTCATAAATATTGGTGCAGTTCTGGGGATAAGTTCAATTCCGAGATCAATTTCGTTATCCGGTGGGTAATATGGGCAAATCTTGTTCTTGTACCAGTAGTAGCAATGTCAATAATACTTCGGACTCGACTTGAACCAGTGTAAACTAACCGCATAGCCATCGTTCTCCTTTTCCATTAACTTCGCTTCCTTAAGCCCTGAGATAATAATTTTACGAGTTTTTTGGGTCGATTGAATTGTTGAAATAAAAATAAATACATGACCTTTGATGATAACAAACTTGTAAAAGTATGTCTTGATAATAGATATTCTCATGGAGCTTAACTTATTATCAAAATATTCAAAATTGTCAAAATAAGTAAAAGTGTATTTACTTGCATGTTTATTTTTGTACACTTTCAAAGTGGACGTATTGAATGAAATTTTAAGCTGTTATCGCAATTAAAAATCAGCAGAGATATTATTTTACTTGTAGTAGTCCCATTGTAATTAGTCCCTTGATATCAAAAGATACCTTTTTGCAATGTTTAAAAAACGTTGCAAAAGATAGATTTTTCGCAACGTTTCTTAAATGTTGCAAAAAATAAAACTTTTCGCAACTTTCCAAAAACGTTGCGGAAAGTATCATTAGCGACATTTATTTTAAAAATGTTGCCAAACTTAATTTCATTGACTAATTGCAATATTCACTTATTCAAATGTTGAAATAGACCCTTTTAGCAATACTTAACTACCAAATGTTGCCTTTCATGTGTTACAATAGAACATTTTTGGTGTGGTGGATGGAAATTTCAAAAACCGATTTACACGTGAGCTTGCTGAAATGTTAATTGTTGAACAATTCACAAAGATATTTAAATGATGAAGAAACAAATTCCTAACAACCGAATCAGACTTCGTAGCAACAAGTAAAACTAAGAAGAGGTAGAAAATTTTGAACGGCTTCAATTGTGAACTGACGCTATCTACAACTTCAAGAATTATGCTTTGGGTGTAAGGATTTTTAATCAATAGATGGGCTTGTATGTGTGAATAATTATTTATTAAATTATAAGCTATCGAATTCGGTTGAACCCAATTAAAGTAATCTAATAAGACTTCGATTTTGGGCTTTAATGTATCCAATTAAAGTGTGGGTTTACATATGTATGGAGACCGGGCCCAAGTCCTAATTCTATGATGGGCCGAATTAGGTCAAAGGGCGTCCCTATATAAATAGGTTATGGTCCCCAGATCACACGCACGTATTATTCATTCTCTACTGCATCCCATCACAGGAGGAAAAGGCGACTGCGTGTAGATTTGGAAGACTATACCGCGAAATCCATATTGCATTAACCATGTCTGATTCAGGTACGCTTTCGCTTTAATTCTTGTATTTCTTGATGATTTAACATGAAAGATCCGATAATTTAAAGCATTAAATTATCTAACAAGTGGTATCAGAGCCTCTTCATGTTGAATCATTGAGAATTGAATAATTTAATTTGGTTCTTGCAATATTTTATAAAGTTTTCAAATTTGATGATTTAGGATTTATATTTTGTTGATTTTGAAAACTTTTGCAGTATAATTTTTGTTATTTTTATAATTCGGATTAATAGTTGAGAAAATTCAGATTTGGAATTCGGATTTTGGTTTCAGATTTTCGAAAAAAAAAATATTAAAGAAGATCTGGCCGGCGGCGGGTGTGCCGTCGGCGTCTGCATGCCGCAGCCTCGTTGCAGCAACGTCGGGCTACTGCTCGTGCTGCGCCGAGAAAAAAAAATTTTGGTTTTCAGTTTTTTTTTTTGGCCAGATTTTGGGGGTGGGGGCTTCCTCTGTAAATTACATGATTTGAGGCTCCTGGTTGCAATTAGGGTTAGGGTTATAAAATTAAGGTTTCAGTCCCTAACCTTTAAGTTTTGGGCCTTTAAGTTTCAAATTTAATAATTCAGTCCCTAAGGTTTTAAAATTAATTAATTCGGGCCATTAAAGTTCTGAATTTATAATTAAAGCCCTCAAACTTTAATTACTAGTTCAAATTGGTCCCCCTAAGTTCATAATTAATTCAAAATGACCCCTAAAGTTTCAAATTTTCAAAATTTGATCCCTAAAGTTTTGAATTGGTCAATTTTGGCCCCTAAAGTTTTAAAATTTGTTCTAATTGATCCTCTAAAGTATTGAATTAATTAATTATGGTCCATAAAGTTTCAAGTTTATTAATTTCAACCCCTAAAGTTTGGAATTAATTAATTTTACCCCTTAAAGTTTTGAATTATTTATCCTAAGGCCCCTAAAGTTTAAAACTAATCAAAATATGCAAAACTGGTGATTCTCTTTCTCAAATTTTGGTACTAAAGACTCTTTTAAGAGATATAATATTCAAAAGTTGGTTAATTGAAGCAACATGTTGCTAAAGCAACCTCTCTTGTAAAAATTGACTAACTTAGAATGTTAAAAAGTGTTTGTCCATGTGTTATTCAGGGGAATATTGGTCGGCCCAAAGGAAGGTCAATATCTAACCGAATACACGTGCACCTGTGGTGATAAACGTATGACGATTATTTGGTTTAATGTGTGATCAATAAATCGGTCCAAAGAAAGGTTTATTGATTGACACGTTTTTTAATCGTCAATGTTTGATCACTACGCCAAGAGTACAGCTTCCAAGTCAATATCTCTGTCCAAAGACTAGATATTAATGTTGTGCTTAGTATCTTGTGATGAGCCGTACCATTATTTGAGATTATTATTATTTGCATATTAAAGATATTGAAAGTGAGCTATTCATAATAATCGTTCTCTAATTCAATTTCAGGTTCTGCTGCTAATATCTCTGCTAGCATCAATTTAATTCCAATGTTAAATGACACAAATTTCAGGGCATGGAAAGAGAACATGATGATTGTTCTCGGAGTCATGGACCTGGACCTTGCTTTATGGGTCGATCAACCTGCTGTACTTACTAATAAGAGTACCTCTGATGACAAGAGGGAGATGAAAAAGTGGGAACGATTGAACCGCATAAGCTTAATGGTCATGAAGCGTACTATTCCAGAAGCATTCCAGAGCACTATGTCCGATAAGGTGACTACGGCTAAGGGTTTCCTTGAGGATCTTAAGAAGAGGTTTGCCAAGAATGAAAAGGCTGAAACAAGTATACTTTTGGCAAACCTTGTCTTAATGAGGTATAAAGGGAAAGGAAACATTCGGGAGTATATTATGGAAATGTCTCACATTGCTTCAAAACTAAAGGCACTCAAGTTGGATTTATCTGAAGACTTGTTAGTGCACTTGGTTCTGATATCCCTTCCGGCACATTTCAGTCAATTCAAGGTGATCTACAACTGTCAAAAGGACTCATGGTCCCTTAATGAGCTTATCTCATACTGTGTCCAGGAAAAGGAAAGACTGAAGCATGAGAAGACAGAAAGTGCTCATTTGGCCACCATCTCTAAGGACAAAAGGAACAAGAAAAGGAAAATTAATAAGGAAGCTGCGAGTACGGCACCGCAAAAGAAACAGCATAAGGAACCAACTGAAGGCGGTTGTTTCTTTTATGGAGCTGCAGGTCATAAGAAGAAGAATTGCACCAATTACCACACATGGCGTGTAAAGAAAGGTACTCTTCTTCATTTAGTTTGTTCTGAGGTTAATTTAACTTCGGTACCTAGACATACATGGTGGATAGAAACTGTTGCAACAACTCACATCAGTATGTCTATGCAGGGTTGCCTGACTTGTCGAAAACCAAGTGATGGTGAAAGATACATCTATGTTGGCGTTGGCAAAAGAATGGAAGTAGAGGCAATAGGAAAATTTAGATTATTGTTAAAGAATGGATTTTATTTGGATCTTGTTGAGACATTTATTGTACCGTCTTTTAGATGGAATTTGATTTCTATTTCTGTTTTGGACAAATTTGGTTATACTTGTTCATTTGGAAATGGAAAATTTAGTTTGTTTCATGATTCAAAATTAGTTGGTTCCAGTTCTTTATCAGGTTACGATAATCTTTATTCAATCGATACAATTGCTTCTTATAATGAAACCTTGCATGTAAGTACTCGAGGTGTAAAGCGAAAATTAAACGACGAGAATTTTGCCTCGTTGTGGCACAAGAGATTAGGTCACATCTCCAAAAGGAGAATTGAGAGACTTGTGTCTGACGGGATTCTCGACCCTCTTGACTTCACAGATTATGATTTGTGTGTCAACTGTATAAAGAGAAAACAAACCAATAAAAGGAGATTTAAAGCCAATAGGACTTCGGACGTCTTAGAACTTATGCATACGGATATTTGTGGACCATTCCCTACGGGTTCTTGGAATGGTCAACAATATTTTATAATGTTCATAAACGATTTTTCAAGATATGGCTACATATATCTCATTCATGAAAAATCATAGTCACTGGATGTGTTCAAAAACTATAAAGTTGAAGTTGAGAACCAACTCGGCAAAAGGATTAAAAGCGTCAGATCTGACCGTGGGGGTGAATACTATAGCAGATATAACGGTTCAGGTGAATAGTGTCCAGGACCATTTGCTATGTTCTTAGAGGAATGCAGTATCGTCCCATAGTACACTATGCCGGGTTCGCCCACTATGAATGGTGTTGCTGAGAGACGAAACAGAATACTTAAGGATATGGTGAGGAGTATGATTAGTCATTCTACCTTATCAGAATCTCTCTAGGGTGAAGCATTAAAGACTGCAGCTTATATACTCAACGGAGTTCCAACTAAGGCCATTGATAAAATCCCATATGAGCTTTGGACGGGCAAGAAGCCTAGTTTGAAGCATATACATATTTGGGGGTGTCCAGCTGAGGCAAGGCCCTGTAAGCCAAATGAAAAGAAACTGGACGCAAGGACCATCATTTGCTATTTCATTGGATATTCTGAAAGGTCCAGGGGTTACAAGTTTTATGATTCCACAACTAAGGTAATTTTCGAGACAGGAAATGCTAGGTTCTTTGAAGATATTGAGTTTGCGGGGGGAGAAAGGGTTACAGGCTTTGTCTTTGAGGAAGAATATGTTGAAATTTCTCCAATTGCCATTAACAATGATCAGGTTTCTATCCCTGATTTGTTCAAGAAGCAACTCTGGATCAAGACAATGTCATTCCTCCCTCTCAAGATCAACAAATTGTTCCAGAAGAACAAACTCTACAGCCTCAAGAACCAATGCCATTAAGAAGATCCACTAGAGAGAGGAGAAGTGCGGTTTCGAATGATTACATCGTATTTCTTCAAGAACATGAAGTTGACATTGGAATGGTGGAAGATGATCCGATTAACTTCCGTCAAGCCATGGAAAGTTCTAACTCTCAAAAGTGGCTCGATGCTATGAATGAAGAGATAAAGTCCATGAAGGACAATAACGTATGGGACCTCGTTCTATTGCCTGAAGGTGCGAAACGCATTGGTTGCAAATGGATATTTAAGAGCAAGAGGGATTCGAAAGGTGATGTAAAGAGGTATAAGGCTCGTCTTGTCGCAAAGGGCTTTACACAGAAAGAAGGCATCGATTATAAAGAGACTTTCTCTCCGGTTTCTTCAAAAGACTCTTTCAGGACTATAATGGCATTGGTAGCGCATTTCGATCTTGATCTATATCAGATGGATGTTAAGACAACGTTTCTCAATGGTGACATTGATGAAATAATTTATATGGTACAACCATAAAACTTTGTATCGGACGATGCAAAGCAAATGGTTTGTAAATTAAAGAAATCTATCTATGGACTCAAACAGGCGTCTCGTCAATGGTATTACAAGTTTCATCAGGTAATCATCTCATTTGGTTTTGAGATGAATTTGGTCGATAATTGTATATACCACAAGTTCAGCGGGAGCAAATATATTTTTCTGGTTTTATATGTCGATGATATATTCCTTGCCAGCAACGATATAGGCTTATTGCACGAAACCAAGAGATTTTTAGCAAAGAATTTTGAGATGAAAGATCTTGGTGATGCCTTTTTTATATTAGGAATTCAGATACACCGAGATCGTTCTCGGGCTATTATTGGATTATCACAAAAGAGCTATATCGAAAAGGTACTTAAAAGATATGGCATGCAAGATTGTAAACCATGTGACACCCCTGTGGCTAAAGGAGAGAAGTTCAGCTTAAGTCAGTGCCCTAAAAATGACTTGAAAATTAAAGAAATGCAGAAGATTCCTTATTCTTCAGCTATAGGGAGTCTGATGTATGCTCAGGTTTGTACGCGTCCGGATATAGTGTACATTGTAGGGATGCTAGGGAGATATTTAAGTAACCCGGTAATGGATTATTGGAAAGTAGTCAAACAGGTCATGCGGTATTTACAGAGAACAAAAGACTACATGCTCACATACAGGAGATCGGATCAGTTGGAGATCAATGGTTATTCTGATTCCGATTTCTCGGGATGCCAAAATAGTAGAAGATCCACTTCAGGCTATATTTACTTGCTTGCTGGAGGTACTATTTCATGGAAGAGTGCTAAGCAGACACTTATAGCTACTTTCACCATGACAGCGGAGTTTATAGCGCGTTATGAGGCATCAAATCATGGAATATGACTGCGTAATTTTGTCACTAGGCTGCGCATTGTGGACAATATAGAAAGACCACTTAAGATATTATGTGACAATAAATCAACAGTGCTGTATTCTAATAATAACAGGAGCTCGACGAAGTCAAAACATATAGAGATCAAGTTCCTGGCTGTTAAAGAAAGAGTTCAGAGTGAACAGGTGTCAATAGAGCATATTGGAACAAACTTCATGGTTGCGGATCCGCTTACTAAGGGATTGATACCCAAGGTCTTTCATGAGTACACTGCTCATATGGGTGTAATGTCTCTTGAGAATATCTAGTTTCAGTGGGAGTTTGTATTTTTGCTTTTCATATTGGACACATGTACTGTTATTTTGGATATCGTTTAAAGTTAAAGTTATTTTCAGTTATAAAGTTATTTGGTTTATTATCTCTGAACTTGTTTAAAATGATCTCACTAAGGTATTAAGGTGGACTAGTTGGAAATAGGCATGTTACAGATCACATTACATGTAATTTCCATGTAACACATCCATGCTTGATCCATATCATTCGGTTATATTGATATACGTGACCATTGATGGGTTTAACTACGTGAAAGTAGCGAAAGCTGCTTTGATCCTATGTTGATATGATTGATGGACGGGATTGTTTGGGGATACATTCGGTAATGATAGCAAAATTCTGAGTACTCATAAGGTTATATTTAATGCACAATTATAAGGTGACACATATAGCTCAAGTGGGAGATTGTAAGGATTTTGAATCAATAAATGGGCTTGTATGTGTGAATAATTGTGTGTTAAATTATAGGCTATCGAATTCGGTTGAGCCCAATTAAAGTGATCTAATAAGGCTTCGATTTTGGGCTTTAATGTATCCAATTAAATTATGGGTTTATATATGTGAAGAGATCGAGCCCAAGTCCTAATTCTATGATGAGTCAAATTAGGTCAAAGGGCGTCCCTATATAAATAGGTTATGATCCCCAGATCATACACACGTATTATTCATTCTCTACTGCATCCCATCACAGAGAGGAAAAGTCACCGTGTAGATTTGGAAGACTATACCGCAAAATTCATATTGTATTAACCATGTCTGATTCAGGTATGCTTCCGCTTTAATTCTTGTATTTCTTGATAATTTAACATGAAAAATCCGATAATTTAAAGCATTAAATTATCCAACATTGGGAACTTCAAACAAATAGCTTTAGCAGAATCCTCAAGCCTTAGTCCTAATTGCAAAAGCTCAAATGGATCCGGAAGAAGGACAAGAATTTTATGAAATCTGAATTTTGATTGTGAAATTGATATACTTCAGATACACACAAATTATATAAAGATCTAGCAATCGCGAAGAGACACAAGCCGTGAGCACTGCTCTTGCAACGAGGGTGCGCTGCCATATGAAGTACATGGCATACTTCTCCATGCTTATTCTTGTCCGATCCTTCCAATATTTGAACAACGCTAACAGTTTTCTCAAGGAAGTCGTAATGATATTTTCGTATTTATTACAATAATTTATAAGCAAACAGGAGAGTGAAGTTGATGGGTTTGAGACAAATATGAAAATGACTTTCACTATTGCATGACAACTTTTATGGAGTCAATCGAGGACTAGAACTCTGGCGGCGATAACTATCACTTTGTCCAATTCAATCCCGATTCATGAATGGATGCTGATTTATGTTCGTTAAGACGGTCCTCCAGTTATAGACATTGAGATTGAAGAATTTTTGTACTCAGTTGATGACAATTGCAACGGTCCCCCAAATTTTCTATAAAAACCCCGATGTCAAGATCTTCGAAAAGTTTTCAAAAAAATTGAGATTAATTTAAAAGTTTAAATTGGCTAATCAACGTACATTTTATTATTTAAATTAATTAGATTACTACAGTGGGATGCCTGCTTAGTTTACCAATATTTAGAGAAGAGTCATTACAGATGCTACTGTGATTGATGATTTTTATTTTGAGTTGAAGAAATAAATGAGTTTAGTTTAAATTATAAAGTAGGCTTTGTATGGGATAAATTTTAAATATAAAAAATATTATGAAGTAATTAAAAATGAATGAGATAGTTGAAGGAAGAAATTGTATTTATTAAAATAAGATTTTAGAAGATGGTAGGAGACTTTTACAATGGCAATGCTCTGGATTTGTACACAATTGAAATGTCAATGCTCTAGATTTGTACACAATTGAAATGACAACCCTTATTTATAACATTCAAAAGGTGGTGGATTGCATCTAGACAATTCTTATTTCTATATTATTTTATCTTACTTGGTCCTTAATTAGATAATTCTTGTAACCCCTAAATTTTTCTTCCTTCCCAGTTTACTCTAGAGAATTCTCAAAATATGCAACAATAATTAATAGTGATTATGGAATTCATGAGATCGAATGTTGCTTTGGAGAATTTTGGGTAGCTAGTATATAGACTAGATTGTTATCTTCAAGAATGGAAAGTTGACGATATTAACCACTTCATTTGCAAGTTTCTTGGTAGCAAGACTTGGGTAGATTTTGTTAAAAAAAATGTACCAAATTTGTTTTGGTCGATTCAAAAAAAAAAAAAAATAATAATAATAATAATAAATAAATAAATAAAATAGAAAAAGGAAAAGAAAAGAAAAGAATAAAAAAAGGAGAGAGAGAACTAGTTCAAAAAGTTGTTTTGTTCGATTCAAAGGGAAGGAAAAAAGCACTTTCTTATTCTATTATTTTATTCGATTCGGAAAAATGTACTCAATTTCCTACTTGATTCAGTTATCCCTTATCAGTTTGGTTGGTGTCTTTTACAGTTGTTTTATTAGGGCTTTACATTCCAATTCAGAGTTTTGAGCTTATTAATTCAAAGTATTATATACTCTAATTTTACATTTCAATTCAGAGTATTTTACTTATTAATTTGAGCTTCATATTCCAATTCAAAATTTTGTTCTTTCATTTTTGTAATTTGTTTATTTATATTCCAATACTGATTTGTTACAGTCGGTCATGGACAAATTTTATGAAAGAAAAACTCTTGAGGCGAAAAATGTTAATGAGGAGATTGAAATAGACACAATTTTGATGTTGCACAATATCCCACCCATCCTGGATTAAGGACTCCAACATTGATTGTATATAAATATCAAAGTATGAAAACTCGCAGAGAACAATCGTAAGTTATTTCATCTTAACATAATGTTTGGGTCATAATGTTGTTATTTTTTTACTTTTAATAATATTGCCATCCCTGAAAAAAATTTCTGGGTTCGCCCCTGATTTTCATCACTTTAAATTATAAGGTTGAGTTCAGGACTAATGCCTCAATCCCAACATTAAGGGATAGTGATGTCATGGTTGTAGAAGGAAGCTGTTGTTTGTGTTTGTGCTATGTGTTCACTGTGGCTCTGATGCCAAGAGAAGAAATGGAAATAAAGAAAAATTCTTCTTTGTATTATTGAACATGAACACTTAACATTTTACATATTAAAAAGAGAGGAATACAGCCTCTATTTAAACATAAAACTTAACAACAAATTACTAGAAAAAGAATTGCATAGAATCTGAAATTGTTTTATATCCTGAGTTGTTAAAAAACTGTTGCAAGAAATTTGAATTCGAGATATCAAAGGATAACGTGCTCTGCATCAGTTTTTTTGGAGTGAACTGAATTTTGTTGAATCCAAGATATGCTTTCATCCTCTGTTGGAGTTTTCAGATCTTGTTGAACTACCATTTTGAGTTGAATTTGTTGCCACTGGAAATCCTTATCACCCCATTGTATGTGTAATTTATCATCTTCATCTCTTTGGCAGTTTTAGGACTCCTTATCACTCCATTGAATCCCATAAATTGTGCTAATATCTTCCCTCAAACTGTGCCGGGGATGAAGGCACAATTTGGTTCGAATGTTGCTGAGTGCAGCCTTAGACATTGGTTTGGTGAAGAGGTCTATTACTTGATCTGTTTTGGAGATGTGTTTATTCATGAGAAGCCCAAGTGTAACTCATCCACGCACAAAATGGTAATCCAATTCGATGTGTTTGCTTCGAGCATGAAATATCGGATTTATTGTCATTTGTAGATCACTTATGTTATCGCAGTAGAGAATTGGAGTAGAAGCTAATGGAATTCAAAGGTCTTTGAGGATAAATGTTATCCATGTGAGTTCAGCTATTATGTTTGCCATGGTTCTATACTCTGCTTTGATGCTTGATCGTGAGATGGTAAGCTATTTTTTTTGCACACCAGGAGATGAGATTTTTTCGAAAAAGTGTGCTATATCCAATGGTAGATTTCCTTGTCGTGGGATACCCCGCCCAATCTACATTTGAAAAAGTCCAAAGATCAAGTATTGTATTGGAAGTAAAGTGTAAACCTGTGTTAAATGTGCCTTTGACATATCTTAAGATACGGCTAACGATTATTAAATGCACAGTAGTAAGAGCATGCATGAATTGTGATGCATAATTAACACTATATGAAAGATCTGGTCGTATGAGGGTTAGGAACTGTAAAACACCGAAGGTCTTCTAAAGTAGCTTGGATCTTCCAATAAAGTTGCATTTGACGAGCTCTTTATTTTTGCTTTATAAGGTGTACTCATCGGCTTGCAATCTACCATGTTGGCTCATTCAAGAATGGTAAGTGCATAATATGATTGCAACAGGTGGAGGCCATCTGTTGTCTGAGAGATCTCGATCCCAAGAAAATGATGAATTGGTCCAAAGTCCTTCATTGCAAATTCAGAGCTCAAGAGTTAAATAAATGTTGAAAGTAAAGTTGTTGAGGAACCTGTTAAGAGCATGTCATCTACATAAAGAAGTGCTATAGTGAGGACCATTCGAATGGTTCTAGGTTTGATGATTGGAAGGAACGTCTCGGTATAGTCTAACCCGTCAAGTTGGTGATGCCCCTTTGCCACAACTCAAGCTTTGAGTCTATCTAATGAACTATTGGGTTTGAGCTTTGTCTTGAAAGCCCATTTGGAACCTATAACATGCATGTTCTAGGTACATGGAGCAAGTTTCCAGGTCTAATTTTTGTGCAGGGCATCAAGTTCTTCATTCATTGCTATTTTCCACCCAAGGTAAACCAATGTAGATCGTATGTTGTAAAGTTCTCAAGGAATGTTGGCTGAGGATGTAGAGTAGGTCAATGGATATTTTGGATTGGGTTTAATTATTTCCTTTTGTAATTGGGTAACCATAGAGCGTAATAGCACTTGGTATTTTGTTTTAGTTGAGGTTGGAGTGGTAAGTCTGTTTGATTATTGTCAGTCTCCAAATGAGGGATGTGTATGGGTTGGTTATCTATCTCAAATTGTAATGGTGGTAATGTTCGGACATTGTGTTGTGACTACTGTTCTTCTTGGTCATGTTGTAGCATTTCTTGCATAGTATGTTGTTGCTGCATTTTAGTAAATGAATCTTTAGAAGGTTGTGAAATTGAAATAAAGAGTGCACCAGGTAATGGACTCAGGCACAGTGGTGTTGATGTTTGACATTCAATTTCTGCGATAATAGTGGAGTTAGTATTGGGCAACCATGAGGAAAAAAAGCTTATAAAATATGATGTAGGAGGTGCACTATTTTGATTTCAAGTGCTATTATATAGGAAAAATAATTCGACAAAAACCACATGACGCGAAATAAAAAACTTTCTGCTTGAGGGATGAAAGCACTTGTATTCTTTATTTTTATCGTTATATCCTACATAGATGCATAGAACAATATTTGGATCAAACTTGTGTTGCCGTGTATCCCAAGTGTAAAGAAAACATTTAGAACTAAAGGTACGAAGTGAAGTGTAATCAGGATGAGTGCCATGCAGTGTAAAATATGGAGTTTCAAATTTAAGCGCAGATGAAGGCAAACGATTAATTAGGTAAACAGTAGCGGTAAAGGCTTCAACCTATAAAAATAAAGAGGCTCCACTATGGAATAGAATAGTCATTCATAGTTCTTGTATTATCCTATGTCGCCTTTCAACTGTACCTATTTGCTTTGGAATATATGGGCATGATACCTGGTGTATGATTCCAGTGGATAGAAAGTGAGATGATAACTTGGAGTTAATGAACTTATCTTCGCCGTCCAAGTAAAAACTTCGATTTGTTTGTTGAATTGTCGGTGTACATATTGTTCAAAGGCTAAATAAGCCTTTAAAAATTCAGATTTATGTTGTAAGTGAATGATCCTGGTATGTTTCGAAAATTCATCTACTAAACATGCATAACATCTGAATTTTCTAATTGATAAAACAAGAGTGGGTCTCCACAAAACACAATTAATCTTTTCAAAAATACTAGATCTTGAATATTTGGAACAAGAAAATGGTAATCTACTAAGCTTCCCTAGTTGGCAACTATCACATAAATGCTCGGATTTTAAAATGCCAATAACATCAATTATTCCTTTATTCTTTAAAAGATTTAAAGCTAAAGATTGGGGATGTCCTAAGTGTTGATGCCAAATATTTGTGGAGCCGGATTTGAATCGATGAGAGAAATAGAGCTCTGGGAATTGGGAAGAACATAAAGATCACCCTTGTACCTCCATGTGATCACTGTCTATCTTGTTTGTCATTACATAACACAAAACTCAACATTAGTGAATTTGCAGTTAACTGGAAATTGAGTTGTTATTTAACTTACATAAAGTAAGTTTTTTTTTTTTTTTTTTTTTTTCAAGTGAGGAACTAGCAAGACATCATTAAGATGAAAGATTTTATTCTTTTGCTTGATGCTAAAATCTCCAATACCACTAATTGGTAGAGAGGATCCGTCTCCAATAAGAACTGAATCTGCACCCTAGTAGTTTCGAATATTAGTTAAAATACCTAACTTACCTATCATGTGGTTTGAGGCTTCTGTGTCTGTGGTCCATTCAGTTTCAGTAATGGTGTTATCCAAGGTTAGTGCTACCAGTGCTTGTGGCATGTCCTCATGTTGTGTTGGTTTTTTAGGCACTTACCAACAGATTTTTGCAATGTATCCCAACATGTAACAATATTGGCACTTTTCTTCATGATAGAGGTTTCATTCTGCTGGTCTTATACATTTTTCACCAGGTGCCGGAGGGAGTCCTTGTTGAGTGCTCGATGTGGTGTTGGAGTAACTATGGTTTTCGTCTTTGGGTGGTTGTGCCTGAAATCCTCTTCTGATTGAAATAAATTTTTGTTTGTTGCCTTTATATCCTAAGGAGGATTGTTGAAATTGCCATTGTTATTGTCCGTAGAACGCCTTTTGAGGAGAGAGTGAGTTGGTGGCAATTGCATATTTGAGAACCAGTTGCGTCGTTGATCAAGGCTTAAAAGTTGTAAGACGAGCTTAGAGTATGATAGTCTTGGTGGTTTGAGCATAGTAGTGGGGAAAGATTCATGTTGAGGACCAAGACAAGTGAGAAAACAAAACACCTTATCTTTGTCTAGGACTGGTTTTCCAATTGCTGCCAGGCTGTCACATAGACTTTTGAATGTTCTGATATGCTCATCAATTTTTTTGTCATCCTCTTTTCGAAGATATTTCATTTGTTGCTTGAGAGTGAATGCACGTTCCCGTAAATCTTCTGCATAGGCATTCTTTAGTGCTTCTAGATTGCATTTACTGTGCCTATGACGAGGCCAACTGTTTCTTTAGAGAGTGTACTGATTATCCACCCACAAAGAAGACGATCAGCGTTTCGCCATGCAATATAAACTTCAGTAATTTTGGTGCAAATATGTCTACATTTGTGGTATTTGTAAGGTCTGGTATGGTGTATTTAGGTGGCGCAGGATCTTCGTTGTTAAGGTGAACAAGCAATTCTGGACTTTCTGCAAGTGCCATGGCTTGTTCACGCCACAATAGATAATTTGTGGGGCTGAGTTTGAGGGTAATGAAATTCCCAACATTGAGGGATAGTGATGTCATGATTGCAGAAGGAAGCTGCTGTTTGGATTTGTGCCATGTGTTAACTGTAGCTCTAATATCAAGAGGAGAAATGGAAATAAAGAAAAAAAAAATCAACTTTGTATTATTAAACGTGAAAACCTAGCATTTTACATACTAAAAAAAAGGAATACAGTCTTTATTTAAACATAAAACTTAACAACAAATTACTAGAAAAAGGATTGTATAGAATCTGAAAAATGTTTGATATCCTGAGTAGTTAAGATACTGTTGCAAGAAATCTGAATCCGAGATATCAAAGGATAATGTGCTCTACATCAGTTTTTTGGAGTGAATTGAATTTTGTTGAATCCAAGATATGCTTTCATCCTCTGTTAGAGTTTCTTTATCTTGTTGAACTACCATTTTGAGTTGAATTTGTCACCATTAGGACTCTTTCATCCTTCAACGTCTCTCCATTAATATAGCATGATTTGCGAGATTTATCATCCTCATCTCTTTGGTAGTTTTGGGACTCCTTATCACCCAATTGTATCCCGCAAATCATGCTGAGCTGTTGGGATTTATCATTCTCCTCTCTTTGGTAGTTTTGGAACTCCTTATCACTCTTCTTATGATTCCATTGAATCCCACAAATTGTGCTAATACCTATAATATTCATAATGTAAGAATTCACGGCATTCATAAACATAAATTAAGGGTCAAGAATCCTTACTTGAAAGAATGAATTTCAGGATCTTTATGTGTTTGAATTACCTTGCTTTCCAAAATTCCAAATCTGCAATTTTCTTACACTCTAATGGTCTCAATCTCGATCACAATGGAATGCACAACTATGCAACACCGACAGAATGGGGATGACAAACTCACTGACCGAACACTCACAATAGGGTGGGGCCACTTTTTTGAAATTTTTTATTCACACGGATCCTAGAATCCTGTAAGAGGATGTCAAACCGTATGTCACCATTTTCCTGTCAAACTAGTTTAATTTTCATTAGCTACAACCTAAGTGTCAATTTTTGTAAGTTTTCATGCCAAATAATGGTTCTAGATGCCTTTCACTTTTGGTAATATTTTCCATACGAATTTCACTATTTTTTTTGCCATCCTACTGTCTCCGAAATGATAGACAAATAATTGGAGGATAAAATGAAATTTTTGGAGTGTTATAGGATTCAAACCAATCCCTCTAATCCTTTCGATATCTTATGGGTCGAGTTACCCCATATGGGCAATCCACGATCTGTATTTTTCAACATCTCTTACTCGCACATGATGGACATAATCCAAACCACAAGTGACAATGAATATCATACGTTAGATTCTTCTCAAGGTATATTTCACAAAAATTCACAGGGTAAATAGATCGTGCGATCACCGAGTACATATTAGAGTTTATGGTACTATAAATTTGTTATGGATATATAGTAGCTCTATTAGAGGAACACTACATCTCGTTCCATCCCAAACTCATTTTTCAACAGTAATTCAAATATTTTTGATCCCTCAAATGTTTATGGAGCATACTTGAACCCCAAATCGTATCATTGTATTTACAATTGTCTTGTACATCCTAAATGGTTAAAAATAATTGCTCGACCGGTAGATACAAATATAAATGTTGGTCAAAATAGTTTTCGTTTTCTACTCAAATGCTTCAACTTTAAATTCGTTGCTTTCCAAGACTTGTCCCATCAAACCGAATCAATCATAGTCATTGACAATATGCTAAAGTAACAACATTGAATTAAAATCTCAAGAAGTAGTCGAAAGTCATAAAGGTATTTATGAGGTTATATAAATATCAAGGTCTCATACAATGAGTAAGTATGGATCCATTCACATATTTACCCAATATTGTTCGTAAAAGTGCACATGATATGAAACACGTGCTCTAATGTTTTCTTCATTTCTTAGGGTGTATATCATATTCTTTATAAATAAATAACACTGTTCAGATGCTAGTTCAAGTATTCCTTGATAACTAACTAACTTGAGTTCTCCTTATATTTATTCTTCTAGGCAATTTCCAATCAAGAACTTGATCTGGCTATAAAAATTGTTTAAAGGATTACAAAATCCATATTGATTAATTGTCGTAATCTCATCTTGATATCTCATTAAGGCAACTGGATCATGTTCACAACATGATCACTATATCTTATCTTAGCGCAGTCCAAACTGTTTGAGGTGATTGCTCATCAATCTGTTCGACATACTTTATATATGCATGTAAATCATTATTTTGTAATCCCAACAATATATTTTACATAAACTCAAAATTGCTCATCTATGAGCATACAAAAAATTTCAATCAAGAGTTTTCTTATATACCAAGTATCACATTCTACGTAATTCTAGAGATTTAATATTACCAACAAGTATATCTCTAAACATTTTCAAAGTACGATAATTACATATCATCATTTACATATACATATACATATATATATATATATATATATATATA